>NC_079904.1:7401111-7751488 GCF_024868665.1 Triplophysa rosa | reverse complement strand
AGCAGTGCAGCACATTTTCAGAAACCCTCCTCCTTCCCCAGCTCCAATGTATAGATCTGCTACAAGGTGATCATGTAAGCTATGCTGGGTTTATTCATATATGTTATATGTGCAGCAGCAGCATCTATGCACACTATCCGCCACAGCAGCAGCGTAACAGATCTATTCCGCCAAGACCAGTCATGTATACTACCATGCTAAACCCTCCGAGAGTTGTCATGACAGAAATGTAAGGTAAGTGAAAATGTTTTGTAGAATTAGAGGTTTTGTTTTACTTCATAGCTGCATTCTTATCTCCTAAAATCATTTACAAAACACATAATTATTTATGATGTCATCAGCAAGTTTCTGCCAGCTCTAAAATGAACTAGACACTACTGTCTGATATATTTATTTTCTCATTTATTTTAGCCACCGAGACACAGCCCTGTTTACAGAAAATGTAGGCGCGCTACCGCAGATTGCATATTTTTTGGCAAGTAATTGCGACTGTATTAAAAATAAATAAACTGGGAAATTGTTCCTCAAAACACATTTATTGTTATATCGAGACTTTTTAGAAGTCAAGAAGACATATCAGAGAATTTCTGCTCATTTACATGTATGGCTAGTATGGCTATTTTCACAGTTTTTCTGTTTTGAATATCGGCCTGCCTAGCCTCATGCACGTATTTGCTGTAAATCTAACTGAACTGATTCAGTTCCCTTCTAGATTATTTTTTTCATGCTTTCCCAAGAGTATTTCTGCTATAGAGCTTCTTAGAGCAAACCTGGGGCAAGGAAAGTACAGAGAGATTTTTTTGGAGGGTAAAAATCTGGGGAACAGGCTTAGTTGCAAGTTCAAGCTTCAGTTTTGTTCACAACATGAGGCAATATTTAATGCAGCAGCATGGAACTCTATGATAAAATCACATAACCTCCATGTTGGAAATATGTGGTAAGACTCAGACAACTGTATATCCTTCCCATGTGCAATGAGTATTTTCCAAATCGCCTTTAATTAACCACCTGTCCAGGATATTTACAAAAACGAACACTTCATAAAGAACTCTTAGTTATGTTGCAGAGTGATTTATCATCGACTTCAAACATATGGTACCTTTCAATGCATTCCGTTGTAATTATGGTGCAGATTATTTATCATTAGACATCACTCCTACACTCTTAAAAATAAAGGTGCTTTAAAGGTTCGTCACAGCGATGCCATAGAAGAACCATTTTTGGTTCCACAAAGAACCATTCAGTCGGAATGTTTCTTTCTTACCTTTTTATAATCTAAAGAACCCCTTTTCACCACAAAGAAAAATGCAAAGACTAAAGGACTCAAGGACGCAAGCAAGAAAGCTAGAAAGAAAGAAAGAAGGAAAGAAAGCATGGACTCAAGGACGCAAGCTAGAAAGCTAGAAAGAAAGAAAGAAGGAAAGAAAGCATGGACTCAAGGACGCAAAGACTAAAGGACTCAAGGACGCAAGCAAGAAAGCTAGAAAGCTAGAAAGAAAGAAGGAAAGAAAGAAAGCATGGACTCAAGGACTTAAGGACGCAAGGATGCAAGGACGCAAAGACTCAAGGACTCAAGGATGCAAAGACTCAAGGACTCAAGCAAGAAAGCTAGAAAGCTAGAAAGAAAGAAGGAAAGAAAGCATGGACTTAAGGACACAAGGACGCAAGCTAGAAAGAAAGAAAGAAGGAAAGAAAGCATGGACTTAAGGACACAAGGATGCAAAGACTCAAGGACTTAAGGACTCAAGCAAGAAAGCTTAGCAAGCTAGAAAGAAAGAAAGCATGGACTCAAGGACACAAGGACTCAAGGATGCAAGGACGCAAGGATGCAAGGACTCAAGGACGCAAGCAAGCAAGAAAGCATGGACTCAAGGACACAAGGACTCAAGGATGCAAGGACGCAAGCAAGAAAGCAAGCAAGCAAGAAAGAAAGAAAGCATGGACTCAAGGATGCAAGGACTGAAGGACGCAAGGATGCAAGGACGCAAAGACTCAAGGACGCAAACAAGAAAGCTAGAAAGCTAGAAAGAAAGAAAGAAAGAAAGAAAGAAACAAGGAAAGAAAGCATGGACTTAAGGACACAAGGATGCACAGACTCAAGGATGCCAGGATTCAAGGACGCAAGGATGCAAGGACGCAAAGACTCAAGGACGCAAGCAAGAAAGCAAGCAAGAAAGAAAGAAAGCATGACTCAAGGATGCAAGGACTGAAGGACGCAAGGATGCAAGGACTCAAGGACACAAGCAAGAAAGCTAGAAAGAAAGAAAGAAAGAAGGAAAGAAAGCATGGACTTAAGGACACAAGGACTCAAGGATGCACGGACTCAAAGACTCAAGGACTCAAGCAAGAAAGCTAGAAAGAAAGAAAGAAAGAAAGAAGGACTCAAGGACTTAAGGACGCAAGGATGCAAGGACACAAGGACGCAAAGACTCAAGGATGCAAAGACTCAAGGACTCAAGGACGCAAGCAAGAAAGCTAGATAGAAAGAAAGAAAGAAGGAAAGAAAGCATGGACTTAAGGACGCAAGGATGCAAGGATGCAAGGACTCAAGGATGCAAGGACGCAAGGATGCAAGGATGCAAGGACACAAAGACTCAAGGACTCAAGGACGCAAGCAAGAAAGCTAGAAAGAAAGAAGGAAAGAAAGCATGGACTTAAGGACACAAGGATGCAAGGACGCAAGAAAGCTAGAAAGAAAGAAAGAAAGAAAGACAGAAGGATTCAAGGATGCAAGGACGCGAGGATGCAATGACGCAAAGACTCAAGGACTTAAGGACGCAAGCAAGAAAGCTAGAAAGCTAGAAAGAAAGAAAGAAAGAAAGAAAGAAAGAAGGAAAGAAAGCATGGACTTAAGGACACAAGGATGCAAGGACGCAAGAAAGCTAGAAAGAAAGAAAGAAAGAAAGAAAGAAAGACAGAAGGATTCAAGGATGCAAGGACGCGAGGATGCAATGACGCAAGGACGCAAAGACTCAAGGACGTAAAGACTCAAGGACGCAAGCAAGAAAGCTAGAAAGAAAGAAAGAAGGAAAGAAAGCATGGACTTAAGGACACAAGGACGCAAAGACTCAAGGACTTAAGGACGCAAGCAAGAAAGCTAGAAAGCTAGAAAGAAAGAAAGAAAGAAAGAAGGAAAGAAAGCATGGACTTAAGGACACAAGGACTCAAGAATGCAAGACTCAAGGACTCAAGGACGCAAAGACTCAAGGACTCAAGGATGCAAGGATGCAAGGACGCAAAGACTCAAGGACTCAAGGACGCAAGCAAGAAAGCTAGAAAGAAAGAAAGAAGAAAGCATGGACTTAAGGACACAAGGACTCAAGGACGCAAGGACTCAAGCTAGAAAGCTAGAAAGAAAGAAAGAAAGAAAGAATAATACAATGTTGCAATTATTTAAACACAGAAAGCATGTGCATGAATCATGAATGTAAAGCATGGGGTATTTATGTCTGTATGCATTACTATATGCGTCAAACCAAGGACTTAAGGACTTAAGGACTTAAGAGAACCAAATGAAACAAAATAACACAGTCAGTTAAAATCAAGGTAAGGAAGAGGTTATAGACAGCGCATCTGCCACTACGTTGTCAGTTCCTTTTATGTGGCAGATGTCAAGGGCATATGACTGATGAAATAAACACCAACGAGTCAATCTTTGATTAGGGGACCGCAAAGAATGCAAATAAGTAAGCGGATTATGATCGGTGTACACAATCAATGGAGCCAACACCAAACCAACGTACACCTCGAAATGCTGTAAAGCCCATATCAGGGCTAAAGCCTCTTTCTCCACTACGGAGTAATTCAACTGATATGAAGAGAACTTCTTTGAGAAGTAGCTAACAGAGTGATTAATACCCTCATCATCAGGCTGAAGCAAAACTGTAGCAGCTCCCACATTACTAGCATCGTTTCTTTACATTTATGGTCACCGTTTTACTCGCATGCATTGCTTTACACTGTCAGATTACAGTTAATAGCCAATCAGTGCAGTAATATAAATTCTGTAGCGTAATTCGTCAAAACATTCAGCTGCCCCTCCCCCTCCCCCCTTATTGGAGTAAAATCAAATTCATTCAACGTGCAGGCGCGTGACGCTTGTAATCCAAGCGATGACAGTTAGATGGACATAAATAAGACATGTAAATTTTAGCAAACAATGGCACCAACAAAGTGGTTCAAGAATGAAAAAATACAACAAAGACTGGGAATTAAAGACTGGATATGTCAAGTGCTCGGTGATCAAAGCAAAGCGATGTTCTTTTCATACTGTAAAACGGAGATTCGTGCTCACCATGGAGACCTCCTACAACATGCAAACACAGACAAACATTAAGAGGAATGCCAAACCATTTTCCTCAACACGTCTAACAGATATCAGTTTTACAATGTCAAAACCTTCTACTACAAATCAAAAGGCTGAGCTTCAGCTAGCAAGCTATATTGCTTGCCATACAACAGTCAGTTCAGTTGATCACTTGGGTGAATTAGTAAAACATCCCAAGCAATAGCGCTATATGACACGCTAACGATTCAAATAACCCAACGCAAACTAACAAAAGGCTTCCAAAATCATGCCAATTCCACTGAATTTCTCGAAAGTTAAAGGACAAGCCCCCATTTGTCACAGCCGGCTCTAAGCCGTGACAAAGAAGGAAACTACATGCTGGATAATAGTCAAAATAATAATGAATTTATTAACATAAGAATAACAAGTAAATTAATCAACAGGGAAAATAACTAAGAACTAAGGAACCAAACAAGCATGAAGCCAATGGCACCCCGGAAGCATGGTAACTACCCAGAGCAGCAAATGGAGGCTGCTTAAGAGAGCGCTGGCCTCAGCCTCATCCAAGTGTAGCCACTCTTGACAATTATGTCATCAATAGAGGCAAAACAACAGAGGCAAAACAAAACAAACCAGACCAAAGACAAACCAAAACAAATACGTAACACTATCATCAGTCAATATCTCATGCCAATTACTTACCTATTGTTCTCCTGTTTGTTCATTAAATATTGTTGTCTATATATGAATAAGTCTCACCTTTTGCCGTCTTAGTGGTTCTGTTGCAATATGTCAAAAGCTATGATGTTATGACTTCATCAAATAATACAACAAAACAGCACTTTTCACTGCTGGGACATTTTAGTCCCCACATTATAAATATGTGGAGCATTTCTATCCGTTTCAATATTATTTTGCCACAAGACCCAGCTAATTTCCGACCCTGGTGAGCAGTATTCATTTTGTCATGTGGCAACATGTCATCCCCCATAAAGCAACCCACTCGATGTAAAATAAAACTGCTTTTATTGGACGACCACTAATATAATTGGAGCCTTCATCTCATATGGTAGAACATCATTTTTATTTATTTACATGTTTATTTTCTTTTTAATGCAGTGAAAGACTGAGTGCACTTTTAAATCCACTTCTGCTCAGTGAAATTCCAAGAAACCATGGATGAGCCATAGCTTTTTCTGGGGTTTTATGGCTGCAGCAAATGCTAGCTGCTGTGAATTCAGTCACAGCAAGATACATATTTTACTGTTTGAGCCAATGTTTTGTTTGTGTGAGAGCAAAAGTCTTCTGCCTGCATGACTGACCTCCACATGACCATATTTCCTTTTCCCTCTCTGAATTATTTCTCTTCTCTTCTGATAACCAGCTTTGGTCTAACGCTAATGTCAGTGACCACAAAGAAGGAAAGGGCCTGAGTGTGTATGACAAACCTATTTATGAAGAAGGACATTGATCTAGACCTCTTTTTCCATTTTTAATAAACTGGCACACATGAGAGCATGTTTAGAAAGGACAGACTTGATATGTTTTGTTACATTTATGAACAACAATCACATGCTGTAGAAAATATTTTAGTGAGAAGGAGGAAGCAATGAGGAACATAAGAGAGCAGGAAACAGCAAATCTCCAGAGGCTACCAACCTTGAAAGGTACTCAGGGACATTCTGTAAACAGAGTGATAATGTCAGTCTTCTCCCCTTATGCTGTGAATCACTGGTGGTCTTATTTTAGGCGTCAAATTGTAAAAATATAACAAATAAGGTAACAAAATATGGATCTTAATTTTACATTTTTTAAACATTTTACTGATATTTCTTGTAAGGATTACATTTACATTTAGCAGACGCCTTTATCCAAAGTGACTTACAGAGAGTTCAGGGAGCAATAAGCGATATGTCATACAGGAGCAATAATACAATAGGTGCTAATACAAAGTTACTAGTTTCAACAAAAGCTAGACCACTATACTGCTGAGAGAAAGAGAGAGGGCTAGTGTTTTTTTTTTCATTTTTCTGTCAAGAATTCACATTAAACAAGCAATGACATGTCTTGCTGTATTCTATCTTAGACTTTGTTCTTTCTACCTCTAAACAAATGGAATTATATCATAATAACATCAACCTGTTGTGTGGCTGTTTGTCATGAAACAGCAAAGCCGTAAAACAAACTTCACAGGTGCTGATGTTATACTAAACATTAAACAGGGGCAGCTTTTAGTTTAACCTGCCACAAGTTAAGCATTAACTCATTCCCGGAATGCGAGAGTGTGCTACAAATGAACTCGGAATTACAAAGAACCACACACAACGGCATTTAATTGTTAACTTTGTTTGTCTTCGAGCCTGTCACGAAGCTGACACTTCAACACACGCTAACCGCTTCCCCCCCAGAGAGAGTAGCATTGAGGATCTCTAATCTGAGAAGAGGGATCAGTGCGTCTGTCAGGGGCCATGGAAGAATAAACAGCACAAGCAAACTGGTTTTGAAGGATGTAGTGGGGGGGACGAGGCCTGTCATGTTGTCAGAGGAAATGGAATGTGCCGATCTACCCGCGTTTCCTCCCGTGTGTTAGGATGACAACAAAATTTCACCCTTGTCTAGAAAAAGTCTGTGCTGTTCATTTTAACATACAGATGGGCAAAAACGCTCAGGAAAACATGGGCCTTTGGTGATATGAGGGACTCTTGAATAATAATTAAGGTCAAGCTTTATGGAAAAAAAACAGTCTTTCGTCAGTCTAAAATGGAAATGTCTTCCCAGATCTTGTACCGTGCCGTGTTAAAAAGTCCAGGCAGGTGTCAGCGTGGTCCTGTGAACCAAGGTAAACAAGTGCATTGACCGACAACTGGCATTGTAATTATTTCCAAAAAGCCGAACCCGAAAACAACGAATTCTCAGGATCTTGTCAGTGATTATTCAAACTTGTTCACTTCCTGACAAGAAAAAAGCCACAGCTCAGCTGGATCGGTTAAAATGCCGTCTTGCTATTTTTCCCCAGACAGTTTCCATTTGGTGGATGACACGCAAATGTATTTAATCATTAGACAGGCCTCAAAACCAAAGCTTATAATTTAACAGCCTCTATTAATTCTCTGACAAACTTTAAGAGTCTCAGAAGAAAATGGCTGTCTGCTAAACCTGCTTCACACCACCTCACCTTCTGCATTAACCCTTGTGTCTGACAGCTAGTTATTAGCTCATTTTCTACGATTCACCAGCCATTTCAAACTCTCTTTTTTCATTAGCTTCTCCCCAGGCTTTCTAATGGGCCCAGTGGCAGATAAGACAACACAACTCTGGGTAACACGCACAGCAGGACAGGATATGACTGTGCGAGGCCAGGTGCCCCTATAAGGTTTGAGTAATGTTAAGAGAAATCTCATATGAAATGCTACAGCAGTCTGGCCATAACAGGAAACTGTCCCTGATAATAGTTATTTGTGCAGTGATGGTCTACAACAAAATGGAAAGGCCTGGTGGATGGTTTGGGTGTTAGGTCTCAGAGTGCACCTCATCTCAGATAAAGACTCAGAGAGCCGGACCTAACCTAATAGGATACTAATACTGTAGTTTCGAGGTGCAAAAAAAAGAAGGGGTGAATAAGGATAACAGCGCTGAAAGCGGTGGAGAAGGGGAATGAATTGTTACTGAGCTGTTCCATCAACAGCGCTGTGTTGTGGGAGCGCTACAAAAGGGCCATGAGGGAAATGTGTGAAAGAATTGTCAATACTCCCTCTCTCTCTCCGATGAGGGAACACAATCTATAATGCTATCTTAGAAGTACAACTATTTCTTGGGGGTCTAAAAAAGTATCTGTGGTGCCCCGTGAGAATAAGCATTAAATTGTCACTTTGACATGGATGCTGAACTTGCTCTGTGCTCTAAAGCAGGGTCAGTGCCCTTAAACCACAGACGTGGTTTGGAACGCTCCTCCACTGCACTCCTAGCTTATGACTCACTCTGAAAGACTAGAGAGCATTATTGCTGAGAGACAGAGGTGGAGAAAGAGACACATTTAAGACTAGGGGATATTTTTAGGTCAGGGCAGATAAATCAGATACATCCCGTCTTAGATGTCTGAAGTTGACATTTTCTTGGCATAAGAGATAGCAGCAGTATTCCTAGTTGTATCCTAATTGATATTCCTAGAAAGCTTTTGAGAAAACACATGGATTTAAAAAAATTGAACTAAAGACAGGATGATGTATGAAAGCATCACAGTGTTCTGTTACCATATGTGTACACAGAAATAAAGCTCCCTGGTGCTATTGTGTGTTGAAGGCCACTGGCAGGACTGAATGTGCTGTTTGACATTTTCATACTGTGTCACCAAAATCCTCTGCAGCCATATTGATGCTATTTGCATCTCTTTCAGTAACAACAGTGGGGTCCAAAATCTGATAGCAAAAATGCTGCGTTTGTTTTATTTTTCCATTACAAATGTCATTATCAACATAAATATTTAAGTAAAATAGTTGAATGGAAAAATTAAACATAATTAGTATGTTTACTTGTCTGCTTTTATTGAAAGCATCCACTCGAGTTGCCTTTTGTACAAATGTTACAAGAGTTAGAGTTTGCTTGGTCAATGTCGCAGATTTTCTTACAATGAATTGGTGACCTACCAATGGTGCAGAATGCAAAATAAGTTATCCTCATTCATCATAATTGTAAGTTTTACATTTCAAAATTGAAAGCATCTTCTAATACACTCTGTTTATTTCCAGGTTTAAACAGAAAAAGTCCTGAATTTAATTTTGGCCCCCACTAGGCTATACATTTTTTAAAAAATTCATCCAGTGATCTACAATAATGACAATATCGTTTTTTTATATTAACTGCAAGTCTTTAATGCTAAAGACTCATTATCTGCCACAGAAGAACACAGATTTATCTAGTATTCACACACACGCATGCAATATCCAAACTCATAACATTACATGTAAGTTTTATTTTATATGAGACCCATGGATATTCTGTTTCTAAGCCTAAAGTAAATGTAATGTGAGTGAATGTAAATCTGTCACATGGTCATTGTTACAACAAGCCATTTTTCTCCTGGTTTTCTCCCAATTTCCTCGTTTTCCTTCACTCGTCTCATTCCTCTTTCCTCATTTCCTTTGTTTGCACTTGACTTGTTTTCCCTGGTGTTCTTATGATTACAAAGTGCATGTTTGCAAATATGTCTCTGTGTATTTCAGAAAGAAGAATTCCGATGGATATGGTGGATTGTCCCTTTTGTTTTCCTCACATCCCTCTAATCCGTTTCATTCTGATTCTTTATGCACATGCACTGACAGCATACATACACCTGACACCTGGCTAAGTCTCATGACATGAGTGTATGTATATATACCAAGGCTATATACTGTATATATGTTTATGTATTTGCGTGCGCCAAAGCATCAGGATTATTAAGGGTACTCTACTCTACATCTGCCTTTCAAACAGACCATCTCTCTCTCTCTCCATCACACATACGCAGAGCATCTATACATATTACTGTAAACATGCGGCCAGACATAACCATAAATGGGTGTATTACAGAGACACGAGGGCAATCCATTTCATAGGAGGATAATTGGATCTGTCTTGGCCGAATAATTATAAGTTAAATCATTCCAACTTCAAGCCTGCCACACACACTGGAGTGCACTATTTGTGTGGGAATATGCACGCCCATGTGTGGCATTTGGCATATGAGGGTTGCGCAAGAACATCTTTCTCATATAATGTCAATATTTTGCATGTGTGCTGGCATTTCATTTCAGCTCTCTTGATTATGAGTGGCTGGACGACGCCGCAAGGAATTACTAAGTCACTTGAGTGTCCGAGCCTCATGACGGCTAAACCTGTGTTATATATGTGCGTGTGTGTGTGTGGTAGGAGAGAAAGTGAAGGATTATGACCTCCACTCTACGAAAGAAGGAAAACAGACATCTGTATATCTAAATCCCAGCATATCTCCCTACAGTTTGCTCATACTTATAAATGATAAAAATGTATAATTATAAACACTAATGAAATACTGTTATTAATAACAAATATTTTGGTTATAAATCCATTAGTGCATATTTCTATTTACAGCCTAGATATTTACTATATTTGATAGTTTTTCGCACCTTTGGGTCTCGTACGCTGTGAACAACACAAACAGCTGTAACATTATAAGCAAAGGTCTAAGTTTTTCATGAGGGTTCTGGACCAATCGCCGTCAGAAGGGGAGGTTTTGCTGATCGGGGCGGAGTTTTCTTGACTATTTAAAGTGAGGCGGTGCGTAGTGTAAGATAATTCAGTGTACCTTGGAGGAAACGCTTTGGGGAGGTCGTGCGCGAGGGGTAACGCGTTTGTGTGGAGACCTTGCGGGATACACACAGCACGAGCACCGATGGAGCGAAAGGACAATTAGCTATAGTCCTGGGGAAATACGCAGGTACTCATCTGTAGTGGTGTTATGAACTTAAAGGATATTTTGTTGGTGTGTATAGGCAATCGTAGATGATTATTTTTCCTTCACAGCCCGTTTGTTTTATCAGCACTGTAAGATGTGTGACTATTTGATAAAATATGATAAACTGGGCAGCGCAATGTTCTTGAGATGTTAAACATTGACTCGCCCTTTCGGCTCTTTGTGCTGCGCTCAGAAGATCACAGTTGTTTACGCATGCAGGTGCGCATGGCTTCAGTTAATGTTTATTTTTTGAGTTGACTATTAAGACTGTGTTTTAAAATCTAGCGAGCAGCCTACATAACCAGCATGTTGGGTTTTCATAAGATCGTGCATCTTTGCTGTCTACATGACGATTCAAAACGATTCTCAAAATGCTGGCAAGGTAGGCAGCTCGTCTGGTTTCCAGGCAGCCTATAAGTCTCATGTAACCCTTATTATATTTCAGAAGCAGTATTCCATGTCTCTCCTTTGCCCTGTTATTGATGGGAAACCAACTGGACCGGATCACACACCTGAACTACAGAGAGCTACCCACCGGGGATCCATCCGGAATCGAGAAGGACGAGTTGCGTGTTGGCGTGGCATATTTCTTTTCAGATGAGGAGGAAGAACTGGACGATAGATCCCAGACGGATAGCTTTAAAGACAACAACAGTCCGAGCAAAGACGGTCCGGTAGTGCTCAATGAGATCGAGTACTCGGCGTTCTGCTGCCAGGAATGTATCTACTCCAAACTGCGAGAGAACGAGGACCTGAATGTTTATTCGGTGAAAACTTTATTAACCATGTGCAAACCCGGAGATCTATTGGAGTTAGTGGCCAACGCGCAAGCCCCGCACTGGGCGATATTTGAAGCTGAGGACCAGGTTATACACCTGTACAAGGGGGAGATCCGCAAAGACAGCTTGTTTGAGATCAGCTGCGGTCGGCAGGGCAGGATAGTAAACAATCGGTACCGGTACCGGCCGCTGCCCGCCGATTTGGTGATGCAAAACGCGAGTGGGCACATGGGGCTCAGCAGCGGCGAGATTTGCTGGACGAACTCGGAAAGTTTCGCTGCCTGGTGCCGTTTCGGCAAACGGGAGCTTAAAGCGGGCGGGGAGGCGCACTCGGTGGAGCAGCGTTACTTTCTGAAGGTGCACCTGTCCGAAAGCACCGTGCACACGCTCATGTTCCGCAGCCTCGAGGAGATGATGCGAGAGAGACGGCGGGTGGACGCCAGTGGGATTCTGACGGAGCTGTCGTTGGTGAACGGAAAGGAATGAGGGGGATTTCGTAGTATCGTCGTGGACCGAATGGGACTCTGCATGCCTTATACAAGGGCATCGTACCTTTATGTCAAGACTTTAAGAGGGCTGTGCGTATTTGTGTGAAAATGTGGAACATTTTGGCAAAGACAACGCCCCGTCTGGGTATGGCGTGAGAACCGACCGTCCCACTTAAGTCATCCTGTACCTTTTAAAGGAAAAAGATTAAAAATAACAATAAGGTGAGCCCTCACCACAGATCGCCCGTGACCGCTCCACTGAATTCGCACCCGAGCCCTATAGACCTTGGTGCGCGCTGCGGCACATTTTGCATAAGGAGCCAGGATGCATTAAATGTATTGTCTTTTACTGAATTCCAGAGCTTTAATAATAAACGCGAGCCGTGGAGCTCCGTTATTGAGCATCTGTCCAGCTGAATTAGTTGAAAACCGATCCAAACACTCTCTCCAAACCTCTACTGGCGGCAACACGCGAGCCATTGTTTTCATTCTGTTACCAACAAACGCGGCAAACATGCTTTTGTTTTTGAAATCCATATTTTTGTATTTCAGTTAGTACCTTCAAAAATTGTTTTTATTGAAATAAACGTAGATTGCCCTATGAAAATCTTTGTTTTGGTCTCTAGCTCTCTCTATTGTTTTGCCTGCGTAAAATGCCAGAAGCCAGCACGTGCTTGGAAAGCCAGCCTCATGCAAGTTCCTAAATGATGCATTATGATTCACGTATTAACTCACTGTGCTGTCCACAGTATCGACCATTCCCTTTTTTCATTCGGGGGGATTTATTTATGCCAGCAGGGAGGTCATTTGTTAACATTGGTGCATTAGCATGCCCTATGGGGAGTTGTTGATGCATGGAGACACGGTGCTTTTGTCCCTGGCTATTGTTGATGGTCATTGGTGCTTTCTAACCTTGATTGTTTGGAGACATTTGGGGTGAAAGTCGTGATGGTTGAAAAACCTGCTGTGTCAGAGACATTTCATTTTATGTATATATAGCACATATCCAATTTGTATCTGCACTGCTTGTGGTCCAAAAATCATACATCCAAATGAACTGCAGTCTATATTATATTATATTTTTTTGGCTGCAAGGTTTGCATTAGGCAACGGGAGAGCTGTGTGTGTCTGTGCGCATAGACACTCTCCGGCACCAGTAAATATGGTCATGCTCTGTTTGTATTCCTATTAGGGGCTGTAGACTGCAGCTGGGATCAGTTATGCTTCATGTTCAATGGGGCTTGATTGGCCCGCATTTCCGTGTGGCTGGACCCTTTACAGAGCTCCTGCTTGCCAACAATAACAAGTAATTCTGAAAATCACTTTACACCTAAAGAAAGGCTGTTCATGTTTAGGTTTGTGCTTTATTAGAACTGCAGGTTAAATGTGTGTTGTAAAGCACAGTGTAATTACCAGCTGTGGGGTTCTACACATTGAAGCTCATTTTTAATATTCTGCCTAAACTGGTGAAATTGAACAAAATGTGACATATTTTTGACATTCTGAAAAAAGAACCTCATTTTGTAATCTGTGCAGTTTGTATTTGTATTCATTTCATATACATCACACACATCTCTTTTTCTTTGTGATGTATGTGTGGGGACCCCCCCCTTGGGGACCAATTCGACAAAATTGTCCTATGTGGACATCTGGGATGTTATCTTTTTTTAAAATAAATTTGACTATACATTTTTGATTTGATTATAAAAATGCACAGAGTTTTGTTAGCATTCATCTTTATTAATTGTAATTAGATGCATACAATAATGTTTGATGGTATGTCACCATTTAGTTTGTAAATTTCTAGTAAGTGTGTGTGTGTGTGTGTTTATCTATAATGAGTCCTCATCATACACAACATGTTGTGTCAGGTGTGCCAGTCTGAGCCGTTAATATGAAAAGTGGATGAAAGCAAACAAGTGGAGCAGGTTTCTAAGGGCATGGGAAAGATTGCACACCAACTGTCAGATGTGTTCCATTGAAGTTACAGGTTTGGTCTTGTTAGTGTGCGCTTTGACACGGTACTGACAAGTGCTGTTGAGAAATACCAGACTTTCACACAAATTTATTGTCCTGGTCCGTAACACGTCATCACCATTCCATCTCCGCCACATTGAATCTCTAAGTTCATCAAAACATTTTTGGTACCCTCTTCCTGGACATTTCTCTCATTTGTAAAGAAATGCATAGTTACCACTAGCACTACCATGCATCTGTGAAAAATACAATCTGTTACCTGTACTGGTTTCTATTTGCAATGAGATTTTAGGATAGTAGGCCAGCAGGCTATATGTGGAGAATGAGGCCAAAAAGGAAAGCGCAATGGGAGTAGATGTTGCCATCATAAAATGAGGAGAAAATCTTTAGCCTGAACAAAGTCTGTCTCTCACTGGTATGTCATATGTGTACCTCCCGTGTCTTGGTGTATGTGTTTTTGTCACACTTCATAACCTGTTACTGGGGAAACCTAAGCCAGTCATTTAGATGTGCCTACTGAATATCGTTTTACTCGAAGCCTGGGGAGAGAATGAATGGATATCCAACCTCTTTAACGGAGAGCTTGTTGTTTTTTGTGTTGATTAAACCACTAAGAATAACACATTTGCTGCTGCTGCTATACTGTGGGAGAATTACGCGTAGCATCTGTGCTCCACAGAAATCCTGCCTCCCTTTCGGCTTCAGTCGGGTACTCATTTAAACCAGCGGGCTAGCTGGTATTGCGGTCTGAGGAAGAGAGGAGGAATTTAGCAGACGAGGCTCCTTTGTGCTTATTTTTCATTTTGTCAATTACATTTCGCAGCAGTGTAAAAGAATGTAAAATGATATGGTTATATTGTTTAGAGGAAGGTGTTTAGGTGCATATCTACGTCTAATAAAAAAGAACCATTGTAATGTCATGGCATCATTTTATTTTATAATAATAATTCATAATCCTACAAAGCATGTAACACCATGGTGCATAAATATTGGAATCATTCAGTGTCACCAACTGATACTCAGAACAGAATACGGTGAATTGGTCAGTACATGGTACGTAGCGGATCCTAAAAGTGGATAATTCACCCAAAAATGAAAAATTCTGTCATCATTTATTCACCCTCGTGTCTGTATATGACTTTCTTCTGTAAAACACAAAAGAAGATATTTTGAGAAATGTCTCAGTGGTTTTGTGTTTATACAATGGAATTCAACGAGAGTCAATGTTGTTTGGTCACATCATTCTTCAAAATGTCTTCTTTTGTGTACTGCAGATAAAAGAAAGTCACACAGGATTGGAATGACATGATGATGAGTAAATGATGAATGATTTGGGTGAATATTCCTTTAAAGAGTATATTAGCTCATATCTTATAACGCAACAAACACAGTCTGTCACATTGCAGAATTCCGCAACTAACACTTCACAGTTTTGACCGAGAGATGGCTGCAGGCTGTAAAACAGGTCTGTATGATGAAAATTCAAACTGAGTTCTTGAAACCATCTACAATGACTCGACAAAGTCAACATGTAGTGTGTAAGGCGAGCAGCCGGCTAAGACTTGCACTTTAAATGCAGAAAACGTTATCCTATCGATCATGGCGTCAGTGTGCGCACAGACCTGTTCAGAATGAATAGAGGCTCTTAGACCGTGGAGTCGGCCGCTGTGAGCTAGACACACTTGGAGATGTTGTGGCACCTGTAGAACAATGAGCTAGCTAGACTTTTTACACAACCCATGACAGCCTCATTATGCTAATGCTTTGTGTTTTTAAGGTTCTCGTCTGATCCCCACGTGCACCCTTCAGGTCTCCCCTGTTAGCAGTAGACCTACTTCTATATTTGCTCAACTACTACCCGATAACACCGGGCCACGGCAAGGTTCTCGCTGTGTACCCAATTACAGAAGAAGCGTTTGCTCTTCTTGTCTCCCTCTGAACCGTGCGGTGAACATGGGCAGTGATGGCAGGGGAAAAACAACCTGCCTCATGAAAAATGACCGGTCTCCTTAGAAAAGTGGAGCAATCTCTCAGAAATCTCTCTAAGGTTTGGATCAGAGGAAGCCTGTTTTTTATGATGTAAGCTCAGAATGCTCGGTGTAGTTGCAGGGAAGAAGCGACATTGAGGTTGAGATTTCACAGGTCCTGGTGAGGTTTGGGAATGATGAAAAGGTTCATTTTTTCAGCAGAGAGAGGATGGGGATGTAGACCTAGGAAAGACAATTCATAAATATTATTTCTGTGATATCTCAATTATTTTTTCTAGACTGCAGACATTGAATAGAAAGCAAGAAGCAATCTCATATCACTGCTGTCCGTCTGAAACCATGTATTTCCACATTTTGTGATTTTAATTTTTTGCCATAAATCATTATTATTAGTCACAAATAGACAATTCACCCCCCAAAAAAATTCTGTCATCATTTAATCACCCTGGAGGTGTTCCAAATCTGTATGTGTCTTTGTTCTGATGAACACAGAGAAAGATATTTGGAAGAATGCTTACAACCAAACTGTTCTTGGCCACCATTGACTCCCATAGTAGGAAAAATTACAATGTTCAAAAGCGCCTCAGAACTGTTTGCTTTGCTACTTTCTTCAAAATATCTTCTTTTGTGTTCAACAGAACAAAGAAATGTATAAAGCAATTGTTCCTACTATGGTGGTCAATGGTGGCCAAGAACTGTTTGGTTTTAAACATTATATATCTTTATACATCAAATATCTTTCTCTGTGTTCATCAGAACAAAGACTTTGCACAGATTTGGAACAACTTGAGTAATGAAGACAGAATTTTCATTTTTGGGGGAACTGTTCCTTTAAAAAGTGTTTGTCAACTTTGAAAAGTATTTGGACATCCAAGGTTTTGGAAGGACAGCAACGATATTCTTCAGAGATTAAAGATATATTATCTGAGACATTCACATTAATTACTGCTGTTATCTTACTACCGTATATGTCAACATTAGCCTTATTTATTTTCATTTGCATGTACCCTATAGAAGATTTCAGAGACAGTTGATGCCTAAGTTTAAGAATACTGAGATCAAGGGATGTTATGATGGTTGACTAATCGTCTAGCTTGCCAACAGCTATTATTCGTTTATCTGTAGCTTTCAGACATTTTAATAACAGCAGAACTCTCTCAGAAAAGTTATCTTTAATTTCATCACCTTTTAAGCACTTACCTTTCGGTAATACACAATCAGATTGTGTCACATCTTCATTGTTTGTTGTCAGTGAGTCCTGTGACAAACATTATTTAAATGCTGTTGTTAAGATATAAGATGCTGTGGGTTCCTGTAAGACATTGATAAGTAAAAAATACAGTAGTCCAGTTTTTATAGTTTTTCTTTATGTATAACACAAAAGAAAATATTTTAAAGAATGTGGGAAACAGTTCTGGGGCACCATTGACTACCATTGTAGATTTCTTTCCTACTATAGTAGTCAATAGTGCCCCAGAACTGTTCAGTTACAAAAATTCTTCCAAATATAGTGTACGTGTTCAGCAGAACAACGAAATTTATGCAGGCTTATAACAGCTTGAGCATGAGTAAATGATGATAGAATTTTCATTTTTGGGTGAACTATTCCTTTAAGAAACTTGGCCTATAACCAGCCCAATTCTACTGGGTTTCTTAGTTGACTAGTTATTTAGGCACCCCACCAACTAGTTGATTTTGTAACATGCAGTTTAACATAGGCTACCCCTACTGAGTTATGAGCTAAGAAAGAGCAATGTTTGAGCATTTGGATAGTGAGCATTCCTGTTTTATCAACATATTTGGCATAACACCTCTGCTAATATTATACAGCTTTAATTGGTGTTGTCGCTCTGAAATGTGGGCACAACAAATCAAGAGGAAACTTAATTTAGCAGGTTGGGCACTAGCACACAGATACACACAGTTGTGCCCATAACTTTCCATCGCTTCTCTCATATTTCACCTGCTCTTTCTGTCTCTGAGATAATGAGAGTCTGAGGTACAGGATTAGATGCACTGCTTCAGGTACAAATACAATCTCACTGTTGAGCTGCATTACACACAATGCCATATTCTCACACATTTCTTACCAGGGTTATGTTTCACTCGTTGGATTTTGGCATTTATTAGCAACAATTTCAATTGTTAGTGTTTCGTTGCTCAGAACTGGCTCATTTAATGGTTAGTATGCTAAGTGCACTTAATTCTTAATCATGTATTTAAAGCAATAGTTCACCCAAAATTGAACATTCTGTCAGCATTCGCTCACCCTCTTGACACTTAAAACCTTTCAGACTTTCTTTCTTCTGCACAACACAAAATAAGATATTTTGAAGAATGTTGGTAACCAAACAATGTTGGTACCCATTCACTTCCATTGTATGGACACAAAGCCAATGCAATGCAAGTCAATGGGTACCACCAATATTCTTTAAAATATCTTGTGTTCTGCAGAAGAAAGAAAGTCATACCGGTTTGAAATGACAAGAGGGCAGGGCTGGACTGGGAACAAAAATCGGCCCTGGCATTTTAATGCCAGCATCGGCCCTCCACTGAATCTGTCGACGGGGGGGGATGGATTTGGGGTTGTGGTGCATGCATACGTGTCTTTTGCATTTGCGTTGCGTGCATTCACATTTATAATACGTCCGTCTAAGCGGCCAACGCCTACGTTACGGCCCCATACGTTAGCGGCAAACGCGTCCGTTACGGCCCCATAAGTTAGCGGCCACCGCCTCCGTTCCGGCCTGATACATTAGCGGCCCACCGGGAAAATGCCCGGTACGCCAGATGGCCAGTCCGCCCCTGCAAGAGGGTGAGTAAATGTTGACAGAATTTTCATTTTTGTGGGAACTATCCCTTTAGATTGCTTCAGATTCACTAGATGTCTTTAAGAGGGATAAAATAGACATATTTAAGATATCTGAGATATTCAATACAGAAAGATCATGAAGTTATGAAATGTACATTATGTGGAAAGCGTAGCTCTTGGAAGAACTTAAGGTGGATTGTTTAAGTTTAATATTGAAATATTATATTTTTGATTGAGCACTTGAGTATCTTGGTAACTGTGGACCATTTGAAACATTGTTGAGATCTTGAAACTCTATATTAGTCAGGAAAAAAACAACAGTCTGTTTGTACTCCATTTAACCCCACTGGTTTCTAGGAGAAACAATTGCCATATTTAATTCTTTCCGATGGGTATAAACACATAAACATTATTTGGCCCTGCCCCATGTTTGGTTTTCTCTCCGCTCTTTGCATTTTTTATTTCTCCATGCACACACCCTCAGGCTCTTTGTTCTTCCTGCTAAAGCCAATCACACTCAGCACTGTGATTTAACACATATCTCATGCCTGCCGTGCCGTCTAATGCTTGCGCAAACATCTTCTCGCACAGCGCATTTGTCTGCTTTGCTCTTGCTCTCATTCTCCCTGTTTTTCTCTCCTCTCGTTGGTTTCTCACACCTCATCACACGCTCAACCTTTCTCTCCCCATTTTCTCTCTTCTCCTCGGTCAAGCACTGTATTTATTTCTCAGCTTGACCCTCATCTGACCGCAAGAACTTTCTTCCCAGCATTTTATCAGTTGTTCCTCTGTAACAGCGATTAACACCCCCCCAAAGGTGGCACCCCCTCTGTGCTTCTCACAGCACAAAAACACCAAGTCAATGTCACAGAATGTCAAAAGAATGTCAGAGCTTGACTTGAAATGGGCAGAGAGACAGAGAGAAACTAAAGCATGTGCTTTGCAACTTAGTAATTATATTTTTGATCCGTTGTGTTATGCTGGTGAACCTGATTTTAAGTTCCAAATGTCCTTGCTGGTCCTGAAACAACAGTCCTGATAGCCGATCAGATTTAAGGCTTAGTAATGATGTCATGGTTTGGCTTTAGGTGCTTATAGACTGTTCTTATTTTGCTCTTGTTGGTTATGGTTTTGTTAGGGGTTGTGAGTGGATTCAAACTTAATATCTTTATTACGATTGTTGCTCCAAGAAAGTTGATACGTGTTTTCATTTTTGTTTTCGAACATTAACCTTTCCCCAACAAACCGACAACCCATTTTGGGTTCACGACTCACCAATTGATTCATTGCTGTAAGCAATAGCAACGATTGAAAGTAAATTCCCATTTCACAAAGTGAACAAAAGAGGTGTAACATCAGTGAAAGTCTTCAGGTGCCCTATTGTGTGCTGAGTTTTTTTTGTCAAATTGCCTCCATTATGGCAGTGTTCTAGATTGCCATGAGCTTGACGGTGGGGCGTCTTCCACTTTAAGCAAGAGGTGATTTCATAATAATAGGTCTGGCATTAAGTGTATATGGGCTACTTCATGGTTTGTTTTCAAAGGAAGCACCAGAGAGTCTGATTGCAGAGCTGCTGGAGGAATTGATGTAACCAAGAGGCTTGCTTTGAATTATACATGATCGTAAGACTGAAAGGACCTGAATGTACATAGTCACACAAGCAGTAGGATGCACACGCTCTCAAACGTATGCACAACTGTACTGTATGTATGGCAAGCCATGATATTGACATTAAGTTGTAAATGGGTAACTATGGGTACAGTACATTTTTGCATAGAAAAAATAATAAAAAATTAAACTTAACTTAGTGAGTGGTTACTTCTAAAAAAATGTAATTGGCTTACATATAAGAAACAACACAAGTGATGCTTTACAACTGTGTCAACTGAAAAAGATGCAACCAGTCACGAAAATATTTTTTTACAGTGAACGAATACCAGTATCAAATAAACAAACTATTGTTTTTGAGGTACAAATAATAATAATAACTGAAACACAAAAAGAAAACTATTAGAGAGCACTCCAGCCCTGGTCGACAGTGTTTCTACATGAGACTCAGCACAACAGTGTTCTTGAGAATGGAGAGTGACTCGCAGCATGTTTTGTTACAAAGTCCAGAAAGAGAGAGTGTGAGAGAGAGCGAAAGAAAGCCAATGAGTAAAATATTAATGTACCACAAGATGAATCTAAAACAGAGCCCTCATACATTCTGTAAGCGATGGGCTAGATGGAGAAACAACACAGCTGAA
The DNA here is from genome assembly GCF_024868665.1 of Triplophysa rosa. NCBI lineage: Eukaryota > Metazoa > Chordata > Actinopteri > Cypriniformes > Nemacheilidae > Triplophysa > Triplophysa rosa. The sequence goes on along the minus strand of NC_079904.1, from coordinate 7,730,438 downwards.
TCAAAATAATGCCTTGTTGGCCCTCTTGTGGTTGTGTCTCCTGTATATTAACAGTCTGCTTCTGAATATGGTAATAGAGTTGTTAAATATATATTATAAAACGGTCAGTTCTGGTCCTGAACTTCTGATTGAGTTCTAAGCCGTTATAAAATACCTCAATATATAACGGCTGACCGCACCACATAGCCTAAATATCATTTTATTTACTTTATTTTATGAAACCTTGCTAAGCATATGGAATAACCGTTTTATAAAAGCAATAAGCCCCACGAAGCAGTGGGTTACAGTGCATTTTATAAGAGCTACGGGGTTTTAGGCACTCCGCTTCGCGTCGTGCCACAACGCCCTTAGCTGTTATAAAATGCACTGTAACCCACTGCTTCTTGGACATTTGTGAACTTCATTTGAAACCATATGACTTAGAAATTGTTTACTGTATAAACTGCGAAAGGTTATTTAAGACAATTTTAATACAAAGATAACATCTATTATTGTGAATGGCAGAGTTGTTTAGTCTCAGAGCGAAGAAGAAAAAAAATCATTCTCTTTGAGCTTGTACGTACCTTTCATCACTGCCTTCTAGACATACACATAAACTCTCCCTATACACAAACCACACTCGTGGTCTCTCTCACACATGCACACAACCAGCACGTCGTCACATTACACCAAGCGTATTGAATTTCCTATGATAAAGACAAGAGGATCACCATAGCAACGTCACAGTACCTCTCCCTTCCATGCTGTCTGTAAGATGAGAGGATGAAAGACAACACAAGGAATAAATGGAATTTAAAAGCATGAAGAGTGGTCAGTGCATCATTTCACTGACAATTGTTGTATTAAGAGTGGATCAGGAATGAGGTTACATGTATCTCATGCACATGAAATCTACTAAATCTAATGAAATACCAGCCTTGAAGGATTGTGCATGTATGCACATGCATGTGACTTTAAATATGTAATTATAAAGATGTTTCGTAAGTGTTTGTGGTCATGACTTCAGACATCATCCTACCTTAACAGTTGCCATCCTTCATGTTAACAGACAAGCTATTGCTTTGTCAAATTTAAGAAAGTCCTACATAATTTCGCACAAAATGTGAAATCATTACAAATTGTCCCAAGAGGAAATCTACAGCGTTTGTTTTCTTTTCCAAATCTTAAAATGCATATTTTATATTTCAGTCAAGATTCCCACATGAACAAGTAGCCGTTACATCACTAATGTACCCACATTTAAATGAACGTTTGCAACTTAATGTTACATTTATGGATCAATTCAGGTCATTGTACAGGTGAATGTAACTATAGTGCTCCCAGTACCTTAGTAAATGTGCTCCATAAATGTTAAGAACAGTTCTGTTAATTTGAATCGCTCTTTATGAGGCTTTTCTCTTTCTAGTCGACTGTGATTTAGTCATGTTACTGCGTAATTTAACGATTTTCTTTAAAAGAAAATGGCAGATGAAAATGCTTTGCAATTTCACACTTCATTCCAATCCACTATAGCCATTTTAAACATGTCATTTTATAAGCAAAGTTTACCGAATCACGGTGTACATGGTAATCTCCAAACCATTCAGTTCGGTAAATCTTGTCTAAGAGAGCAACAGTAACCACGGGAGGCAGAGCTCAACAAAGGGTACCTTAAAATCAAACCCTCATCTCACACAGGTTCTATTAGATGATCTGATGCTGGCAGGAGGGCAACAGTGAAATCGTCTGCAGGCAGCTGAATTTTTTTGTGACGGCCTATCATAAAATATATTCCACACACACGGCAAACATCATAAACACCAGGACATAATACAAACACACAGCTCAGCTTATGACTGTCAATGCTTTGTCTTATCAAACCGGACATATAAAGAGGGTGAAGACAGACCACATCCTTACTTCTTGTGTGTGAAACTCTAATATTGTTTTATGTCTTTCAAACATTACCACTGATGAAGATGAGCAGCACATGCAGCAGAAAAATAAATGGAAGTATTTGTGTCTGTTTGTGAGAGGACAATATTTCACTACAGGTAGCATGGCCGCCCGGAGACCCGTGTAAAATCTTCTGGTTTTGCATACAGCACCTTCTGTCTCTGTCTCTGCACACAAACAGCTCACTTAAGCATTGATTACATCTCATTCTGTCTCTTTAAAGCAGCTCATTTACAACAATAATTAACACTCTCAAAGGGGACACTGAGATAAAACATCTGCTGTATACACGGCCAGACGAGTAAAGGATCAATTCATCTCCTCTAAGCTGTCAGTCTGTCAGTAACATCCTCCGAAACCCAGCCGCTCTATAGCTGCAACAATAACCCAGAGGGTGATCTCTGTCTGTTGATTTTACGACACGCATCTTAAGAATGAATTATTACCCCAATATCTCTGTGCACATAATGCCTGTTGCAAGTACAATGTAAATACTTCTTGAAATTGCAGGTCAAGTGCACTTGCTTTAAGTTGTTGCTTTTGAAATGGCCAGTCATTAGGGCATGGTACAGTAAACTAACTATAATAGGAGGTGTAATGAAGGAGAGAAATAAGTACACTCGGTTTAAGAGTGTGTATATATAGCTCTTAAGGGATCTGAACACTTAAAGGCATAGTTCAGTTAAATATAGATTCATTTCTTTGCATTATATAACAACATTTCATGCCATTAGTTAGAAAGAACATGCTGTGCGAACTGCTGAGGGAACAAACTTGACATATCCACCAGTTGGTTTGCAAATTTATCGATTTTTTTTGGGGGGGGGAAGCAGCATTTGACTGCACATGACACTTAATATGTTTTTTTCTAGAGGAAAATGCTCAGAGGTTGCATAGGAGAACTAAATAAACTAATTGTCGCCATGGAATTATAAGGTTCTATCTGCATTCTGAGCAGATTTGAGATAACAAGTTTCAAACCTTTTGACTTTGCAGATTTTTCGGAAAAAAAAAAAAAATCCCTAAATGTATACAACATAAAAAAACATCATATAATGTAAATAAGTTGTCACAGATTTTTTTTTTAAATGACAAAACCTTGTATTTCCAAGGCAGCAATAAGGCGACAAATTGTTAAAATAGCCTACATTAAGAATATAGAGTTGTAAAATTCATGTAAAAAAGTCAAACAGAGCTGTACAATTCAAGTAAAACAGCCTGGATTTGGATACATTTTAAGATAAATTTTTGACTTCTGCTCATTTTGTGGCATTGAGATCTCTTCTGAAATTTTAATGGAAACATCTGTTAGGGTTTTTTCAGGAGAACTATATGAGATACAGGAGAGTTCAACAAAAGTTTCCATACTCTGTCCATCTGTTTATCTTCCATCTCAGTTGACCAATCGCTAAGCTCCGCCCCCCTTTAGATACTGTCGCTAGCTCGGACAAACACACCGAGTTCGGTAATGTCTTACAATGAGAGCTTTCAGTGTGAAAGCCTAGAATTTTGTGAACAGTGTCAGTCTCATTAAATGGCAAATGTCTTATTCAGCACTGAAAAAAATAACAATAATTTTTGATACAGGTGCCAGGAAATGAGAAAGCTCATCTGACCTGACCTTGAGTAATTGTGTGCTCGGGTAAATAAACCATCCGAGACTAATCAGTGTGTAATTGTATTTGTGTTTGTGTGTATAATCCTGCCCGGAAGGTGCCATGAGCTCAGCCCTCCTCGCTGACCATGTCACTGTTTCCATTAGCAACCTGTCACTGAGGGTGCCATATTGTGTGAAGCTGCTTCCGATGGGAAAGATGTAGAGGTGTCTAGGTCGCTATGACTACAACCGGCTGCCGCTGAATCATCAATATCTCCCCTGCTGTAATAAATTTGCATACAGAACTGCAAACCTTCACATTTTCGACAGCAATAAAAAGTTCATGAGGGCAACAATATCATAATGCACCATAATTTTTACAGGTCCCACTATCAAACAACACATTGTGCTCCGATGGGACAATTTGGTCAAAGAAAGTGTGTAAAGACTGCTCAGTCTTACATTTTTATATTTAACACACATTGCTATAAAATAGCAATTAGAAGCATTACCGATTTTACAGCCTCATAGGGGAACCTTCACAGAGAACTTTGTGTTCTCTAGTTCTGTGGAATTTAAATGTCGTTCAGAAACAAATATGATGGCGAACTAAGCATAAACAACTTTATATAAAGAAGAACATATAGCCAATAAAAGTACTGTATACAAAAAACTTTCACTGATAAAGAATTTCTTTCTGTTGAACCTTAAAACCATTGCAGAACCTCATTATGCTGACAAAACAAACACAACACTTCTCTCAACACAGCAGGAGGGACTCATGAACCTTACAAGACCAATTAATTCATTAAAAACTTTAATTAGCTCGGCCTTTGCCCTCACTGACAGCCCGAGAGAGAGAGAGAGAGAGAGAGAGAGAGAGAGAGAGAGAGAGAGAGAGAGAGAGATAGACAGAATGAAAGTGGAACAGTTAGAAACCAACAAGGACATGGATATTTTTCCCAAATTATATTTTGTCATGACTTGTCTGTTTGAGAAGGTGAACGTGTGAGAGATTGTTGAATGTGTTGTGTTGATGTGACCTGATGCACCTCAGTTTCATTGAAAAGATATTCTTTGTCACATAGAAATAATGATGTCGAAATAAGTTTATTTTTTAAAATGTTATATTTAAAGGTCCAGTGTATGAAATATAGTGGCATCTACTGGTGGTGTTGCGAATTGTAACCAACGGCTCACTCCACCCCTACTTTTCGAAGCACTATGGTGGGTGACACGGGACTAAGATGTTGTCACGTTTTTGCTTCTTTGCCAAAGGAGACTCTAGAGCAGTTTGTCCGTTTAGGGCTTCTGTAGAAACAACATGGCGAATTCCATGTAAGGGGACCTGGGGTGTATGTAGATAGAAATAGCTCATTGTAATTAAGGTAATAAAAACATAACACTTCATTATGCAAGGTCTTTAAACACCTCTGAAGACATAGTTATGTATACTATACTGCATTTCTGTCAATAGATACTCCAAAAAATTAAACATTGGACCTTTAAGATTTGGGATTAACTTAATGTAATGCCGCGTCTTTTAAACGCATTCAAATATGTTTGGAAAAAGTGATCAATGCAGGGGGAGGTTGTGCAGGAAGCCCTTATTGACACGGTTTAGGTGCATACTATGCAAATTAACTGCGGATAAACAATTTCCTATTTAGAACAATCCATAGTCAGTGAATGAGACCCACAGAATGCACGCATAAGTCACGCAACACACAAACCGACTATAGGAAGATCGTATACCGTAATTATTTACCTCTCTCAGGTGACATTTCAAGGTGAAATATCTCTTGAGTTTTCTATATTAAAACCCTGCAAGCAGGGCTGACGCTATTTATCAAGTTTCCCATCACTACAGCATACACACACACCTGGAGAGAAGCCAAGTGTGAAGTGTGTGAACTAGGCTACATACTGATACTGGGCAAGGGTTCAATTATCCACTTGAAGCAAGGATTCAATTGGGCCCTTGAAAAGGGAAACAAATCCAACCCTCAAATCTTCCTCTTTCGCTCTCCCCCAGTCCAATCCGTTGGCATGGATTAAAAACCCCTTGCTACATCTGAGGAGATTCTTGCCAGGATGTTAAACTACAGAGATGTCTTTTACAGCATGTTTGAGGTGCTTTGTGGGGACTTGGCCATCATGTACGACCAGCTTGCAGAAGTAGCTATAAACAAGGGTTACAGGGTTTAACCCCCGGAATAATTTCACTACATTAGCTCTGCAAGTGCTTTCAGTGGCACGTCTCCAACAATAGTGAGAGACCGAGGTCTTGCCTTTGTGCACTGCAAGGCATTGAAAAACAGCTGGATGCTTCCTCTCGACAATTACTTGAGTAGATTCGCTAATTAAAAGTAAACATGCAATCGCATTAGCTAATGTTAATCGCCACATCTAATTAGTGACACGCTCCTAAATGCGCCAACACATTGAAAGCAGCATCACAAAAGGAGAACTGTCACAACATTTCCATCACCTCGGCCCTTTCCTCAATATAATGTCAGTATTTCACTTACGATCGCTGAACAATTATGTCACGGGTCGCCGTTGCCTTTCTGCCATTATGTGTCTAATGCATGCTTTGATTAGATGCTTCGAGGCATGATTTTCCACAATCATCAACAGGTCTTCACAAGAAGGTCAACTGACAGCCAGTGTTGGCATCCTCTCTCTCTCTCTCGGCCTTGATGTTTATGGCGCTTTACATTTAAGGGATTCAAACGTTCGTACGGCATTCCATATTAAGGGCTACAGTTTAATCTGCATGTTTCCCTTCTTTGAAAAACGTTTAAGCCTTTATTCCACTCGCAACTTTCAGTAACCTTTTCGCCGCTTTACATTTCAGACGCGGATAATTATCTGCTCAGAGATTTTTCCTGCTGCAATTTATTAAAAAGCCAATTTGGCCCAGAACACAGGCACTCTGCGTGAAATCTGGACCGTGAGTGAGAAATAGCTTTTATATTAGTCAGTCAGTTTCCATACCGGCGGAATCCCCGCAGCCAATTCCCGCCTAATTCTGAGGTAAATATTGTCTCACATGACATTAACGGAAGCAAACATGCCGAAAACTATTTCTCCCAAACAAACACACATAAAGCGTCCGTCAGCACATATCTAGTGGTGGCGGAGTGCTTTTACTTCATCAAGTGAGAAGAAGTGGCTGCTCTCTGACTGATAAGAATTTAATTAATTCAATCTGTGAGGCCACTCCGAGTCAGCGGAAATCTCTTGGTAACTTTTGAGTGACAATAAAAATGAGTGAATGGCGAACGAACGGAGTTAATTTGTTTGTGTTTATGAATGCTTTCAATGCGAAAGGGCGAGCACAACATCTAGGGCTTCCTTCTTGAATCATCAATTTTGGATTCACCTTTTACAGTATTACAAATGCTAATTATCTTGCATCATATCATTTATTTGATGTAAACAATAAGTAGGCTAGTTAAAAAGTGGACACTGAAAATGGATTAGAACAAATTAAAGGTACAGTTCGCACCTGAAATGAAAATCCTGTCATCGTTTACTCACCCTCTTTCTTTCTTCTGCAGAACACAAAAGAAGATATTTTGAAGAATGTTAGTAAGCGAACAACGGAGGTGCCATTCACGTGCATCAGTTTTGTGTCCATACAATAGAAGCGAATAGATATCTTCTTTTGTGTTCTGCAGAAGAAAGTCACACAGGTTTGAAATGACAAGAGGGTGAGTAAATGATGACAGGATTTTCGTTTTTGAGTAAAAATCGCTTTATTAAACACATAAATCAATCAAATAAAAATAAATCTAACACATGACTGCAATATATTCTAGTTACATTAATTGCATATCAAACATACACTCACCTAAAGGATTATTAGGAACACCATACTAATACGGTGTTTGACCCCCTTTCGCCTTCAGAACTGCCTTAATTCTACGTGGCATTGATTCAACAAGGTGCTGAAAGCATTCTTTAGAAATGTTGGCCCATATTGATAGGATAGCATCTTGCAGTTGATGGAGATTTGTGGGATGCACATCCAGGGCACGAAGCTCCCGTTCCACCACATCCCAAAGATGTTCTATCGGGTTGAGATCTGGTGACTGTGGGGGCCATTCTAGTACAGTGAACTCATTGTCATGTTCAAGAAACCAATTTGAAATGATTCGAGCTTTGTGACATGGTGCATTATCCTGCTGGAAGTAGCCATTAGAGGATGGGTACATGGTGGTCATAAAGGGATGGACATGGTCAGAAACAATGCTCAGGTAGGCCGTGGCATTTAAACGATGCCCAATTGGCACTAAGGGGCCTAAAGTGTGCCAAGAAAACATCCCCCACACCATTACACCACCACCACCAGCCTGCACAGTGGTAACAAGGCATGATGGATCCATGTTCTCATTCTGTTTACGCCAAATTCTGACTCTACCATTTGAATGTCTCAACAGAAATCGAGACTCATCAGACCAGGCAACATTTTTCCAGTCTTCAACTGTCCAATTTTGGTGAGCTCGTGCAAATTGTAGCCTCTTTTTCCTATTTGTAGTGGAGATGAGTGGTACCCGGTGGGGTCTTCTGCTGTTGTAGCCCATCTGCCTCAAGGTTGTGCGTGTTGTGGCTTCACAAATGCTTTGCTGCATACCTCGGTTGTAACGAGTGGTTATTTCAGTCAAAGTTGCTCTTCTATCAGCTTGAATCAGTCGGCCCATTCTCCTCTGACCTCTAGCATCAACAAGGCATTTTCGCCCACAGGACTGCCGCATACTGGATGTTTTTCCCTTTTCACACCATTCTTTGTAAACCCTAGAAATGGTTGTGCGTGAAAATCCCAGTAACTGAGCAGATTGTGAAATACTCAGACCGGCCCGTCTGGCACCAACAACCATGCCACGCTCAAAATTGCTTAAATCACCTTTCTTTCCCATTCTGACATTCAGTTTGGAGTTCAGGAGATTGTCTTGACCAGGACCACACCCCTAAATGCATTGAAGCAACTGCCATGTGATTGGTTGATTAGATAATTGCATTAATGAGAAATTGAACAGGTGTTCCTAATAATCCTTTAGGTGAGTGTATATGACCTCCATACAGTGTATCACACCATAATTATGTTTACTGTAAATGACTAATTATTGTTTCAAAGTCATACTTTCAATATCAACCTTTTTTATTGGGTTATTCAAGAGAGTACACTTACATTGCCTTTGACAGCAAATAAATAGTATTGCATATCTGCATGTCTTTACAACATATAGGCGGTAATATACATACTGTTTTACATTTAAAGTATACTCTGGACTTAATATTAACCATTTCATTGCCATTCTATATGCATAATACGCTTAAAATGGAAAGTGATGGAAATGGGTTTGTTACCCTGAGGCAATAGAGTGCTCATTTTCAAATCTGCAATTTAAGTGCCTCGGTTAACTAAGCAACATAACACGAGTAAGATTGCCCTTGTACTAAATATCAGCACAAACATGATTCATCCTAACGCAAGTAAATGGTTATAACACCTCTCTGAGGCTGCTTTTAAAATGTTTTGTAATATAACTGTACAGGTGCCTTAGGATAAAGCCATTCGTGCACACTGTTTATATCTGATGAGAAAAGATGAGAAAAGAGGCACACTAGTGTGTGTGCGTGTGTGTGTGTGTGTGTGTGTGTGTGTGTGCGTGTGTGTGTGTGAGAGAGTGGGTGTAAGGGAGGGTTGACTGGAGTGTGAAATCTTCTTCTCACTGTTTTAAGAGTCACTGGTTTTAGCAGTTAATCGGTGCAAGAACACAAACACACTTGCACAGACTCACAATGCCACACATCTCCAATACAGCAATTCCATAATGTTTTTCAATCTCTCATTCACACACACATTAAACAAGTGCAAGTAATTGCTTCTATATATGTCTAGCAAAAAAACTGTAGTTCTCATAATTGTGAAACTGTACTTGTCACCCTATGATTAATTGTCTGTGTTTGTATCGTTCTTATTTGGATAACACCATTTGGAAAATGACTCAGTTGTCATGAAGAAGTGAATCTTTTTCTAGGTTTCAATTTATTATCGTTCAGACATTACAAGACAAACCAATGTACACCAGCGGGTGCGAGGTTGTGAACTCATCTAGATACCCTGACAACAGACTGAAAGAAATAGACCAACAACGCCAAACCCTACATAAAAGAGCTTGCTTCTGTCTGTGAGTGTCACCAGTAGTAGGACAGAAGTTAACTAAATAAGCTCACTCCAGGGTCACTTACTTACACATTCAGAGATCCCATCACACTCTTTCATCTCTCTAGCTCTCTTTCCCGACAGCTTTAATTACCCTACGCTCTCACGCTCCAGTTCAAAACTTTGCATTAAAGCCAGAAGCCCAAACTCGAGCAACACCTCTCTTAAATTGACATATACATCTACTCTCTTGCTGTTACAAAGCTTTTCCTCATTTGCGCCATTTTTCCTTCTCTCCCTCACATGCTGTTTGTTGTGCATATGGCTACAGCTCGAGACGACGGACACTTTTGTGTATTTCGACAAGTAGATTTCAAGACCTTGCTGTTTCTCGCAGCCTCCAGGTCATCCGGGATACAGTTGAGCTGTGATAACAAGATAACAAGATGACACCTGCTTTTGCTGCCATAGAAACCTGGTACGCACGGACACAAACCAGCATGCATAAAAACATGCTCACACATACCGCAACTCCAACTGGTCACTCTAATGGCAGCAATGGGAATCACTTCACATCTCTCGAACTGGCACTTGCAGTTAAAAAAATTGTGTAGCCATGGCAACTGATCAGAGATTCAGCTGTACTCGTAAAGCAGTACTCGTAAAAAAGTTACACTAAACATGTGTCTCATGTAGACACAAAGACACACATTGCAGGAGAGAAACAGGTCATGAGCTATTTGACACAAACATTTCTGGGTCACTGTGATAGGACCCAATAGAAAATACACACCCATATATATCTCTTATGGGACTGAAAGCACGTTTTAGTCTGTTTGTACATTATCCCGCTTATTACACGGCTACTTGCCACATGAGAAAAAAACGGGACATGAAATGTGAATTAGAAATATTTTGTTAGCTCATTTTTACCGAATGCAGACTTTCCGCGAGGAAAAGCCGTTTACTTTTGGTTTTGAGGTCAGAAACGACGTTCCAATGTCACGAACAGCAATTTGGTTTAATCAATTGTAAATACGATGTAAAAAAAATCAAAAAATGATTTGCGGCATCCGGGTTACCGTGTGTTATTAGTTTTGAGGGGTCATTATCTGGGAATAACGAACCTACAAATGTAGCGACTGGCCAATCATAATCAAGCATTCCAACGAGCCGTGTAATAACTATGCATATAGCCCAAGCACAATGGGCAAACCAGTCACGTGATTAAACACAACTGCACGGCGACAGCACATAGAAATCAACCCGTACACATTCTGACTGCAGGCCTATCAGCTACGATCTCAAATAAAGAAATAACTGTCTTACATTACTGCTAGCCTGCATGCAAAACTCCAAAAAGGGGCCTTTCTTTCCGGGTTGACTGTGATGTAGTCCCGCATGAGGGCATTAATGTCCAAACAGTCCAGTAAAAAGAGTCTGAAATTCGTTTTTGCACCAGGCATTCTGACAACAAGACCGCTCGTGACACTTGACCTTCACTAACAAATGGCGTGACGTCATGAGACAGTTGTGTTGTCATTGTAACAGTAACGTTATTGATGTTTTCAATGGATATTACCCAGATAGCACAATCCATCTGGTTTACGTCTATTTGACGTCTGCATTTACATCTGCAAGACATCTTAAATACATAGTTTGCTCATCTGCAATACGTCTCGGAGACGTCTGAACGTCTGTAATACGTCTGCTAAAGATCTGGAGATCTGCTGCTTAAAAGCATCTGCTAAACATCTTAGAAAGAGCTGTTGTACATCCATTCTAAATCATCTAAACCATCTTCTAGATGTCTATATGACGTCTGACAGCAGACATCTCCGAGACGTATTGCAGATGAGCAAACGATGTATTGTAGATGTCTTGCAGATGTAAATGCAGACGTCAAATAGACGTAAACCAGATGTACGTGTGCTATCAGGGTAGCGAGACACATTAATAAAATGTATTATATTTATTTTTGATAAAACATTTTTATTTATTTATATTTTTATGTATTTAAGACTCTCTTCTAAAAGAAAAGCAAACGTCTGCTGCGAGTATAATCTTTGTCAAGAAAACCTTCTGAATGCTACAAGCAAAGGTATCTCACAGAGCGGCGCTTGTGTAAAGTTCTGTATGTATGTGTGTGTACAGCTTTTGAAGACCTGCTGTGCTCTGTCTCTCAGCCTCTCTAATCTCCACTGTTTCATGTCTTGTCAAGTGGTTTCCCTCTCATCCCCCCCAGTCCTTTCTCGCTCTCTCGCTCTCACCCTTATCTTGGTCTCTCTCATCTCTCTTCCCCTGTTCTCTAGTGCAACAACGTTCAATCTTTCATTTCACTCTTCTTTCTCTCTGGAGGGGGTCAACAGTCTGATAGTGAATGTGTGTAGAAAGGGATGTAGATACACATCTTCGTAGGTAAGACTTACCCCTGCGGAGATACGTGGGGGCATCGAGGTAAACTAACATGATTGGCTAGTATTCAAAGGTTTTTGAGGAATTTGCGGTTTAAGGATTCTTCGTTTAATCCGTGTTGTCCCTTTCTCTTTAATTGCGGTCACATTTTTTTCTCGTTAAAGGCACAGCGGGCCTGTAGTGAAAGTGTTAAATGGCTTGTTTGAGAACGAGAGATAACCTTAGTGGCCTGTAACATTCTTGGCTTCACTCTCTTTCCGAAAACCTCCATTTAATCTTCCTGCTCATCGTGCGGACGTGACTACCCTGATAGCACACAAACATCTGGCAGATGTCCATTGGATGTCTGCATTTACATCTGCAAGACATAATTTGCTCATCTGCGATAGGTCTCGGAGATGTCTGCTGTCATCATATAGACATCTATTAGATGTCTGTAAGATGTTTATGATTTAGAATGGATGTAAAACTGCTCTTTCTAAGATGTTAAGCATGTTCTTACACAGCAGATGTTTTCCAGATCTCCAGATCTTGAACAGTCATACCTGTGCTAGCTGGGTATTAAAGCGTCACGCGCGTTCTTTGAATTCACACGTTCGCTTTTGAGCGAATAAGTTGATGAAGAAAGTAATTTTGCGTCAGTGGACAGAGATACAGATCATTCTGAAGATAAACTAATCTTTCTGTTAAAGCCCACAACACTAGTTAAGCCTACATGAACATATCCCTGTTTGAGGCTGGTATAACAAAATGTGGGAAAATGTAATTAAATGCGGAAAAAAAGCACCCGAAGAAAGTTTGTTCTTCAAAAGTCTGAAGCATCAAAGAGTGAATTTGACACATTTTAACATCAAAAGAATAAAGCATGTCAAGTTAAACTTTATCTACATGAGTCCGTGACGTGCTGATAGTCAGGAGACACTTTGTAATTTCATATCGTCTCCCAGTTTGTACAACGGTGTAGATACTGTATAGATTTTAACTTGTTTTACTTAATAGCAAATAATCCTCATACCAGATGAAACAATTTTACCTCATGTACCCACCTCATTTATTACACGGCTCGTTGGAATGCTTGATTCTGATTGGCCAGTCGCGACATTTGCAGGTTCGTTATTCCCAGATAACAACCTCTCAAAATTAATAACACACGGTGACCCGGACGCAACAAATCATTTTGACAGGTTTTTTTGACAAAGTAAATATAAATATGTCTTTTAATAACATATATGACATTATATTTACAAATGATTCAACTAAATTGAATGTTCGTGACATTTGAACGTCGTTTCTTACCTTAAAACCGAAAGTAAACAGCTTTTCCTCGCGGAAGGTCTGCATTCAGTAAAAATGAGCTAATAAAATATTTCAAATTCATGTCCAGTTTTTCCTCATGTGGCAAGTAGCTTGGTAATAAATGGGATAATGTACAATCAGCCGGTTGTTATCGCAGAAATAAGCCCCGGCAGTGTGATCAGGACCCGACGCGAAGCGGATTTCTTACTTAATGCAGACAGAAAAACACAGATTTAGTCATGTATTAGAAGTTAGTATTTTATTACATCACATTTTATTACATCACTATAGGCCCATCAATGCCAGATACTAAAGCACCAAAAGGTAAAAAACTTGCATAAACTAGCACTCAGAATTCGTCTTCTTCGTAGCCCTCATAAACAAAAAAGTGAGCGAACACTTTCAATTGTAGCTTATTATTCAATCACTTCTGTTGGGACTTTAGGTCACGCGAAATCTCATATTTATGCAAAACATGGCTGTCAGCTTCATCGGCTGTTATTATCATTATGTGCCGCATAAGTGTGCCAAATTAATGAACGCTACCTCTCGCTGTCGAGAACGTTGACAGCCACCTAATGATGAGGTACAGTCTACCTGTAAGCTATGGTGTAATTATTATCTCCAAAAGAAAACACACTCATACGCCGTAGAGAACGATGACGTCAAAATCTATTCTGAAGAATACAATCACCGCCTCGGTTCTCCCCCCATGGTTTTTATTTGCTGATGCGTAATAGGGTCCACAGGGCAGCGTGTGTGGATCTGCTGTAGATGTTCCGAGGATAGGATTATGCAGAGGAGTTCAAGGGTTCAGTGAAACTGAGGCCTTTTCCGAATGAGCTTTGCAGATAGTGTACCTAAAAATCCTCAAGAAGGATTTAGGTGTATTGTAAGCCTCAAGCTGTTTCTTGAAGAAAAACAGCATAGCAGTGGATGGGTACTTGAACATGACTCACAAAAACGTGATGTCTAACAAACACAGAAAAGAGTGCTTGCTATAAATAAAAGGTTCCTAATATTGTGGTCATTGTGGAACCGCAGGCACGCATTTATTGACATGAATGTTCTTTGTGTTTTAAATATACCCTTGGCAAATGTTTCCGGCTTCAACCTCCCCACGGCACAGCTGCCAACACATTGCGCCAATGTCGTCCCGCACATTTTGTACAGGCAATTACTCTGAGCTATAACTCAAAGATGGCGTCATTACAGAAACAATATCAGTTATAATTATGAGTCACAATAAGAAGAGATAATGACTTTGCTGATGTTTGTGCTATTATGCATTTGCTAATCAGGACATGTGTTGCATCTTTCTCCCTTGACAGAGAATCTCTTGAGAGGTGAGACTTTAATTTACAGCTTGCAAAGAAAGCAAACCACACAGTTGTTTTAAGAAATTCAGCAGCAGCAGCTTTGACTACATTTTAATAAGAAAAGTGAATGCAGCTTGTCGGCGCTGTTGTTGCTAGGAGGTTACTAAGTCAATATATAGATATGATATCTATACATGGCTCATGTCCTTCAATATTAAGTCTGTGGGATTTTTATCATTTTGCTTTTAAGTGCTTCATCATCCAGCAGGTAAAATCATAAGTGTGATCACTTAGAAACGTAATGGCTCTTAGCAATATCTAATCAGCAATGATCTGAGGTCTGATAAAGAGTCATGTTTTTGGTAAAAACACAATTGCCTTCATTGGTATCAACATTATTGCGTGTTTGGATGTACACGCTTCACACGAGTTAAGGCGCGATTTGAAGCACCATTCATACTTTTACTTTTTATATTTTAAATTCCTTTTTAATAAATGTAAGTCGTTTTTCAAATTTAGCATGATATTTTCTTTGTCCCGTATAGAGCATCTGAGGTGAGGTATTACAGGAAAGTTCAGGAAAATATTAAAAACAGCCACTGGGGGATTAAAGCAAGACACGTATCCACACGTTTTAAATGTGATACATTTATTGAATACTGATGAAAAATTCACCTAAAATGCACAGATAAGTCACATTACTGCTGAATTACCCCACACAGTTTGTAGTGCATCCATATGCGCGTGTTTAAAGAATCATGTGCGTGAGGACGCCCGAAGGCCTAATCTGTTTTCTTCCAAAAAATAATTAATAGCCTTACAAAAGAGAAAGAGCAAAAGCTGCGCACGGAACGATCAGCCTACCGTCAGCACACATGCGGTGTTTTCAATTCCGACTCTTGCCTATAATGATTATTAGCGCAGGCTAGCGTGACCAAACAGCCGAAGTAATGTAATTACACCCGTGTCACCAGGCTTCATTCAGGAGAGATGGCAGGAGAGAGAGAGGAAAAAAGGAAAGTGATTTGAATCCTTTGCCAACAGGAAGTCCAGTACAAAGTCTGATATGATGAAGCTCAGGTTAATTATGACTGACTTTGGCATTTCGTGCCAACGTCCCATTCATATTTTGATTTTATTTCGACGAGAAAGACTAGCATCCTTCCTTTATTAACTAAATCCTGTTCACACAGAATGACACTCTCAAAGTCACACACAATCCCTCTGCATCATCGTGTACCCACATGCTTCCCTCAGAGCCATTTTCGAACGACGGCGAGGGCGCTGTTGAAGGTGAACAGCCCTGGGTGAGATCCGCGATAGGACAGGAGCAAGGAGCCGGCCTGAGTGCTGTGGCCGGCCTGGTGGAGCTCTCGGGCAGCCTTCTCCACATCCCAATCCCCCCGAGCTAGCATGTGAGAGATCAGAGGAGAATACAGAGCTGTGTCCACACAACAGATCAACATCCTGGCGTTCAACAGCAGGGACAGAAGCTCAGGGTCACACACATCTTCAGTCACCTACACAGAAAGAAAAAATCTATTTCAATAAATGCTCTAGTAAATGTGTAAATAAAACCTTCCAATTTCAACAGAATTTCTCATATTCAAGTTTTTTTTTATGAATTGGTTACATGTAGACCTATATACACCTGATGTTAACATTAGTTTCAGGTGATCAGAGTATAAATGGTGAGCCTGGATTTCACTGTGTTTCACAACAGCATACTGTACAGCAGTGGTTCTCAAACTGGGGGCCCCAAGATGGATCCAGGGGGCCACAGATTTTGTGGCATTTTATGAAATATAGAAATGTATCATAGATTTTATGCAATCAAACATCAGAAAAATGACACCACCAACCAAAAGAATTGAGGTTCCAGCATTGTATAACTGAATGTTTTTGGTTTAATAAAAATTCTAAGTTTAAGATTATAAGTCTTTATATGGGGGGCCGCAAAGCGATGCACTTAACACAAAGGGGGCATTACAACGAAAAAGTTTGAGAACCACTGCTGTACAGTACATTCATATTTATGCATTTGGCAGATGCTTTTATCCAAAGCGACTTACAGTGCATTTAAGATATACATTTTTTATAAGCACGTGTGTTCCCCCGAGGATCGAACCCATGAGGCTAGCTCAATACTCAGAAACATTACGTATATGTACATCAAATTTGATTGACAGCTAAGAAATTGATAGACCGGGATGCATCAGGCACTTCTGTTTACACTCCCAGTGTGATCACGAAGCCTTCTGAACCCCATTTACACCTGTATTTCGCTCCGTGCGTTCATGACTATATCACACCTGGTGTAAACAGGTCCTATAAACCAATAAGCCTGCAGTAAGAGCAGCTATTACACTAATAAACAAACTGAATCTCATCGCCTCCGCCAGAACACGGCTGCTTTCCCCCTGGGCCCTCCGTATTCCGTTCATCTGTTTATATCAGTGTGTTTTATTTAGTGGCCGTGTTGCACTTGCATGTCTGAAAGAGGTCACGTACAATATAAATGAGCCCGTACACAGAGCTGTCCCACCCTTCTGTGACCCCGGCCTGCTCGGAGGGACCGGGAGCACCTTGTCTCCCCGGCAACGCTCTCTTCTTTTCGCAATAAATTATTCATCTGCTGGCTTTAGAGGTGAAGAACACAGAGGCGAGGTACTGTAGCAGTCAGCACAGTGTAAAATCAATTATGTGCTAAATTTGATTAAAAGCAAGCCCACGCCAGGAGAAATGATGCCCTTCGACTGTGCGTGCGCGCGTGTTCTTGTATTAAATGTGACGCGAAGTTAATAGCCGATATAAAACACCCAAACTGAGTTTATATATTCGTATTGACCGTGCACTCGCTTCTGACGCCTATTGGTATTGGAAAAAATTCTGTTATGTTTGTGTCGTACACATACACAGCACACGCAATAAGGATACATGATGGTTATGGCCTTGACACAAACACACCTGATTCTAATGTTTCCAACAATTTCTTCCTCTGTAAAGCCATTTCTGCTCAATCAAGATGAATTCTCCTGCTCAATGAATTAATCAAGATGGATAATTCATTTTCACCAATTCATAACTCTGTGACTCACATTTTAAAACTCATTAGTTGTTGTCCATTTCTGTCGGGACCACTGTCGTCAATTATTTAACGATAGCATATATTTAGTTTGGCGGAATGAAACTGTTCTGGGCAAACTCTTTGCCCGTCCATGCAGCCTTGCAGGGACATAGCAGGAGCTCAGCAATACATGTCCCCCCACCTGGGGAACCAGAACAGTTCCTGATGCGTAACAGGATTAAATTAAACGATCCGCAGATACAGGCAGATAAGGAGGAGATGGGGATGGAGGCGGGTTTTAGGTGCAACACGATTAGCAGCTGATAAGGAGCAAAGAAATGCAACTTAAATAGGATGCAGTCTAGTGTGTGTTGTATGACTATTGGTTAACGTTGATTAGCTGCACCTGATGTGATCAGCTGATGCAAGCTGAACTCACGTGACCTGCCAGAACTAACGCTACGCTTGATTTAGTTTGTAATGGGTTCATGTCAGTTATGTGGACTGTGGACATAAAAACAACTGTAGTATATATATAGTATTTACTATAATAAACTGTGGTAAAATGACTAGATACTTTACCATAATATACATAGAATTTACTATAGTATAGTATACGGTAGCATTTACTGTAGTAAACCGTGGTAAAATGACTACTACAGTGTTTTTGAACCTGACTAAAGTATATAATAAAATATAGTAAGGTTTAATAATAAAAATTGTATACTACAGTTTACCATAGTACTATACTATACTACAGTATTTTTTCATATGGTCTCCTACAAAATTTGCTAATCATACTCTGGTGAAGGCAAGACCGCAATACATGTACTAAATCTTTAAACTATAAAACTGCACACTATTTACATACTGTATTTACAAATGTGTTTGAAGCCACATAGTCAAATCACCATGGTTTAAATACCAAAAAGTTTATATTTCTGTAAAAAAGTTTAAATTCTTGTTTTAAAGTATGCTTTCTGTTTAATAATGATCAATACAAAAATCATACAAAAAGAGCTGCGAGACATCTCGTCTAAACCTGCACACCACAATCACGGTTCATTCAGACTCAAAGCTGCACTCTACCCAGCATGCACCTGTGCCGTTGGTACACGCTGCAAGCACAGCAATAAGAAAAACGTCAATCATCTACGTCTTAGTTGTCGATGTCACAAAAATAAAAATCACCCTTCTTTATTTAAATTATAACGCAAGAGTTACTTTCCTGCCCAAACCCTCGAGTTGTTCTCTCTTATTTTTTCTGGAGAGTCATTAAAGAGTCCAGACGGAGCGAAAAGGTAGAGGAACAGCAAGTGTGAGGTGAGAAAGAGTGTGTAAAATGAAAGAAAAAGAGCGTGTGAGAGAAATCGACAGAGGAGGATGGAGAGAGGGAGGGAAAATAACCGAAGATGAAGGAGAAATGGAGAAGCATGAAGACAGTCGGAGCTAAAATGTCGAGCGCTGAACTGTGAAGAAAGATCAGCCAACTGTAGAAACCACTTCATAAGGAGAAAGAAAAACAAGAGAAAGAAAAACAGCTTGAAGAGAGAGAGAGAGAGAGAGAGAGAGAGAGAGAGAGAGAGAGAGAGAGAGAGAGAGAGAGCAGGCTTTAGAAATAAATGCAAAATATTTGTCATCCCAAAAAAAGCACCTTTAAACTGAAACAAAGTGAAAGACAGAGACAGAGGGTTGGCACAGGTCTTGTAATGCCTCAACGCACGCCGATGATAAAAAACGATGCGTCTCGTGAACAACTGTTCCATTTTTTCTTCATTTCACTGGATAAGGATGTGAATATGAAAGAGCAATAAGATGCTGTTAAGATATACGGCTCATCACCTCCATTCACCAGAAAACCTTCATTCTCCTGATTGAAACTCCATTTCTGATCATTCCAGAGAGAAAGATTTAAATGAGAGAGATAGAGAATAGATGCAAATGGAATTCACTTATATCGCACCGTATACGTACTGTATAAGAAGCCCACAGACATTTGCACACATATACTCAAAAACACTCTTGAGTTAGATCTCATCACCTCTTTGATGACTACTTGTTCAGGTCTGTGCACCCTAAAGAACGAAGAGAGAGAAAGCAAATGGATGCTTTATGGAATAAAGACCAGCCGTGAGTTCTCGGCATAACAATGAGTGTGTGTGTCAGACAGAGAGCAGATCTATGAAATTCCTCTTGGCTGATGGACAGCATAGCACAGAGAGATAAAGAGAGAGAGAGAGAGAGAGAGAAAGAAATGAAAAGAATGAAGAATAAAAACGCATACAGGTGGAATTAAACCCCTGAAGTTCTGTGATATTCAGCTACAGGTGTGTGTGAAGAGATGACAGGTGATATATATGAACCCTCTTTGATGGTAATTTTTCAAATACTTGGCGTTCTATTCCTGAAAACACCATATCAGAATCATTATCTAGTGAAAGTGAAGTGAAAGTGATCTATTAGTCAGATATGGTGACCCATACCCGAACCGTGACATCTGCATTTAACCCATCCAGAGAGTAGTGAACACACGCACAGCAAGTCGTGAACACACGCACACCCAGAAGCTATCACAACGCCCGGGGAGCAAGTAGGGGTAACCCCTACTTGTAGTAAGGGTAACCTCAGTCGTTACCCGCCGGCCCTGAGAATCCAACCGGCAACCTTCTGGTCACGAGTCCGACTCTCTAACCATTAGGCCACGACTGCCTAGACGAGAACAGTGAAGGTCCTGGCGATGTTCTTCTAAAGTGCTGCCAATTTGGAGAAGGTTGCAGTGAATGACATTATGGCAGTGGAGTTTAGTCATTGGCCATGCCAATATTATTCTAAAATGTGAAAAATATACAAAGTGAGTAAGTGTTCTAAACCTTTTGACGGGAATTGAATGTTGGAGGGCATTTCCTTCTATGACTATATTGCATATTGAAGCTATCGACCATTTATCGTAACTTTAGCAATTAAAGTCCCCGTGAACCGGAAGTCGCGATCGTTTTACTTCCGTATTTTGACACATTTCCGAGGGAAATGGAATTTCTATGAGAAAAATAGTGGGAGTGGCTTTCGTCTTTCTCTGCGATTTAATTGGATGTATAAAAACAGCCGTTGCATTTTGAAATGGAACTGGCAGCAGACTGACAGTTGAAGGGGAGGAGTTAACGGATGCTCCACCCAAGCCGTCTAACATACATCATCTAAGATAGTCATTACAGGAAGAAAGTGGATTTTCAGATTTTAATTTAAGATTATGAGGGCACACGAATATTAAAAAGAGAATGACCCACATTGATTAACTATGTACAATAAACGCTACAATATCTTATGAAAAAATAGGCATTGTAATTTTTTATTTCACTGGAACTTTAAACTTTGGTTTAACTTTACACTGCATTTTTGTTTAATAGCTATTTTTCCTTCCTCGATTCAAATAATAATTGGTGGACCCCCTGGAGTACCACTGCAGACCACCTGTTGAGAACCCCTGAATTACAGCACAATACCCAACTGAACACTTTTTTAAATATAAAATAAACAAACTCCACATACTTTGACAACCACACAAAGTGTATCTGTCTCCACTCATCCTGCAACATATCCACATACAATAAAGACAGTAACTTCCACTGTCTAATACTGTATGTGTGCGTGTGTGTGTGTGTGCGCATGACAGAGACAGAAACAGGAAGGGAGGGAGACGGAGACAGACCAAGAGAGAGAGAGAGAGAGAGAAAATGCCAGAAATGAACTTGCTAAGTTGAACAAACAATATTTGATTGTGGCTGAATATATTGCTCACAACAACTTGTGGTCCAAAGGATCAATGCCTGGCAACAACTGAAACTAAAATGTTTTTTTTTTTTTATGGAGAAATGTCCTTTAAAGAGCCCAGCGGTGAGGATAATGAAGCCCCTTTGATCACACTGTAACTCTGAAACATGCACACAGACACACATAAATATTTCATATCATAATCGTATAAAATTCAGAATAAAAGGAAACGCATCGATCCAGAATAAAATGCCCCCTGCTCTCCAGGGGCGTTGTGGTCTTACATCCAAGCTTGTGTGTGTTTATGTGCCTGTAATGTTGATTAGTGGCACGGTATCTGTGTGTATTACAAAACGCAAGAAAAATGTGTGCATAAACACACACGTTTATTTTTACATACAGTATATGATGATTGTAACTTTCCATTAACTTCTATTGCTTTTATATGGAGCTTTAATAGTTTCTATCTCCATTTTTAAATTTCCATTAAGATGAGAATGTTTATTAAGACATTTTCCTTGTGGGAACCATTGGCCAGGCACTACACTGTAGATGATTCAGGCTTTACTACCCTTGTGGGGACATTTGCCAAACCGTCCAACCCTCCCAAACACCCACACACAAATATAACAGCAATCTGAACTAACACAGTCAATTTACAAATCAACATAATGTTTACTAATCTCTGCTGGTGCACACGTGGAATGCAGGAAGAGCTCATTAAAAATGTATGTTTTTTTACTCAATCTCCTTCTGTTTTTTGGTTCTCAGTTGCGGCGTGGGTTTAATTGGAATGACTGAGGGTGTTTGCCGTCTCATAAATGATGCATGCATGGCTTTTCTTTTATCATTTAAATCATAAATCTGATTTGGAGAGAGGGAAAGCAGGATGGAGAACGAGTCCGCTACCGGGTCTCTGCAGTCTTGGTTTCAGAGCGGCCTGGTCTGCAAACGGCTAACAATTGTATTATTACAGACAACAGAGAGAGAGGTGGTGATAAGTATATAACCACATGTTATTGTATATATCAGCACGCCCACATGTTGGAGTTCAGCAACAATCTCATTAAATGCAAATCAGAGAAGGTGGGAAAAGACAATAGGGTTGAGAGAACAGAGGAAGTAAATAGAGCCACGTGCAGACAAGCTGATTTGCTGTGAGTGGATAAGATTACATTTCTTGAACCTGGACCGTCAGCTTATTCGGTTAGATCAACAGGCATTTATCACCGCCGTAATTGCAAGAGCAATTATTCATGTTAATGTTGATGTCTTACTTTAGTGTTGCTTGGTACACCATCACTAAAACAACATTGTGGTTCTGTACCCGGCAATCAGCAAAGCTCAGGTGGTGTGATGTGAAACGAAAATGGGTGAGAATAATGTTTACACAACGTGACATTATAACATTTAATTCTGTAATTTATCTATTAATCAAATTCAAATGGAAAGGTTAACAAAAGTATTCATTTACATTCTGTTGTATGGCAGAATTAAATTACAATCAAAGCTGAATGCATAAAAAGTCATATTTTTGTACAAAAATGTACCATGTAAGCCAGCAGCAAAAACAAAACGTGTTAAATATAGAAGTGTAGGGTAATATAGGTTCTTATTTATATATATTCAGATATATAAATCCAACTCTCCTCCCCATCAATGAAAAACAGATTTTTATTGTTTCAACCGTGGCCAATGAAAATGTTAGCCAGGCAAATAAAAATCTGCAATAAAATGTTATTTTTTAGCTCTGTAATCTATAAAGTAATTCATGTGCGGGCATGAAACGGCACGACCATCCACCCAATCAATAGAGCTCTGGAAGAGCAGAGAGGCGCAAATAAAAGACTGGATCATTGGACAAACTGATAAAAGGAAACAGTCGGGAAAAAACTATCCAGAACAATGCGTAAATGCATGCTGAAAAAAAAGATGAAAACTATAAAAGCTACCTATAAAAACACACCCTGAGTCGACAAATTTTCCTCAAATCAATAGCACCAAAAGCATTGTTTCTCAAAAAAAAGGAATTGCTTGAAACTGAAGGTAATACACTGAGAATTTGAAGTTACATGAAGGTACAAGTGCTCTGCAGCATTCCGTTCCTTGCAATCGAAATTGCTGAAAGTTGTCATGCGTGGAGGTGGAAAAAGCGAAAAGCTGACTTTAAAAATGGTCTATATATCAAAAATGGGACAAAAATGGCCATCTGCTGTTTTTTTTCTTTCACTTGGGGTTTCTTAACATTTCAGGCCCATTTATCCCCATTTCTAGTGATTTGTCTTCAAGACCCTAAACACACAATACAGCAAGGTAACCTGACTGAGAAGAAAATGAGAGGTTGATTGTTTATTGCTGTTGGGTCAAATCTTCACCGTCAAGTTCTGACATCTGCACTACATACCACCGCAACCGTGCAAATATACAGTAAACGCATTCTGATATCTTCACATGTGATCCAATTTACTCTGAATGCTGTAATTGCAGTATTTCTGCATCGCCTGTGCCAATGCTTTAAAAGATTGACAACGCCGTCATAAACAAATACAGGCCACCCAATACTGAAAAAACAAAACAAATAAAGGAACACAATAACCTTCACAGTCGCTCTAATAATTCTCCCCATTTTTTTTTATTGTTGTCCCTAATTAAACATCATAATCTCAAACAAAAACAACCCCATCACAAAGAATAAAGACGCATGCTAATTCAACACATTCACATTCCGTGGCAATATTCCAATATAAAACATAAGCTTATTATAAGCAGGTACAATGCAAATCAGATCAACCAATAAAAACAGAGATGAAGCGAGCGAAGCATAATTGCTCTCGCCATCCGGTACGGCAGGCCAACTGAACGACGCTGATGAGCCTATTCAGAAATAATCGTCAAGAAAACAGATGAGAAACAAGAACCGGAGGTGAGATCTGACCGAAAACGCTTACAGACGACAAGAGTCAAAGATGAATGACACTTGATTACTTTTGAGAAGATGACGCATGCATCTCATTCCCAACCTGTGGTGAAATGACATCACGGTTTCGAACGCGATTAACTCACATGAATGCCGAGTGGTACGGCGGGGTCGAAGAGAATTGCGATGTTTGGAATGAATTATTCAGTGATGGTAACGTGGTTCAACGGTAAATATCCTGCTGCCGCTTTAAGCGTGTCAGAGCAGCGTTGCGTAAGGCCCCTTGCGTGAACTACTGTAAAGAAAAAATCCTTCAAACATAATGACAGCTGGTACAGCTCTTCCGAGAATGCAGCAAAATGTCAAGCTTTCGGTAGGCAACAGTTTGGAAGGGGAAATGAGGACACCAGCAGAAGAACTATATCTGTGTCTGTCTGGAGTACGGTGGGGAGGTTACTAAATAAATCAATGTCTTATGCATTCAGAGGGGAGCGCCCTTGAGAAGCAAACTCCCTTTACAACTAAAGTCAGATTGAGCTGATAGATTACAACATGATACACTTACTAGAAAACCGAGTAGCGTTCAGACGCAAGAAATACAAGCCTTAACAAACACCACTGACAAAACCACATATTAAAAATTGTGCCAATCTCAGAATCTTGCCCCACAACAAATAACAACATCCCGCTCTCCGCTTTATCTCCACCCCTCCATCACGTTGGAGATGAAAGCACATCCCCCTTGTCCCGGGAGAAGATTACTCTCATTTTAAGTGAGCTGTTTTTCAGCTTCATGACTTTATCTGATCTAGAATCAGGGAGACTGTGGCCTCTAATTGATCCTTCTGAGACACTGCTTATCCAGTCAGTTCCCAAGTCAGTTTCGTCTATGATGAATTTTCTGTGAACCCTAACCGGTATTAAGGCGAGCGGTCGAGGTAGTGCAGTGGTTTAGGCTGTGGGTTGCTGCTTGAAGATTGCAGATTTAAGCTTTGTTAAAGTGATAGTTCACCCCAAAATGAAAATGCGGTCATCATTAGGGTTGGGAATCGAAAATCAATTCCAATTTGGAATCAGAATCGAAAGGCTAGGAATCGGATCGGAATCGAAAGGAATAGGAATCGGATACTTGAGATTAAAATTTGAATTCCTCTTATCAATTCCTGTGTGCATATTTTCAGAAAAGTACATGCGTTGCATGATCTGCTGATATCTCAATAAAAGCCCTTATGAAAATTATCGATATTTTTTACTATAGTAAGCATAGTTTAGCTATAGAATTTGCATTAAAGCACAGGAATCACAAATTAACCATAGTTGCATTATAGTAACTGCAGTTTAACCATGATGTAGTTCAACTATGATAATACAAATTGTAATAAATCAGAAAAGGTGTGTTTCTATGTGTAAATATACACAAAACGGTGCTCATAAATATATATATATATTTTGCAAACAAGTCAATAAGCAGGCTAAATGACCATACAGGTTGATATCTAAATGTTTTACTTCAACTGTGGAATCGAAACTGGGAATCGATAAGAATCGAAATCGATAAGCAGAATCAGAATTGGAATCGATAAAATTGAAACGATTCCCAACCCTAGTCATCATTTACTCACCCTCTTGTCATTTCAAACCTGTATGGTTTCTTTCTTCTGCAGAACACAAAAGAAGATATTTTGAAGAATGTTGGTAACCAACAACGGCGGTACCCATTACTTCTATTGATGGCACAAACCAATGCAAGTCAATGGGTACGCCGTTGTTCGGTTACCAACATTCTTCAAAATATCTTCTTTTGTGTTCTGCGAGAAAGAAAGTCATACAGGTTTGAAATGACAAGAGGGTGAGTAAATGATGACAGAATTTTCATTTTTGGGTAACTATCCTTTTAAAGGGGTCATATGACACGGCTAAAACGAATATTATCATTTGTTTTAGATGTAATGCAATGTGTATACACGATTTAAGGTTCAAAAACGCTGTATTTTCCACATACCGTGCATGTTTGTATCTCCTCTTTGCCCCGCCTCTCTGAAACGCGCAGATTTTTAACAAAGCTCATCGCTCTGAAAAGCGAGGTGTGCTATGGTTGGCCAGTTAACCAGTGCGCAGTGATTGGTCGAATACTGCAAGCGTGTGACGGAAATGTAACGCCTCTTACCATATTTGGAACATCAGGTTCCAAAGCAATTGTACTGACAGGTACGCCCACCTTACTTGCGTATAAATTTGGGCGGTCTTAGTCAAATCACACCACAAACTGACGTGGATTTGTGGGGGTGTGGTTACACGAGGCGTTTCAGGCAGGTCTGGGTGAGCATTCGCTTTTAGATAGAATGCATCTTTTGTTCCGACACTTTAATAATTGCAATCTTACGTGTCTAACAGATGCATGGGCAACTTATAACACACCAAAGACACATAAAAACACGTATTCGCAACATATGACCCCTTTAAGTAAGAACAACATATGAAACCTGAATCTGCAATTTTTGCACTAAATACATAAATGTGAATGTTAATGGAAAATTGAGATACTGTTATACTGTATATACAGTTATATATAGTGAACAGATTTATTCTTATATTATATTATATTTAAGAACAAGAGAATCATTATTTTTCTTATTACATTACCTTGACTGGGTGGGGCAAATTTAGAATCACCCAATAAACATCAATAACACTTGTACATGCTCTGTTTGAGTTTTTGAAACATTTGTGAAACTTTGGAGCTCTGAAAGTTCAAGTATGCTACATCAAACCCTTTTATCTTCAAAAGATTAAAGAAAATGTTATTTCTCAGGACATCACTATGCCAAATAGGGTCTAGAATTTAATATTTAATTGTATCATGCTATACATGTATCACTACGAGTACAGTAACCCTGTCGCAACTCAACACATTGTAATACATTCAAACCCAAATTTGTCCCACAATAACCGCAAAATATGAAATTAACCGAAAAAGTGCTGATTCATTTCGAGTGTTCCCATGACCTGGTGAGATACAGAGAGAAGTCTGAAACCGCCGAGCCCTTGAGTAAAGCATTTAATCCCTTGCTGCTCACAGGAAATTACCTCAGCAATTAATGTGCGTTAGTTGTTTTCCATTAAAAGCACGTCCAAAATATAAATGAATCATATCATTTTTCCGAAAGGCTCTGGAAAGAGTCTACCTGTTTGGTATCAATGCGCGGACATTCCCACAACATCCATCTGGCCCTCTAGCAGTCCTGAGAGGATAAATTAAGTGATGGCTTGGCTTTTATCTGACCTGTAGTCAGTGTGAGATAGAGGTTACAGTCAGTGGCACGCTTGCTCTGATAGCTCCTATCTGATTCCCAGTCACTTCTGGTGTCAACAGTCAGTTTAGTTTAATTGAATCCACATTACTGCGGACAGCGGTGGCTAGCTGACAAGAAAGTACGCTTGTACCCTTGACCAATAGATTTGGGTCGCGGATGAAGTCCCAGTGAAATTAAAATTACAATTCTTATTTTTTCATGAAATATTGCAGCGTTTATAATAAACACCTTATCAATGTGGGTCATTTTCTTTTTAAAATTCATGTACCCTCATAATTTTCAGTTAAAATCTGAAAATGCACTACCGCCCTGAAATGACAAATGATATCCATCTCAAATAAGATAAATTAGACGGCTTAGTCGGAGCATTCGTTAACTCCTCCCCTTCAACTGTCAGTCTGCTGCCAGTTTCATTTCAAAATGCAACAGCTGTTTTTATACATCCAATCAATTCGCAGTGAAAAACGCAAGCCACACCCACTTATCGTCTCCTTTGAAATTCCTTTTCACTCGGAAATGTGTCAGAATACGGAAGTAAAAACGATCGCAACTTCAGGTTCACGGGGACTTTAATACTTGCTCAAATTGCTTTAGTGCCACTGAATAAAATGTACATTTACATTTATGAATATGGCAGACGCTTTTATCCAAAGCGACTTACATTACATTATACTATACATCTGTTTCTGAGTGTGTGCAATTCCTGGGATCGAACCCATGACCTTGGCATTGCTAGTGCCATGCACTAACCACTGAGCTACAGGAAAGCGTACATAAAATGACCAAGTAAAAGTCATATTCATTTGCTTTTGAAACGCACAACTATCAATACTAGACCATCCTCATTTTAAAGCCCAATGAGTATCATTGCCTGGTTTTCACTGAACTGGGATCAGAGGTACAGTAGAAAACAGGTCAGAGGAATCTTACATCTGTGATGTCTTTGATCTGGTCCAGGGTCAGTTTGTGCAGATGCTCATCACCGTTCTCGGTCATCAACTTCAGAGCGGGTAGTTTCAACCCGGCGTTCAGCAGCAGGGAGGAAATGTGCCCAATGCACTACAAGAGACGGCAAAAAAAAAGTGAATTGCGGATGTCACACTACAATCAACACAGCACTCATACAGTACGCACCTATAGGGCGCAATAACACGTTACAGGAAAAGCGCAAAGATATATTACACGAGCAATGACATTTCAAGCATTTTTGCACATTTCTGATTCCGCCCTTATCGTTCGGTGATAATGACACTCTCTCAGGCTCTTACCCGTGGAATGAGTTTGTGTTTGGTTGGGAAGAGCGAGCGGCACATAGTAAGAATCTCATTCCCAACGTTGATTTCGGAGAAGCTGGAGGAGTGTGTGAGCAGGGCTGATGTGAGACAAACCCAGGGGTTCTGTTCTGTCTCAAGCCTGTGTAAGAAAAGACAAAAAGGCGTTTGAGCAGGCGCGTATTCGAGAACACACACACACAGTCGGTGCTAATGATAAACTAAGATGAAACCAAAATCTGGAAACTTTGCGTGGCGGCGTGAAACTTTTAATGAAACCGCTTCTGTATAATGAAAAAGAAATCCAATCACAATTATCATGGTATATTACACGCGTGCAGCAATAAAAGAGCGCATATGCTTATCTCTTCACTTCTTATGGGAGATGAGAGGAGCTTTCTAACAAAACGCCACCGCTGACAGAGATAACAAACACAGACTCATAACCAAATGTAATTGCACACACACTTTTTGTAACTATAGTTACATTATAATCACATTATATTACATTACATTATAATGTTGGGCTCTTTTTACACAAAAAGCTTTCCACACTTATCGTAGACACAACACACTTGGTAAGCCTGAAAAATAAAATGTTACGGTTGTTAATAAATATATAGAGCGGCTATAATAACTTTGACAAAAAAAGCACATTACTTCAATCTTCGCTTTTTATAAAGAAATCAAGTGCGACCTTTATTTTAAAGGTCAAAATTAGACTTCTAACAATGAGATCTTCCATATATTTTAAGAGGATCACAGTGTGTCACAAAGCGTGAGCCGCCCAGAGCTCTGCAGTGTGCCGATTCAAACTGATTTCCATCCAGACTGCCTTTTCTGCGACTTACCAAGACAGAATGAAGACCGACATGACAGCTGTTCAGGAACTAGCAAACGTGCCAAGTGAATCTTAAATGCAGATACACCCCCCACGTACATTGTGGGATCACAACCAGCGCAAATGGCCACATGTGAACATCATATAAATATATGTATGACCATCTCTGTACTTTTAACTCCTTCTCAAACCTTTTGTTTTACGGCAAAGAGACATTAGCATACGTAAACCTTCTGTCTTTTTCAGAGTGAATGTTAATTTAAACTCTTCATGAGAACAAAAAAGCCTCGAGCTATTCCAAAGCGTGGCACAATACATAATCAGCCAGCTTATATTCTGTTTCTGTGTACTCATCTGGATATGAAACAGCTCTCCAATCATCGGCATGTATTCCGGCAGCCTCAACTTCAGCCTGAAAAACTCATTCAGCTATATAATACACAACAATTTACCTCATCAAACCTCCAATCGCACTTAATGGTCTAATACCACTTCAATTCAAGACATCTGATGAGAAAACTGTTTTATATATCTATACAGGCTATATATTGGAAAAAAACAGTGCTGAATAAAAAAAAAGAGTAGAGAAAAAGAAAATGGAAAACAAGAGATTTATAAAAAGAAATTATTTGATTTTGTGTTCATCTATAGACATATCAATTATGCATGTTTGTTTTGGTTTTATTTTGCAATGATTCAGCTTAGTTTGTTTTTTAGGGTGAAGAACACAATCTCACCTGCACTTGTCAGTCATTGGTGGCCACGCCTGTAGGAGGAGCATGAGGTGTTGAAACTCCTCCCATTTACTGCTACACCCCAACAGTTCCAGAAACAAAGAGTTTCGTCTCTCTTCGTTCTCGACGTCTTTCATCTCACACTAAAAGACAGACAGAAAGAAAGAGAGTTTTATCTCTACGACTTGAAACATGTGGAAGAAATGCCAAATTCCACATTTAAAACAGAGATTAATTTCTTAGACTCAAACACTAAGTACACATTACAAGATTGAAATGCATAAAGACAAGAGTAAATATGCATATTTAGCATATTAACCAATCATAAGCTGGGATTGAACCTGCGCGAGCGTCTCGCAGGCAACTGTACTAGACGGAAAGACGTTTACAGATGGAGGAGTTGGCAGGAGAACTCTTGTACAGCATAAGGGCTAAACGTGAAAAGACAAAGAAAGCGAGATGGAGGAGAAAGAGAAAGGACTTGAAATAGCCAGACTGCCACGCACACACCAAATGGAATGACTTTTATGGAGACTTATGGAGAAAGAAGTCTCCCCTGTGTTGAGTCTTATTCTTGTTCTCCACCAAAAAAGGGAGGCGGAGAGAGAAAGTAATTAATTTCCCTTCAGTGCAACTGCAGTGCAATTTAACAGGCGAGAAAATGTCTGATTTCAGAGGGGAAAAACACACAAAAAAGCCAAAGAGCCATTCTATGCCACAGTGCCAGTATGCTCCAAGAAATGACAGAAAATAGCTGCAAACTCTGAGGGGAAAACCAGTTAAAAATGAGAAAGAGGAAAACACTCAGTTTAATATGAGTTACAGAAAATGGCAATTGATTTGGTCTGCCATTTTGGT
This sequence comes from Triplophysa rosa, assembly GCF_024868665.1. Classification (NCBI taxonomy): domain Eukaryota; kingdom Metazoa; phylum Chordata; class Actinopteri; order Cypriniformes; family Nemacheilidae; genus Triplophysa; species Triplophysa rosa. Next base: position 7,698,931 of record NC_079904.1, on the reverse strand, counting down.
GGCACTTTATTGTCCATCATAAAACACACACGCACACACACTTTTAAAGACTTCCAATGTTTTGTTTTAATCTTGAGTTTATATTATTTTGTCCGTTAACTATACACCCAAACCCAACCCACACAGAAACATTTTGGCATTCATGCATTTCAATTTAGACATTTATTTTTACAATAAAAAACAACTACAGGTTCCACTTAATTTTTTGTTAACTTGCGCAAGTTTTGCACACAGTTTTTATTTTTTACTTACTTAATTTACTTAAACAGGGTTTTTCCTGCATAGAGAAATTGGAGGCGGCCGCCTCCGCCAAATGTTGTGCCGCCTCAGGCTCTCGCCAAAATTATGTTGTGAGTCTTCACAAGAAATGCTGCGTGCATTTAACAGACTGTCATTTGTAACCGCAGTTGCGACATTACGCCACAATGGAGGCGCTGTTTCTTTATCAGCACACTGAGGCGCTAAAAAGAGTTGCAGAACAAGAGTCAGCCTGTGTTTCACGGCTGTTTGTTTTGTATCCAACTACGTTTCATTTCTTGAAATTTATTAAACTAACACGACGTACATCATTGTAATGCTTTTAGCTGTGCAGTTGGATCGTTGAATCAGCGTATACTGTATGCAGCGAGTTCGCCAGTATGAACGCACATTGAGTTCAGAACGACTCGCACACGAATGACTCATTTGAACAGATTCATTTAAACTATTGAACTTTTCAGTCACTAGCGAATATAAGAGATCCTTGAATCATTTAAAGTGAACCACAGAGAATGCAAGATGTGAATGAGCTTTGCTCATTTAGTTAGACTGGTTAATTCAGTTGGCTATTGTGGGCTGAAAAGTTAGTTGAAAATGATAAAAATGCTTTATTTGATAAAAAAAACATTTCTGTTTGGTTGAATAAAAGTAATGTTTTATATAACTTAATAATTGTCATTTTTATCTAATTTTATTAGAACTTTTAATATGTCAAACTCAAAGTCACTTTGGTTAAGCCACTTAAAGGTACGGTAGGCCTGGCGTGTGTGTGTACAAGATCAGGATGGCACCACCTCAGCCTCATTTTGAGCCAGGAAAAACCCTGTTAAAGTACCTTTTACTTTACTTTTGTGTCAAGTTTTTGCACACAGTTTTTAAAGTCAAATTTACTTGCACAAATAACACACAAAAAAGTAAAGAGTACATTTGTTTATTATGTTATTCCATCCAAACCTATGACTATTTTTCTTCTATGAAACACAAAAGAAGATATTTAGAGAAATGTCTTAATAGTTTTGTGCCATACAATGGAAGTCAATGGGGGCCAATTTTGTTTGATTACCAACGTTCTTCAAAATATTTTTATTCGTGGTTTGCAGAAGATAGAAAGTCATAAGGGTCTGGAATGACATGTGGGTGAGTAAATGAGGAAAAATGGTCATTTTGGGGTGATCTACGCCTTTAAAGGGATAGTTCACTTAAAAATGAAAATTCTGTCATGAATTACTCACCCTCGACAACAGAACAAAAAAATTACACAATAACTTTTTCTACTGTGGTATTCAATGGTGCCTCAGAACTGTTTTTGCAACTAAATTGAAACTGTAAATACTGTGGTTGCTACTGTAAACACCAAATAAACACCTGTGTATCAAAAAAAGTGGTAAAATGTAAAATTATTTAGACACATCCATAGCTAATGTGAACTACACATGTGGTTACTATGACAGGACACCAGTCTGAACCCAGTGGTGTAAAGTATTGGAGTAAATGTACTTAGTTACTGTACTTAAGTATCTTTTTGGCTACTTTGTAGTTGTACTGAGTATTAAAGATATTAGCAACTTTTACTCTCTACTTAACTACATTTTTGAACAAGTATATGTACTCTTTACTACACTACATTTGTAATGACTAATGCAATTACACATTACATTTTGCATGGCACCTATCTTTTTTGCAGCCGTTTATTTTTGCTACAGAAGAATTAATATTGCCATTTACAGGGCATTGCAGGTACTATAATCTTGTGGATTTTGCCCTAACTTACTAAAACTTGTCAACATGGCTTCTTTATGTGAATACGAGTGCAGTATCAGGTAGTTGTGAATCGCTGGCGGTTTATATGTAAAATGAGGACATGACTGCAGCTGGCGATGAGGCCAAAACCAACATGTCCAGTGCAAAAAGGCTTTGACTTTTTAATTCTACTTAACATTATTTTATTTATCCGTTATATTGAAGAGACCTTTTTGAAGAATGTTGGCTTACTTATGAGCACTTGAGCTTAAATGAGACTTTGGTGTTTGTAATAGATGTAGGTTATGGTGTCGACCATGATTTGTTGCAATTTTGAGATGTTCAGTCTTATTATGATTTAAGAAAATAAATGCGATTGCTCTCCTCACGAATCGACTGTTTCTTGTTTTTCACTGACATGTCTCTTAAGTGTTGAGGACTAGTGCTGCTTTGAGCCTACATTCAGTATGAGTAAAATACTCAAGTACTGTTCAAATCAGATACTCGAAGACTTTTACTGAAGTCGTTTTGGAATTGGTAACTTGTAACTTGTAATGGAGTAATTTTCGCTGCAAGGTATCTGTACTTTTACTTAAGTATGGTTTTCAGGTACTCTTTACACCTCTGTCTGAACCTGAGTGAAACTGACTTCATAAATTCACATATATATCGAACGAATGAACAGATTGCAAGAATTTCATCATTTTGCCAAGAGCATCTTGAATTCCCACACTTCCTCTCCCTGTTCATTCTCCTCATCTCCACTCCCATTGTTATTCACCCATGTGAGAATCAATTAGGCTGACACCTTTTCCCGGGTGTTTTTAAGACCTTCATTCCATTCAACCCCCATCTTGCACATTCAGACGATTAATAACCTTCCTATTACAGCCATTACAGCAATCATGTTTGACCTACATTTATTATGATACGACAATAACCACCGAGACAACACCTAAACGCAGCCAGCAATCCCTAGACCTATCAGTCTCCTTCTCAATTAGTTAAAAATGAGTTGGCAAGCGGAACTTGGCGCATCAGTTCACGGCCCTCTGAGACTATACTGTTGCCTGTTGGAGTGTTTTGGTGGGCCATCAAAACAAACACACATTTTTTGAGCCAAATTGCTTTTTTTTTGCACGTGAAATACTGACAGTCTACAGCGAAAAAACGAGACGGCAGGGGTTATAGCCGAGAACACCGTGCCTATCTGAGGTGCTGCTTTAAAGATCGCAACAAAGTCCTTGACAAATATCTTGATTTTTTGGTTTGACAAACTTGTAAGCTAATCAGTGACAAGGTAAAATGGGAGGTTGAAGGGCTTTGGTGGCCTTCTTCATCATCGAAGTCCCCTAAGGACTCTATTAAATGTGCACTTAACAGAAGATATGCCTAAACTAGAAGCAACACCACATTGGTGACTAAGTGTGCGTGCTAAAAGCACAGCCAGACAGATCCACGCCGTAATCACCCACACGCTTCTAAGAGAAAAACGAGCGAGACAGGCAGGTTAGAAAAGGACAAAATGCGGAAAAAACCGAGTGAACTCCGTCTACGCACATCAACGCGAGGGCAGGAGGAAAAAGATGAGAATAAAATATGACACATCCTCCGCCCTCCAATATCCCATCAGCCTGTAAAAGAGACCCCAAGGGAGAAAAAGAGAGACTCCACTGGTGCAACCATTCTCTCTGCTTCAGAGCGTCAGCCCACGCCACCAAAAGACAATCTGTGTGCGTATGCGTGGAGGGGAACCTTAGAAAAATTGAACGAGTTTACGACATTGCCATCAAGTGCGACCACGACGTACTTCAAGGCATCCGCCCACTCCGACGCTTCCCCACCTGCAGGAAATCTCCCAGCGCCCCATCAGCCACGCAAAAATTGCTCCTTTAATTAAGGGTTAGTTTAGTTTGGCATACGTGTCCATCAGTGTGCAAATTCTCATATACACAAATCTCCAGCGCTGGAGGAAGTTGCTTTCTTTTAACTCGGCTGGGCTTCATCTTACGCCCGTGACAGCAAATGGTTGCTTACCCAAACGCACAAACATGCCACTCCAGCTGCGAAGGGCTTTTAGTTAAATAGCACAAAATAGGAAAAGGCTACCTGTGAGAAACGTCTTTAAGGAAATACAAATGGGTCCTTGAGTAGTAGCAGCTTCATCTATCTAACCACAGAAAGCAGCCGGTTTGAAGACAGGCATTGATGGTTGTGGCTCTCTGTATCTTGTAAACATCAGGAATGCTGATTTACACACCTTTAACTGGACAGTCCAAAAGCGGGTACCTTTGTTTTATGGCACACTTGGACTTTAATGGCTACAATGCATTGAATTTGTCAAGTACTGGGAAGAGGAAGTAGTTTTCCCCGCTGAAAAAGAAAACCAACAGGAACCATCTAATGGTTTCCATTAAAATACCATTATGAACCATTAGGTTTTTGTTTCCATTAAAACCATTACAATTTTTTGTAGTGTGTTTTGAGCATTATTCCAATAGGGTTATAAATGGTGTTCCACTGGTTCCCATCTGCTTGATAACACCCTACCAATTGAATTCATCATATACCACACCATTATAGTTTCCATTAAAACCAATACAATTCCTATCCCTGCTGAAAAAATCAATAGAAACCATTAAAGAAGTTATAATGGTTTTATTGGTTTTAAAGGGATTTGTATTGGTTTAAATGGAAACTGTAATGGTTCTACTGGTATGTGATGGATTCTATTGGTGGGATGTTAAATCCTACTGGAATAATGCCCAAAACACACTACAAAAAGGCATTTTGTAATGGTTTTAATGGAAAAATCTAATGGTTCATAATGGTATTTTATTGTAAACCATTAGAATTTCTGTAATGGTTTCTGTTGGGGTTCTATTGTTTTTTTCAGCAGGGATTATAACCTTAAAATCCATTAAATGTTCTATTTTCAGTTTTAAGCAGGGTTCTATCGTTTTTTCAGCATGGTTGTCAAGGAAAAGATAGATCCGTTGTTCACAATACAGGCATTGTGGTTGCACTTACTATATACAATATACAATACAATACTATATAATGAAACTGTCTATATAGGACAGCAGTAAGGGGATATAGCCCAAACGGCCATAATTGAATCAGTATCTTTCATAGCTTCAGTTCCATTTGGATAGACTCAGGTTTAAACAACATCTCTGATTCAAGAAGTCATCTCACCCATGTTTTTCTAAATAAAAAAACGACAGAAATGAAACGCATCCAACCTAGCTCACACAGGACATTTACAACAGTCAGTCAATAAACCATATTACCAGTTCAGAAAACACTGTGTTACAGGCACAATGCCAATAAAACGAGACAAACAAGCACATCGAGATAAAACATTGATTGTATTTATATTTATACAGTACATGCTGCAGCTACTGTAGTGGAAATATTCATGCAGTTGCATGAATAGCTTTACAAATCGATGCATAAGCACAGAAAAGTGGACACACACACACAAAACGTCTTAATATCCCAAGTTGCTGACGGGCAAATTGATCTGAGAAGCAAGAGACAGCCATTCATCGAGGCAAGAGAGAAAAGAGATGGAAAAAGGTGGGCGAAAAAGAAAATAACTCCCCGGGCATAAACACTGCCTCTCTTCTTCTAAAAGTAAGAGCGTAGAAGCAGCGGAGTGGATCTCTCTATCAGAGATGCTACAGCTGAAGGAGATGGGCCCGGATGAGGCTGTTCTGCTACTGAGAGAGAAATTAAGACCTTCGCACACGACTCCCAAGTTACGCTGCTATCGCTAGACTTCACGCTCCATTTATTTCCATTTACACACATGCGAGAATCAAGCAGCTTCACAGCAAACTAAAGTTGCTTGGTAAACTCTGACCTGCGAATCTGCATAACAAAAAGATGCATCACCAGTGCAGGATTTAAACATCAAAGATTGACCTGTGGACTTTTTGCAAAGAAAACAAACTTCAAAGCTGCGTGGCAGGCAGTGTTGTGGAAGGGATATTTCATCATCAGGGGCCCTAGGATAAGAATGATTATCCTGTTGCTGATATTTGTTGTGAGGTTTAAAGTCATTTTTGTGTGACCACACCTTTAGCTTATGCTGGATATTTCTAAACGTGGGTGCTGATCGGTCAATACAGCATTCCAGTGGATACAATGAAAAACACTTGTTCTTCGACTACAGTGCATGTTATTTTGCATTGTAAGACGCTTTGGATAAAAGCGTCTGCTAAATTACTAAATGTAAATTGCTGCTGTCCTTCTGAAACCTTGTATCTTTATATTTTGTGATTTTTATTTTTTGCCATACAGTATCTCACAGAAGTGAGTACACCCCTCACATTTTTGTAAATATTTTATTATATCTGTTCATGTGAACAACATCATTATTGTTAGTCACCCTTTATGTGTGTCACTGGGTTTTGCAAATTTATAACCAATAAAAAGTATTAAAAAGTACTTGTCAACTTCGACAACATAGTATTAAATTAGGTTAGGTTTCCATTTCCTGAATAATAGCGAATTTGGACATCCGAGGTTTTGGAAGAACAGCAGCGAAAATTAAATGTTACTGCACAGGACCCAAGTGCACATCGTCGCTGTCGGACAGAAACTGCTACTTTTCAGGAAATGGTAAAAAACACTGCATTTTTTTTTAAAATAGATAAACACACTGTGTTGTCAAAGTTCCTCAGGTCTTTTTAATACTTTTTTTATGCATTTGGCAGACGCTTTTATCCAAAGCGACTTACATTGCATTGTATTATACATTTGTTTCTGACTATGTGCAAACCCCTGGGATCGAACCCATGACCTTGGCCATGCTAGTGCTACGCTCTAACCACTGAGCCACAGGAAAACTTTTCATTAGTTAAATTTTAGCGAAACCCACAGACAAACATAAGTGACAGTGAGTAATGATTTATTCAAAAATATGGAGAGATGAGGCTTCTACCCGACAGCGATGACATGCACTTCCACTGCACTTCCACATAGATCTTGATGAGATTACAGTAGACCAAAATGGATTCTAAGGTTTTACAGATCCAACCTTGCCAAAGCCAATTACAGCCCTCTGAGACTGATCTGCGGTCAGTGCAGTCGGGTAGGAAAAAACAGAAAGAACGGCTCAAATAAACATTTCAAAACATTGATATGTATAAACAATCTGAGGAAGATGAACAGTTTGTCCAGACAGAATGGACCAAAATGAATAATAAATTACTTATGCATAATGAATAAATGAAGACCATCCTGAGCTCAGTGCAGGGAGGAGACGAGACCTTAAAGGAGATTAATTCATAATTAACATCTTGTTTTATATTTATCAAACGGAGGGAGTCTGTAGATCTAGTCTCCTTTGGTGGGTCATGGACTTGGGTGATACAGTCAGGAAGAGGATGGACACAGTTAGGCGGGAAGTTCAGAAAAAGGCAGAACCATGTGATGACTGTGGGCTCATCATGGGTCACAACAGCTCTTATTCCTAAAATTGTTCATGCAGCAGGTCTATGAATAACCTGCTGAACGATTCTTACACCAGCATGAATTTGCATGCTAGCCTGTTTTACATTTACAGTACATTTATGCATTTGGCAGACGCTTTTATTCAAAGCAACTTAAAGTGCATTCAAGGTTTAAATTGAATCTGTCTCTGTGTTTCCCTCTGCTTTTTACAGTACAGTAGTAATCCATTTCTGTATTTTACACTGTCATGCATTAAACCCTTGAGCTTTCATTAGGGCAGAAAACTGAAGGAAGACCTTTAAGGCTCTCCTTTCAAATATAGTAAAATACTCTACACCTCTATACTTAATTGTTTTTAACTATGAAAATGTAAAAAATGGGGGAACCGGGCATGCTTTGTGTTCTCAATTCACATTATCAGTGACCCGCACTCAGAGCACTGCTGAATAATGTGAAACAGAATTTACTTTGATTAATTTTGCACTATTTAATGATTTAATACATTTGGAGTCTTTTGCTATTTAATAACCGTTCTAAACCATATCGGGATTTTGGTATTATTTCAATTAAAATGACTCAAATTCGACTTGCCAAGTTGCTCTGAGCATGTGCACATCTTTGACAGAAAAGTGGCATTTCAAAACACTGCTATTAGGCAAATCTCTCAGTTCTGTGGGCTCAAGAGGTATATATGGTCAGTGAGAGTGTAAGGTGAGTGGAACTCATTCTTTTCGTTCATCATTTTGGATGGAGTGCTATCGCAAGAGAGAACGAAAAACCGTGTGGAAAAGTTAAGCGACAGTTGGAAGAGAGAAGGAGGACTGGCAAAGTGAAGAAGTGTCGTGCCTGGCCTTTGAAAGGAGTGTAAAAATGTCTTATTAATATTCATTGACCTACTGCCTAACTTCCCCAGCTTCCCCTGTGTCCAGTCTATGAAGCGATAGAGGTCGTTCTGTTTAAAAAGACAGCAGAGGAGACCATGGGGAGGAGAACACAGAGAAACAAAAGAGTCAGAGCCAATTTAAGAAAACTGTATAAGAACAGGTCAACTTCTGTAACATAGGTAAGACCAGTAGTCCTGCACACACAAATCCCTTTGTCTCCCAACAAAGACTGCAGCTCGTGGATGAAGAGCCCTTGAGTTTCCCAAGAATGATACTTCAGGGAATAACCTCAGTACCTTCAGCAGACCGGGATGGGCGCTCTTGCATGGCATTGCATGCTTGTGTTAGTGAATGCGGGAGTGTGTGTTGGTGCAGAGGTGTGTGACCGCATGTAAAATCCAGAGGGATTTTGATGTCTGTGGCTCAGTTTTGGCTTTGATTCTGAAACTTTAAAGAGTGGCGAGAACAGCAGCTGTTATCTGTCTGGATGATCTGGGTCATCCAGACAAAAAAAACAGTAGTTTTGGCATGAAAACTATTTGGCATTGAAACATTTAAACCACACAAAATAAATATGCATTTTAGGCACAATAAATGCTTTACTAATAAATAAATGATTTAACTGTATCATTTTCTTTAGTGTCTCAGTAAAAAAAAGTAATATCAGTCTATAGCAATATGTCCTATTGACACACTAAAGCAAAAGCTATAAATAAGCATTTTAGAATTTTTTTTGGTTCAGCATCTAATGTGCATTTGCATAGTACTATAAACTATTTATATACAAAAACTGTGCAAAAATGTATACATATACAGCCGTGGAAAAAAATAAGATACCATTTTAATACCAAAATTATATGTGTTTAGGTAAACTGATTTTTTTTCATTCTGTAAACTAATAACAATATTTCTACAAAATTTTGAATACAATTTTTTTTCTATTTGCTTTTATTTGCAGAAAGTGAATAGAAACAGGTCAAAATAACAGAAAAGATGCTCTATATTTTTTCAGACAACTTCATATTCACTTTTAGCAATACAACAGTAATATTTAAACATGTATGTCACGGTCCTACCTTCTTGTTTATGAATTCCTAGTCGTGTGGCAGGATCGGGACAGAGCCCTTAGGTTTTATGTGAGAAAGCCATGAGTTGTGTATGTTCTTTACTTCTCATGTGTTTTCTCGTGTCTCGTCAGTGGCCCCGCCCCTCTCGTTTCCAGTATTGCTTCCCTGCCGTGTCTAATGTTTCTCACCTGCCCTGTGTCATTATCCCTCGTTTGTGTTCCCTTTAAAATGCCTCATGTTTCATTGTCCTGTGCGCTTCGTTGTGTTTGGTTTGTTTTGTATGACCCCGTGTTCCCGCATCTCAGTCTTGCCTTGTCCGTGAACCTGTTTCTTTATGTGAGTAGTTTAAGTGTTCCTTAGTTTTTGTTTAGCCCCATTGAGGGAAGTTTTTCTTTGTCTTTTTTGAAAAGCTTTTTTGTTATTGTGTTCGTCCCCCATCGTGGGTTTTTATTTTGTTATTAAAGTCTGTTTCGTTTACCCCCTCCTTCTGTCTGCGCCTGGGTTCTGTCTCACTCGAGATCGTGACAATGTATTTAAGAAAAGTTTAAACATGCTTTTTTAATGTGATAACCTTAATATATAAAAGATATATCTGAATAAATACAAATTTGGAATGGTTTCTTATTTTTTCCCTTCTTGTTTAAAACCCTAAACAATTTTAAAAAGTCAATTCACTAAAATGTTTTTCAATAACGTGGGTGCATAGAGCTGCATACTTATAAGTTTGATTATTTTGCAAACAAAAATATAATTTTGCCAAGATATAAATTCCTTTAAAAAAATACATATTTATTTTAAGTTTTAGGTATATGTTTTTTTTGTCAGCATTAATTTCATAGCTACATTTCATTCCATTTTTGATGAGCCTACTATTATTAAAATGTGGAAGAAAATATAAATAAAGACTAAACTGACCCTAAACTTAAATGTTACTGTACAGAGTATGCCACATCTATGGACAAGACTCTTATCAATCACATCTAAAGGTCCATGTCACCTGTGTGATATATTGCTGTGTATATTTTTATGTACACTTTGAAACTACACATTATTTCAACTATGAATTTTAAACTACTTTGACCACATATGCTAAAAGAACTACACTCAAGAGTATTTATGACATGCTGCCACCTGGAAAACATGCAAAATGTCATTTAATATTTCAATATTTGAATAATAAAAGCCATTTGTGTTGAGATTTCCATCTCTTCCACATACTTAATTAATTACACGTGCATAAGGGAGGAGCTCATGAATATTCAGAGGAGAGAGACAGAGGAAGTGAGTGCACTACAAGGTTGAGAGTTCGTGCATGTGAAAATGCATTTGCGGGTGTTCTGCTCTGCATACTGACAGTAATTAAATTGCCAATGAACACAGTAGGGGGATCATCACAACCTCAGTGTTTTAACGCAACAGAGAAAATAGGTCCCCTCACTGGCCACTTTATTAGGTGCCTTTCTGGGTAAGAGCCCCGCCCACTGCCTTCATCTGACAGAGTTTACCCGCCCACCATAAAAACTAATTGGTCCAAAAATCTGCTTTTGTTTTGAGACTTTGTTCCATGTTGACATAACAGCATCATGCAGACGTGGCAAATTTGTCGGCTGCACATTCATGCTGTTCTATCGCATCCCAATGGTGCTCTTTTTCGACTGAAGAACCTGGCACTAGTTTTGCCCATAAAGAGCACATGGATCTGCAGCAACACTCAGGTAGGCTGTGACATTAAATGATGCTCAATTTGTATTAAACGATCACAAATATTCCCCACATCATTACACTACCATCACCATCATCATTAACACAAAGCAGGATGGATCCATGGATTCATGCTGTTTATGCCAAATTCTGACCCTACCATCTGTATATCACAGCTGAACACAGAGGAATCCGCTGTGGTGTATTATCTCTTTCCCGTAGCTCAATTGCTAGAGCAATGCAAAGGTCATGAGTTCGATTTCTGTGGAATGCACATAATCATAAAATGTTCTATGATGCGTGATGAGTACTTTGGAGTCTGCCAAACGCAAATGTAAATCTCATCCACTTCAAGGATCGACTTATGGATCGCACTGTTGAAACGGGTGGCTATTTTCAGTTGCCACAGATCTGCCAATGATTTTTGTTTTTCGCACCATTCTCAGTAAACTTCACTGTGTGGGAAAATCTCGGGAGATTATCAGTTTCTGAGCACAAAAAACCACCCCGGGGAAAAGAGATGGAAATGGAATCCGGAGACTCATGTCTACCTCTACCTCAGACTGATACCTTGATGGCAAAATATATTACTGTGGACAAAAGTCCAATGACAGACTTTATATAAAGTAAAGCAACATACTGACCTTTAAAGGGATAGTTCACCCAAAAATGACAATTCTGTCATCATTTACTCATCCTTTTGTCATTTCAAACCTGTATGACTTTCTTTCTTCTGCAAAACACAAAAGAAGATATTTCGAGTAATGTCGGTAACCAAACTACGGCGGTACCCATTCACTTCTATTGCTTAGACACAAAACCAATGCAAGTCAATGGGTACTGCTGTTGTTTGGTTACCAACATTCCTCAAAATATCTTCTTTTGTGTTCTGCAGTAGAAAGAAAGTCATACAGGTTTGAAATGACAAAAGGATGAGTAAATGATGACAGAATTTTCATTCAACTATCCCTCTAAGTCTCTCTTTACAATGTCTATTGAATGTGCCAGTCCTTTGTCATGTTTTCCCCAAATCTTTCTCAGCCACTATTTACATGTGTGACCCGCATATCATTAATTCAGTAAAATGTGATCGATCGACAGCTGCTAGTGTTAATGTAACATTTAAAGAACTTAAAATGAGTCACGATTCGACTTAAGGTGATTTGTGAAAGGTAATGGAAAATGCCACTACTCTCCAATTCTTCCTCTGTATCTCTCAAGAACGCCTGCATTTCAGCTCAATGAAGTAAATTATGGAAAGACTACAATAATTCAAATGCTCTTCAGGGTTGGTGAGGAACGCATCACCGCTTAAACATTCATTTAACCTTCATATTTTCCTTTCAAACGCGCAACAACAGAGAAGGGCCATTTGCGTCGATTTAACTGAGGATACCATATACATGTGTTGGAGTACTCGCTGCAATTTCTGTAGGTTTCAGCTCATGTCCAATTTGGGACTAATGCACTGCACGGCTCAGTGGAGTGAGAAACTATTCTGCGATGTTGTTAAGAACCATCCTCAAATGTTATTAAGAGCAGTCAAACAATCATTCACGCGCTGCCGGAACGTATTGACGGCAAACTCATTGCGCTAACCCTTGAGGCGGCAAAGGTCGTAGAGAGCGTGGCAGTGCGTCGGAAAGGTTGAAAAGCACCTTGATCACAAACCAGGAACATAATATGCCATATGGACATGATGCAGAGCTTTCAAATCAACACGCACGCACACACAAACGCTCACACACTATAATCATTTCCCAATGGCCTGAACGGATCAATGCTCTAAACCGTCAACCGTGTTTCGTCATCAGCAGAAATGCTGCAAGATTTTAAGACAGAGAGTCAATGCTGGGGAAAAAAGCCAAATTAAAAGCCAACGGCTTGATTTTGACACAGAGAACACCAGCAATCTCTCTCCATTTCATTTTCTTTCTTTCTGAGACAGATCAGCCTCTTGACCCTTATTTGCTATGCACCACTTAACTAGAAAATTATACAATCACAATTCCATGACACTACTGTATATAAGAGAGAGAGAGAGATCTATACAGAGTAAGCACAACTTCATTTACATACTGTATGTTCTACGTAAAATTGACTTAAAGTGATCACCAAAAAATGTAAATTCTGTCATCATTTACTCACGCTCTTTTCTTTTCAAACCTTTATGACTTTCTTCCGCACAACACAAAAGAAGATATTTTGAAGAAAGGTGGTAACCGAACAGCACTGACCCCCATTCACTTCTATTGTATGGACACAAAACCAATGCAAGTGAACGGGTGCCAGTTAACAACATTCTTCAAAATATCTTCTTTTGTGCTCTTTAGAAGAAAGAAACTCATACAGGTTTGAAATGATAAGTGGGTGAGTAAATGATGACAGCATTTTTATTTTTGGCTTTAAAACAACAGCTGTGCACTTTTTCATCTGTCCTGAATGGTCACACGTGACAATGCTACAGGCCATGCGACTAGTGATCCGGGCAACACACCTGCATCACCTGGGTGTGCACCACGGCTCCAACACATCCAGAGGTCAAGTGCCCCCCGGTGCCCAAACCTCTTAACTCTTGTTTGACAAAACAGAGGATTCATTCATTGCTGGTTGGCTAAACCAGAACCGTAAATGTTATGTGACTAATCGCAATGGAGCAAGAAAGTGACGGCATTAAAGTCAGCAGTCAGCAAAGCACAGAAAAGTCAATTTCACACCGTCAAGAAAAAAATCTGTTAGTGGAAAACCATATACATTAACATAATGAAGCATGTGTGATTCTATACGCGCTTGCGAAAAACTGTACTTCCCTTGAAATACGTGGCTATTTTCGAATGGACAGTAAAGATGTTTTTACAGCCAGATACTGAATTGTAGTTACAACTACCATCTACCAGCAGGGGCCAAGTGGGCCACGCTATCCAGCCAAACCTTGACGCCTTAGATGAAACACTGCACTTAACTCCTTAAAGCGGTGAGACCTCGCTGCTGTTTGAATGATTGTATGTGATTAGAAGTTCAGGCAGAGCCTTACTAAGCCAGACTCAGCTGTTCCTCAGAAGAAGAGATAGAAAGAGAGAGCAATGAAGAACACAGACAGATATAGCTGGAGCGTAATTAAATATTAAGTCAGCTCGGTGATTTATGCAGGGCCAAAAGCCAGAGATTATCCTGCACTCTGAATATACCACTGCTTCAAATCCCAGCCCTGGACAGAGCTGAATGTTGGTATTCCGATCATGTGCCGAAAAGACCGATATTAAGAAAACTGCAGAGACGGATACAGACTCACAGCTACAGCATGGATGGGAAAAGGAGGTCTATGTTAATTAAAGAAGGTAAAACTGAATGAAATTGTAAATGAAGAGTGTCCAATCTTAAAGAGACAGGTCACCCAAAAATAAAAATTCAGTCTTCATTTATTCACCCTCGAATCCAAATCTTACCAAATGTGGTTGTTCCAATGAACACAGAGAAAGATATTTGGAAGAATGCTTGTAACCAGACAGTTCTTGGCCACCATTGACTACCATAGTAGGAAAGATTACAAGGGTAGTCGAAAGTGGCCCAGAACTGTTTGCTTTTCTTACATTCTTCAAAATATCTTCTTTTGTGATCAACAGAACAAAGACACTTATAACGAAATCTTTCCTGCTATGGTAGTAATGGTAGCCTGACATTCTACTTAAAGGCGGGGTAACCGATTTCCGAATTACGCTTTAGACAACTGAGTCGGGCCGAGTATCAAAACACCCTTGTAGCCAATCAGCAGTAAGGTGCACAATGCGCAGGATGGACATTAGTCGAGCCGAGCGCTGACGAAAGCAAACGATGGGGTAGGGGTGTGTTTGTTTTGGAACAATGGCTAAGAGAAATCGGACACCCGCCTTTAACATCTTTCTCTGTGTTCATCAGAACAAAGAAATTTATACAGATTTGCAACAACTCGAGGGTGAGTACACGATGACAGAATTTTCATTTTTGGGTGAACTGTCCCTTTAATGCCCACAGCCATGTGAAGTTTAGCTCCAAACCATGTTCCACTTACTATTATCATTTCATTTAAGTAAACAAGTGTAATCTTTCTATTTATGTTGATGGAGAAAATTTCTCTCATTGAACATTTTGTCTTTGGCTTTCCTCGCAGCCACACAAGACCCCGTGTTAATGGATCTCTAGGGCAAGGACGGAGGTCTCTGATGGATCATGGCTGTCTATGTGTCCCACATGAAGCCTGCTGTATATTCGCAGCGCTGGCATAAATCTGTCACAGGTCTTTAAAGGTATAACCGCTTCCATATATAGCACACATTGTGTGCGTTCTCGAAGGCTGAGAACACTACGTCAAAGCTGAGTAACTAGTAAAACTGACCACCAGATCTCAAACCTCTAGAAACCTGAACTCAGACCTGCTTCAAAATCATTTATTAGTCCTGGAACAAAATAATTTTCTATAAATGAACACTTTATCATTTTAGGCCTCTATGTTCACCCGAAACTGAAAATTGGGTAGTCTTTTCCATATAAAAAAGTGAAGCTTGACTGGGTTTGTTAAGCTTCAAAATGACAAAAAAGTATTATGTTAAAGTACAGTAATACTTTTACTGTAAAATTATTATTGGGCTATATCCACTATTCACTGATAATCTAAAAAAGTTCATTTTAATGTTGTGTATATTATCCCTTTAAGGTCTAAACAAAATTCTTATCTACTAATCAGAGCTCTAAAATTTGAGCAAAGGTTATTTATAATAGGTCAGAAATAACTTTCATATTGACCAATGAATGACCTCTGCTTTTTTCTTAGTTTTTTCTAGAACAACCATTCTCAGTCCCAAATGTTGCCCTCAGCCCTTTTTTGTTCACATGTTGATTATAGAATGCTGAATAGACTGTCTGGTAAGCTAGATGTCCGCTCAGTGTATAGGAGCTGCAATAAGAAATCACAAATGACACACTCTATAATAGCACGCAGAAGTCATAAATCACCACGACAGCAGGATTACGGGCCTTATACTTATAGAATTGCACTTTCCCACTATGCAGCCTTTTATATTATAAAAATACAATTTACAGTCACAACACTGTGTCTGTCTAGAGTCCAACATGATGTCATCCAAAAAGGAAAAAGAGCACTAGAAACAAGTCAACGACTCGATTCTAATTTTTGAGAATTTAGGGTTCGTCTCTTTGTACTGACACTTACAGAAGGATGGAGCTCAGTAAGTCCCGAGGCTCTGTCAGGGAGGCGGGGCTAAAGACAGACACCGTGACACATACCGTGAAAGACAAAAGCGCTCGTGACAGTCCAGTCCTGACATAATGCCAGTGGGTCTGAAGTTACATCACAGTGAGATTTTGAAGACACTCAAGTGTGTGTGTGTGTGCAGGAGTCATTATTCTGTGTCTAGCTTTTGAGCTTCTTTAAGTACAGTTTGTAGAAGGAAGACACAATCTAGTACCATCAAACACTGGTCCAGATGTTAACAACCAGGAACAATTCCAACAGGGGCACCAATGCCAGCCGTGAGGATTATTTAGCATTTCCTTTGTAATCAACAAGCAAGCCAAGTATACACACACACAAACATCCGAATGAAGACATTGCAGCACTGCTAAGCACGGGCATATTAAAGCATCCACTCCAAGGGGAATGGAGACCTTGTTTTAATGACCACATTAACCCCAAGTCATTAAGCTTGTCTGCGGTTTAACACGCACACAAACACACACCCTACTGTTTAATCTAAACACTGACAGCTTCAAATCATGACAAATGAGCCCAGATTATCAAGTCAAGAGACCATGGCAACGGTAATACCCTCATGTCTGATCCCAAAAAAACACTTGTGCGTGCACACGCGTACGCACACACACATGCATGCACCACTTAGTCCTCATATTCATTTTGAGTCATTACATCAATAACTACTTCAGGGTACAAGTAAACAAGGGACACTGGGACACAAACAGCTGCCAAATGAAGATTCTCAATTCAGTCCAACAAAGCCGCTGTCCTTTGCCAAACGAAGAGTCAACGCTCAAAGGAACCGTGACATTTTGTCAGAGTTAGGCTACGATAGATGGCAAAAATTGAGTCGCAGAAATCAAAGTTGAAACAAGGTTCAATTAAATGATATTTCTCATGATGATTTTATGGATGAGTTCAAATAAATTATTCGGATAATTCGTGACACTAAAATTAATGAGCTGAATTGAGTTTATAATTTGTCAAACAGGTCATTCGATAGCACCTTATTAAACACAAATGAAGCATCATTCAATCATGAAATAATATCATTGCCACAGAGAACACCTAAAACATGAACATCCTTGACCAATGACAGCTGCTGTAATATCAGAATGACAGAGAGTAGATTGGATGCCATTAATACGGTAATTGAAAATAGAAAAAGCAACAGACAAATTAAAAATGCAATAATCAACCAGTTCATAATCACATATTAACTCTCTGTTGCATGAATTATTAAATCACAAATAAAAAAATATTTTTTCACTTCAAAACTGGTATTTTATTATTTTATTTTTAATTTTTTTGGAGGATCTATTGACAGAAATGCAATATAATATACATAACTATGTCTTCAGAGGTGTATAAAGACCTTACATAAGGAATTTGTTTTTATTTTCTTAGAATGAGTTATTTCTATCTACATACACCGTGGGTCCCCTTGCATGGAATTCACAGTGTTGTTTCTACAGTAGCCGTAAATGGACAAACTGCTCTACAAAGCACTTGTTTGTAAATGCGTTATCAACTTCACCAAAGCGAAAACGCGACCCCATCTTTGTCCTGCGAGAGCCGCCGTAGTGCTTTGAAAGGGAGAGGTGGAGTGAGCCGTTGGTTGCAATTTGCAACCTCACCACTAGAAGTCGCTAAAATGCTCCTTTAAGATCTGTCCATTGCTTTATAATATAAAAGTAAATACTTCAAAAGTATTTGATCAGTATCATGTTCAATTTGTTATATCATAATTAAAAAGATGACTAATGAAAAGGTTAAGCGTAAAAACAAATTCCATAGTGGTTTGGATAGGGCTGTCAAACGGTTAACCGCGATTAATTGCATCCAGAATAAAAGTTTGTGTTAACATAATATATGTCTGTGTACTGTGCATATTTATTTTGTATTTATAAACACAAACACATACACACAGTACATGTATAGATATTTAGGAAATGTTTATATGTATTTATTTATATTTACCAACAATTTAAATTAGATATAAATGTTTAATTATTACGCATGTTTGTGTATGTTTTCATAACTACAAAATGAATGTGCAGAGTACACAGACATATACACTGCCCATCCAAAAAGAGGGTCACACACTCTAATATTTTCTAACAAAGCCTTTAGCTTTGATTACGGCACGCATTCGCTGTTGCATCGTTTCGATAAGCTTCTGCAATTTCCAGAATGTCCATTTTTTCCCCGTCCAGAGTTGCATTAATTGTTCGCCAAGATCTTGTATCGATAATGGGAAGGTCCGACCGCTGCGCAAAGTCTTTCAGTCCCTGAACCACTCTTTCACAATTTGAGCCTGATGAATCCTGGCATTGTCATCCTGGAATATGCCCGTGCCATCAGGGAAGAACCCATTGATGGAATAACCTGGTCATTCAGTATATTCAGGTAGTCAGCTGACCTCATTCTTTGGGCACATAACAGCTTTCTTGTAGCTCAGTGGTTAGAGCATGGCGCTAGCAATGCCAAGGTCATGGGTTCGATCCCAGGGATTGCACGTACTCTGATACAAATGTATAATATAAAGCAATGTAAGTCACTTTGGATAAAAGCGTCTGCTAAATGCATAAATGTAAATAACGCTGCTGAACCTAGACCTCCTATCCAATGGGAGGCTCTTACCTATTTGCTTAGTTACATCCAGGTGGTGACTTTTTTTTGGACGGTCAGTGCATTATGTAAACACAAACTTTTATTCTGGATGCGATAAATTGCGTATTTAAATTTCTATGTTATCAATTGCTGTATAACATACTGCTTTCATTTAGTTTATCAATACTTTTATTGACTATAAAACTTTTCTAACTGTGGATTACTTCATTTGTTGATGAGCGTTCTATCAGCATTCTGAGCAGATCTGAGATAAGCTTAAAAGTTTTTGATTCCGTTGTAG
Organism: Triplophysa rosa; assembly: GCF_024868665.1. Lineage (NCBI taxonomy): Eukaryota > Metazoa > Chordata > Actinopteri > Cypriniformes > Nemacheilidae > Triplophysa > Triplophysa rosa. The sequence continues at coordinate 7,679,656 of NC_079904.1, read as the reverse complement.
ATAAAACCTTTTTGTTTTCTAAAAAAAATCCCAAAATGTACGCATTTAAAGAAAAAACATCACCTAATGTAAATAAATTGTCACGGAATAAGTGACAATTTTGTCAAAAACGTCAGATACAAACTTATAATTCCAAGGTGTCCATTTTCCAACAGGAGTTCATTGACTGTTTGTCTGTAGGTTTTTGTGATTTACAAAATTGACAGTTAATTGATTTATGGATTCCTTAAATAAAGACATGTACACCGGCGACCTGCTCCAGGCGGAGAACGAGCCTTTGAGTCGACTGTCAGGGCAATTTGTGATAACTAGGGAAAAAGTGCAAGCTCAACACGGCAGCAAGAACACGCTGCCCTACAGAATAGCTTTCCAGCTAGGCTGATTTGTGTGTGGGATTTTAGAGTGAAAGCAGTCAGCATTCACACCTGATGAATGTAATTGAAAGAGAGATTTATCACATTGCGCTGACAGTTAGTGAAAGAGACGTTCAACCACTCTCTCATCCTCTCCGAGTCTCTCTATTTCTCATACTTCTGCACTATTCCGTGCTGTTTTGTAAAACATGTAGCATGAGTACTCTGTTTAAAAAATGTGATTACAGCTAGTGCACTAAAAGAAGCAGAATGATGTACTTTTCACAGAAACGTGTGCAGTTGAAAATAAACCAATTCTCAAAGGTGGCAGACTTCACTGCGTTGAGGAAAGGGAGGAAATGCTTGCCCAAATTGATGCCGCATGTGTCAACTTTGGAATTGTCAGTTGAGAAGACCTTACAAATGTGAATTGAATTATTTACCTTCAAGCCACTCCTAGAAAATTCAATTGAAAAGTTAGCATTCCATTTGAGAAAAATGTATACTCTAGACAGCATTTGAAAGTACAGAGTGTGCATCATATCATCAGCGATGCACATTCTGTGATCAAAGTTATTTGTCTTAATAAGACAACTGTGCAAAAATCAGGCTTACGCTTTCAATTGCACACACACTGATCTTTTTCATCACGTGCGCAGACATGTTTCCTTTTGTAGATTTTAAAAGACAGCCTCTACACAGCTTTGATAAACCTCAGCGACACTTTTTCATCAACTACACAAGAGCTGAAGTAAACAACAACAGTAAACACACAGCCACAGAAGATGCAACCAAACAAACAAACACAAGATCTGAAGCGCAGCTCTCGCTTGGCAACAGTGAAGTCGTGGTTGTTATAGCAGTGAGTATCAGAATGGTCCAGCGTGCGATTGTTGATTAGTTTGGGATATGGGGTAGAAGTGCTAAAGGGACAGTTCACCCAAAAATATATTTTTTTGTCATCATTTACTCACCCTCGAGTTCCAAATCTGTATAAATTTCTTCATTCCGATGAACACAGAAAGAATGTCGTAGGAGAAATGACAATGGTTGTCAAAAGTGCCCCCAGAAAGGTTTGCTTTCCCACATTCTTCAAAATATCTTATTTTGTGTTCAACAAAACAAAAGACAAATATAGTAATTTTTTCTACTATGGTAGTCAAGGGTGGCCAAGAACTGTTAAGGTAAGTTTATACTCGTGCGTCGGACCTACGCCGTAGCCTCTACGCCATAGCCTACGTGTCGGTTTTCATTTATACTTCGTCCGCGTCGACAGGCAATGACCATGCGCGTGTTGCTTGTGTAACCAAGACAAGAGCCGAAGAAGAAGCAGCTCGGTTGAGAAGCATTAACAGTGATAGCGGCAAGTAAACAGTCACTTTTGTTGCAGATTTGAGATGTTTAATACAGAAGCACAAAATATTTACTTAGATAATTCATTCGGAAATGCGTTTGAGTAAACATGACTCTATCGCAGAGTTTTTTGACCTGAGGGAGGGGTTCAAACAGACCAATCCCAGCGCTTGCGGTCCGCGTTGAGTTGACGCGTTGTTACATTTTTGGAGAGGTGCGCGTCAGGCACCCGCGCATGAGCATAAACTGAACTTTAGGTTACAAGCATTCTTCCAAATATCTTTCTCTGTGTTCATCAGAACAAAGACATTTATACAGATTTGGGAAAATGTGAGGGTGAGTAAATGAAGACATCATTTTTATTTTTGGGTGAGCTGTTCCTCTAAATTAAGACACACACACACCATCCTGTGAGCACGAGCAAGCACAATGAAAGACAAAAATAAAGACACACACACATACTTGGGACTATCAGTCGATAACCAGAAGCCGATGACATAGACCAGTGCCTGCTATTCCGCAGGCAGACACACTGCGCCAACGTTTCAATGCCCACCGCGCACGGCGAACAGGCCCGGCTCAGCGCTCCCAATCAGGATTTAGGCATCAGAGTACGTGGCCATCCGTTCAAGGACGAAGCGCCTCGGTGACAAGAAGCCAATACCCTTCCTCTCCATCAATATGTCCATTTTAATTACTCCTCCTCCTTTAGGGCATGACTTCTCATTATAACTCCCTTCATTTCTCGAATCGCAGAATAATTCATTTCATCAGGGAAAACAAAGCAACTGGCAACACCGGGGACACAATGTAGGACACGACGTAGAGAAAATTGATACGGCGATAGCCAGTTGGATTAAAAGTTCAGACTTCATAATAAATGTTCGGCTTGTTCTAAAGTGTTCAAAATCAACCATGACGTGCTATAAATAAGAGTTTTTTACAGTTTACTCTCAATTGCCCCGAACCCATTACCAGTTTGATATGTTGTTGTTTACCACAAAACAATGCTAATCAAGGTTTGATGGAAAACTGAATCTGCTGAGGGAAATCTTGAGGGCTGTTGTTTTAAACCCACAAAGAATGAACGTTGCATTTAATTATTCTATTAAACAATTGGTTGAATAATCCTCTTAATGTGAAACCAAACATCTGATAGGGTTTGCTTACATAAATACTCATTTGCATGATTAAAGTTTAGCGAAAAATGGATTATGCCATTCGACGGAAAATGGATTAACGGCAAGAGTTTTCATCATGTGTATTGAGATATTGCTTTTTTATGTCAGAGAATTCCCAAACTAATGAGAACACTAAATAATGATGCTTTTGTAATGCTTAAAGGAATAGTTCACCCAAAAATGAAAACGTTGACCCTTCTTGTCATTTCAAACCTGTTTGACTTTCTCTCTTCTGCAAAACACAAAATAAGATATTTTGAAGAATGTTGGTAACCAAACAACGGTGGTACCCACTGACCTGCATTGGTTTTGTGACCATACTGTATAATTGAAGTGAATGGATACTGCTGTTGTTTTGGTTACCAACATTGTTCGCAATATCTTCTTTTGTGTTCTGCAGAAGAAACTCATACAGGTTTGAGGGTGAGTAAATGATGACAACATTTTCATCCGTTTAATTATGACAATGCAGTCATTCATCTACCCATCTTGTAACTCAACTGAATGTCGTGTAGTTAAGCTGGTAGAGCACAAAGCACTCTGATCTCCCCTTCTTTCATTTCTACATTCAGAGGGTCATTCTCCTGAGGAAAGCCCAGACATCTATGAAAACTTTCATTGTTGTTCTATAAATTAATTCCCTCTCTGGTTCCTGCGTCAACTCCAGCCGCAACCATACATGCAGATGGACAGAGAACAACAGAGAACATGGCAGCACGACACGCTCACATCCCCTAAGCAGCGCGAGGTGAGGACAAAGAGCATGGCCGAGCAGGCAGTCGCAAATCCCTGGACAAAATAAATCTCACTCCTTCACACACACATAGTACGGGTGAGAACGGTTAAGCAGTTGCTATAAGCAAATAGTAACTCACAACGGGCTGCGCTGTAAAATGAGATTACATTCACAGTACCATACAGAATAAATAGGCCAGTACTGAGTCAGAGATGAGGAAACACCATAATATTTACTTGTGAAATGAAAATCGTGTGTGGGCGAATGCAGGGTTTTTACCTCTCTGCTTGGCCAGCAGGCTTTAAGAACCGCTTGGCTCCTGAAGAACACCAGTAGATGGATGTCCTGATCACTGAGGTTGAAAGAATGTTCAAGAATCTGCAGAACCTCAATTCGGGGTCGCACCGGTTTGGAGTCGTCTCCGCAAAACGGCCGTAACCACTCCAGCATGTCCTCGGATGTGACCATATTCCCACTGTACAAGTACATTAACATAATATAGCCTTAAAATCACTTTTTTTTAAGTAGGTTTGTATGTTGGTTCTTTTATACAATTATGTACTGTAATATTACAATCTTATGTTATTTTGGTTGGATTTTTCGCTTTTAAAGTAACCCAACACAATTCTGCATTTAAAGGGATAGTGCACCCAAAAATGAAAATGCTGTCATTATATGCACAACCTCTTGACATCCTAAAACTTGTATGACTTTCTTTCTTCTGCAGAACACAAAAGAAGATATTTTGACGAGTGTTGGTAACAGGAAACAGTCGGTCCCCATTGACTTGCATTGCTTTTGTGTCCAAGTCAATGGGGACCAATGGTTTTTGGTAACCAACATTCTTCAAAATATCTTCTTTTGTGTTTTGCCAAAGAAAGAAAGTCACACAGGTTTAAAATGACAAGAGGGTGATTAAATGATGACAGAATTTTCATTTTTAGGTGAACTACCCCTTTAATTTGGGTTTTCATATACATGTAAAACAGGACTGTAAGATAAAACTGCTATCCTTATTTTTATTCATATCTAGACACTGATTATGCATTAAAACCATCTGTTAACCTTTTCTGAGGTCAAACACAAAGCATTTTGCTTCAGTAGCTTCATAAATAGGGACACGGGAACAAAGGAAACACTCACCCGCTCAGTACATTAGTGTGCACCGCTTCCACAATTCCTTCCAGTACCTTCAAGGGGTCTGCATAATCTTTCAGAGCGTCCTTGTCACCGCTAAAACACACACAGACACACACAAACGCAGAGCTTGAGTTTTGATTCAATGTCTCGAGGCTCCTAAGCAGCTTTATGGCTGAGAACTTTGTGTTTATGTGTGTGTGCAGACACCAAAGGAATGGATTTTCACACTGAGCAATCTTAATGTCCTCTGCTGATGTTGTCGCTGCAGGGCGCCTCTCGTCTCTTCTGGCCATGCCCGTCTGCCTCCATTAAAGGTACGCTTATGCTATGCTTTTACGCAGGAGGCTGCGCCACATCATTATCTTTTTGTTAATAATTACTTTGCATTTCTATGCTAACGTCCTCTTGTTTGTTGGTTCTTGCTGCAGAAAATAGTTTGTCTATCTGCTGTTAAACAATTTGATGCCTCCAGAAATCTTTGTACGTGTGCTTTGCTATTTTGCTTTTTATGATATCAACCAAACTCTGGTGTTGTTTGCTTGTTCTTGTGTTATACTTTCCCTTCACGCTTTGTTTTGGAGGTATCACAGGTAATGCGATACAAGCGATGCACAAGGATGAAAGCCTTCTTTAGATTGCTTTCAAAACATGCATGTTTCTGTATATTACAAAAGACAGATCAGAACTAGTTTCCACAATTTTTACATTATATTTTGAACTGTTCACAGTTCAACCTTCCGATAAAGGGTCTACTGAAGTACTGCTATTTAGTGAACACCATATAAAATCACTCCTAGAGAAAACAAACCTTTATGTACCTGGACTCTTCATTCAACACCATTTATTGAGATACCTGACAACTAGCAGTGTCAAAGATGCACCACTTACATTATTATGAATTGGGAGGGAATGCAACGCTCTATATGGCCGCTCTAGCGAAGGAAGTCCCGCCTTCCAGTAAAAAAAGAGCCAATCGTCAATCGATAAAGCCTGACAATTTTCTGGGGCGGAGCTCTACACAGAGACTCGTGAAGCACTTGCCAGTGTGCCAGATGTTCTCTAAAGGTGTTTTTAGCACGATTTAAGTGTAGGAAACAAAAGTTATGATGCCGATGTTGTCAGGTTTAATTGGTGGTCGGAAACATGCAATTTAATTGTGATTTTTGCCAGCGAATTCACAAATATCTGTCTTCTCCTATAGAGAATGTGAAGCTGACGTCACGCCCTATGTTGCACGTTGCGGTGGCGCCGCCATCTTGGGAGGATAATACTCCACTGCTATTATAGTTTTGATATGTACCGTTACTTGTTTTGTTTGATATATGGAGAAATCGAAAGTGAAATTACCATGGGCTTTCCTGAACGACTCTGCGTAATGCTATTGCAGTTTTTTTAACACATTCTTCATTCTTCTGGTACTCTGGTAATTAAGTTAAATGTAACAATAATCTTCCACTATAAATATCAATCATTAGCAACTTAGCGTAAGGTCTAACATGGATCACGTGAGGCACCCTCAACCACTGCTATCATATAATAGCATTGACGTCAGTGATTGGCATTCACAGTTTAAAAATAGAGTTTCATGGTAAAATCTACATATCGGTTTAGTCAGTGTAGTAAAGCTTCTCTTCCAATGACATCTGTTAAAAAAACTTCCTTTCCTGTGTTCTGCTAAAGCTGCCGTTAGCATTAGACGTCATTAGGGATGTAACGATTCACTTAGCTCACAATACGAGATGATTCACGCTACTGTTTTCACGTTACGGTTTTTCGTGTGTTTTTTTTTCCAAAATGAGTTGGGACAACTTAGAAATGAACAAGTGCCTTTTTATTATTTCTCAAATGCTGTGCATTTCTTCATAAAATAAAAAATATCTTTTATGTCAAATAACAAAACTAATTTTAAAATTGCAATTTTAAAACAAGTTCCATATAAAAAATAAATAATACAAAAGTCTCTTTAATATAAACAAACTAAGACTTTGTCTGTACTTTTCCTGACTTGAATTAAAAAAATCAGCATTTCTACATTTAGTGTGCAGTAAAGGGCACCTGCTGTTCAAAACAAGTATCACGATTTATTTAACATCTCAACCGACTTATAATATTATAATCGATTTTATACCGGCTTACAGTGAATCGTTACAATCCCTAACCATTACACGTTTTGGCTAAAGTTTGCAGGCTTTAAGATGTTTTGTGAACTACGAAAGAACTGGGTCTCCACAAGTACACATTCGCTATAATGTAAACACTGTGGTCTCCTACAACAAAAAAGCCTAGTGTGAAGGTGAGACAAAATATCACCAAGTGTCAAGCCGAGTAAAATCAGCATCTCTTCAGTTGATGTTTAGCAATCTTCCAAGTTAAAGTCTGAACTGCTGCAAAGGCACTTTACCACGGTTTGAGCAGAATCAATGGACTTGAATCAATTGAAGAGCCTTAATTGTTTTCTTTTTTTAGTGTGAGTCTAAATGTTACTACAAGTCACTTCCTCCTGAAACCGACTGTAGGAACAATAAAGCAAATATAACCTGCAAGCCGTGATTTATAAAAGACATCTTGCGCATATTTCAGCATTCCTTCAATAATCCTCTACAATTTTAGCATCATCGATATTATGACGCAAAAGGCAAACTCTTAAAAAACTTGCTTTGGATTTACACCCGCACTCCATTTTTATTTCCAATTCAGTCCACTGCGCCACTAAATGCAACACACACACACACACACACACACACACACACACACACACACACACACACACACACACACACACACACACACACACACACACACACACACACNACACACATACATCACAGTACCCTTCAACTGAGACACGACATGATGCTAAAAGATTAATTATACATTCACTGTAACAATAATCTTCTACTATAAATATAAATCATTAGCAGCTTGGTAGACAGCAGCTTTCACATGTCCTTAAAAAAATGACAAGAAAGTTAGGAAAGTTTGAAAAGGAGCAAAGCTCAAGTCATTTCATGTTAATGTTTCATTTGCACACCTCTGTGAATCAGTAATTAGCAGCAGGATTCAGGAACATGTTTTAGTTTTTCATCATTGAACAGAATATAAATCACTTCTGCAGAGGGACAGAGGCTAGGCCGAGGTGGAGGATGTGTTTAAATGAAAGCATATGTTTCTAAATGTGTAATCAATCTTAATTTTTCTGACCATGGTTTTCTCTGATTCACCAGACCTTCACTAATCCTGCTTGATTACAGATTGAACTTAAATGTCTGATCAGCGGAGACGGCTGATTCTTCAGGAGGTGCAGATAAAGGGGTCCTGCTAACTAAAGCTGTACCAAACATGATTCAATACTTGAAATGTGCTAAACCACATGCAGTCCAAATAAAAAAAATACAATCATCTTCCTTTAAAATCCTTTAAAAACAGACTCACAAATAAAGTGTATTTAATATATTAAAAATAAAGATTTTTTAAGTCTCTCATCTACCATTAGTCTATGGAACAGATAGCCCTGTCCCAAACAATTGCAACTGGTTCTAGAAATTCAAATACAGTGACACGAATAGATGTGAGGTGAAATAATAGATATGTGCGAGAAGACAATCATTTCGCCATGAGACCTAAGAACCAATACCACATGAAGTTATGTGCCACCATATTTGAATTTAGCACTTGTTTTGGTTTTCTCATACACACCTATAATTTCGCTTCAAAAACATTTATTAATTCAGAAATAGTTTGGATTACTTTTATGATGGATATACTGTATAGTATGCGTTTTTTAGAGCTTCAGCTTTTTAGGATGGATGTTTGTATATTCTTATGAAAAAACTTTGTGTTCAACTGAAAAAAGGCAGTCATATACATGGCATGAGGGTGAGGAAATTATGAGGGATTTTTCATTTCTGGTGAACTAATCCTTTTAAACCAGGATAGGAGAAATCACAGACGTAACCTTTAAAGTGATAGTTCACCCAAAAATAATATATGTCATAGTGTATTCACCCTGATGTCATTCAAAACCTGAAGAAATAAAAAAGAAGATATTTTGAGAAATGTTTAGTGGTTTTGCGTCCATACAGTGAAAGTCAATGAGGGCTAATGTTGTTTGGTTACCAACATTCTTCAAAATATCTTCTTTGTGTTCTGCAGAAGAAAGAAAGTCATTCAGGTTTGGAATGAAATGAGGATTAGTAAATAATGAAAGAATTTTCATTTTGGGTAAACTAGCCCTTTAAATAACTTCAAAAGTTAGTAGACATGTATTGCAAAATCTGAAATTCAAACATCTACCGTGGCTTTATTCTGTATATCTCGATTGCTGCCTACCATTATCAGCAACAATGTTTTTAAGAGTCAGCCAGGGGAGTGGAGTGACCTCTTAAAAGCAGGAAATTATAGGTAAAAAAAGACAGAAAGTTGGATGTGAAGGAGAGAGACCAGAGGTCAAAGCGCAGGCCAGCACTGTGTTTAACTCAATCAAGCAAAAACACATCCAACCTGACACAGGTTAATAGAAGAATAGGCCATAAAGACAGCGAGGAAGAGAGAGACAAAGGATAAAAGGAATACATTAAAGCAAACGAGCTTGGGGATAAAATAGACTGGGTGAAAATGAGGGTGACATTAAGAAAAGACATTGGCAACGTGAAAGAGGCCAAACCGCAGCTCAGTCGTACCTGAGGGCGGTTATGATTCTTCGCTCCACTGCGTCCTGCACGACACTCTTCGGTGACAGGTTGCTCGTTCCCACGGCGACCGCAAGCAGCTGCTCGATTCGTTCGAGAGGCTGTCCATCCATGGCCATTGTTATGGCCAGATGGTGCACCTTGGATGGCTCGGACCGGGACAGGTCATAAATGCGACTGTACTTCTGTAAGAGCTCCTGGAACGTGGAGAGAAAAATGAGGTGAAAACAAGTTGAAAAAGAGATACAGCCGCAGAAACAATTAAGAGACCAATTCAAAGAATTTACTATTCATAGGTATGTGTTTGGGTAAAATGGTGATTTTGTTTCCTTCTGAGAACTAATAACAATATGTTACCTAAATTTCAAATAAAAATAATGTTTCTATTTGCATTTATTTGCAGAAAATGAAGAAGAAACAGGTCAAAGAACAGAACTCTGTATTTTTTCAGACCTCAAACACTGAAAAGAAAACAAGTTCATATTCACTTTTAAGCAATACAACAAGTCTTTCACGAGACTTTATGTCACTCCTGAGGTTTGAATTTGTTGAAATTCAACAGACACTGGACTGGAATGACCACAACACATCTAGAAATGCTGACTGAATGAAAATTTGGAATGGCCTCTTTCCCGTGGCTGTACACTAACACAGAATCCTTCCCTTCCTCTGGCAATAATTGATGAGTAATATGTGGTGAGACAAAAGCAAACAGTTGTTTGAAGCACTAAATAACTTGAGACATTTACAGTAGCATAGTATACCTGCAGACAACTAAGAAATAAAAAACATCTGAAAAATCAGAAACACTGGAAACAGACACCGACTCAATGTACACATTACGTACACATACATCTCATAAAGTCCCTAATTTTGCAGTAATACTTCTGAAGTATGCATCGCATTAATTCTTTATAGATAAAGAAATCCAAGAATGCAATGCTGAGTAACACGCTGAGTAAAAAATCATCCAAGATGTGAAAGTTGAAATGTTTATTCTCAACACATTTGTATTTCACGCACCAGTGAAAAATATTAATAAGAAGTAGTCTTTGCAACGCTGACACAAAACCTGTGCAGTGTGCTACTGACTATGTGCAGTAGTGCCTTCCAAATCAGTCACAAAGGTTAGTATGCAGTCTCAGACAGCAGCTGCCCATCTAGTCAGTGAGGCAGCTCATTCGGGTTACCCAGATTGTGTGCGTCCCAATGGGAGTATGTAGTGTGACACGGTGAAGGTCTGCTGGTAATGATATACAGCAGTGTCTGTTCCCTAAGTATGTGCTAAAAAAATGAATACATATATTTACATATACAAATAGTGCGATGTGCACGTGTTTAAGAAACCACAGGTTGACATGAGCTGCCTGCTGCTATCCTGCAGACAAGACAGGGGCTACAAACCTGTCAATCAATCAGACCCAATGTCACACAGGGGAGGAAAGTGAAAATATGTGAAAGTGGAAAGGAGGAAATGAGCGAGAAAGAGAGAATGAGAGAGAAAGAAATAGATGGTATGAAGGAGTTAGTGTTCCTTTAGGCTCAACTGGTATATGGGTTCAAAGAGCACATATACTGATACAAAATGTCTACCTTGAATGCATAGAGATACTTCACCCAAAAATGAAAATTCTGTCATCATTTACTCACCCTCCTGTCATTTCAAACCTTTATGACTTTCTTTCTGCAGAACACGAAATAAGATATTTTGAAGAATGTTGGTAACCGAACGACAGTGGTACCCATTCGCTCCTATTGTACGGACACAAAACCAGTGCAATTCAAGTCAATGGGTGCCGCCGTTGTCCGGTTACCAACATTCTTCAAAATATCTTCTTTTGTGTTTAGAAAAAAAGAAGTCATACAGCTCGGAAAAGACAAGAGGGCGAGTAAACGATGACAGAATTTTCATTTTTGGGCGAACTAAAAAAGTGTGTATTTGTGTATGTTGGTGATCACTGTACCTCTTGGCTTGCTTGGAGTGACAGGAAGAAGGCGTGGCTTAAAGTTCCCAGATGTGCTAGAGACTGCTCCAGATGAGTGAGGGCGGAGTCAAAGTTGGAGGTGGGTTTTTCGCCTTGGTCATTATTTCCCTTTTTCTTAGCCTTGTCGCTAATGCCTTTCAAAGCCTTCTGTGCACGCTTGGTGATCTCCAGCCTGACCCCTACAGACAGCTAAACAAACACACGAAGCATAAACAAAAAACAAACTAACTAATTTGTTTGCCAAACAAACTCACGATTCGGCTAATGTCTGATTCATTTTTGCAGTAATGAACTTCTTGCAGATTACCACGCATGTAACATACATGTAACATACATTCACACAGATGAACAGCTTCATTTCTATTCAATCTGCCAGAACATCAACCAAACCCGCTAACCCGCTTTGGCTAAAAGCGTCTGAAACAAATGAATCAATTTCAAAATACACAAATAAAGAAACACACACTCCAGTGTTAATGCCCGATGGCGTACAACCTTAATGAGCTCCTGTAATCAAAAGGCCAAATGTTAATGCTCGCCGGCCCCTGGGGTGTTCCAATGATGTTATTGTAATGATTGTTATGTTGATATAATGTTATAATGATTAGAGCCGGTGCAAAGCAAGTTACCAACACTCATTCCCATAAACCCACGCCCACTCTCACCATTAAAGTAAGAGCTGCATTGATCTGGGACTCAAGAATACCACAGGGAGAGGAAACCAATGTCATCTGCCATGGCACTGCTATAGATTATGTGCGAACTGTGAGTAAATACAGTTAGCGTTCGCCTGTGCACGCCTGGAAGTGACAGCGGGCGTGGGTGGAGAGCGTTTGAGGTAAACATTGTAAAACGTATCCAGGGATGTGGAGTATAAAGTGTTCGCACTGAGATGAATGTAGATGAAACCAAATGATGTGACATCAGACGACTGGGGATTATAAGACTTGGAGGCTCAGGAAATGTGGTTTGAAAACAAACCATTACCATTGCAGATTTAAATCTAAGTTCACGCAATGATGAGTTTTAGTTATGGGTATCTTTCTATGAGGTTACCTATAGGTGACTATTGAGAGCCAATAACGCTGAATTGGTTTAAAATTTTATTGTATTTACAACTGTTATGATTTGTATAGGAATGAATGTGCTTCTTACTGGGACGGACTTCACAACAAGTGGCTAGTTACTTAATTATTTCCATTTAGTAATTCCATGGTTTAGCGTTATAAGAAATAAACAAACAAAATATATTTATACTGTATATAATTTGATGAGTGGCATCTGTCCCTGAATCATCCACCAGCCAGTATTGTACCCAGACCCAGATCCACCTGCATTACGCTCACCTTATTGGCTGCTGCAGGGGAAAAGGTGATGGCATCCAGAAAGTTAACAGCGTCTGAGGGCAGCAGTCGGTCAAAGTATTTGGCACAGGTGTCATAGGCATTAATGAAGTCTTGATCACTCTGAGGAGCTTTTTTCAGCACATGCTGATCCCCCTCCCAGAAGAGTTTATGTAGCCAGATAGCGTGGACGGCGCTGGAGGTGAGAGCGTCACCTCCCTGCTGCGGGATTCGGGGGGCCAGTTTGGAGATCGACAGGACGTTATGACTGGTCAAAACAGGCTCCAAAGCTTTCAGAGGGTCTGATTCCTCATCTATCAGCTTCTTATAGTCCAGTCCTATAAAAAACACACAGTTTGCTGAATACACACAAAACTAACAGGGGCATGTTGTCACACTAACGGGGTAAGTTGTCACAATGGAACCTGGGTGTTATATAAACAGTTCTTAAACAAAAACTCTAAACACAAAATCCTCTGTTAGAACATAGATGAACTTTCTGGGTAAAATCTATTTTAATTACTTTAATGACTCCCAGTGTGTTTTTCCCGTTTACTCATTTACCCAACAGCTGCAGCAAAATAATCTGAATTTTGGTTTTAAGGACAGAATTCACCCATTATTTTTTTTAAATTTGAGAGGAACTGAAAAACATTTAAAAAAATCGTGTTACTCGGTGTGCAAGAGTGTGTCTTCAGTTCCTACTAAGTGTGAAGGTTTAAGTATCAGTCGAAACAGCGTGAAAACTCTGACACACTTCCTCTGACCTCTCAAGCACTGAAAAAACTGTGACATGTCGGTCTAAGTGTTTCATATAAATTTGGGTACTAGCTTCATTAATTAGTTTTTGTAACCAGGCTTTGTTTGAAACTACAGCGGGTCAAAAGTCAGGCTGGTGCAATTTATTCCCTTAAGATATTTCGATAGGTGGTGGCGTAGGGCAACTCAAAATATTTTAGTCTAAGGTTATGCATAATAGATGAAAGATGGATGCTGCATATTAAAGAGAATTCATTCCAGTAGTCAACACGTGAATATTTTGTGTACATGGTGTATATTTGTAAAATTAAAAGAACATTGGTGTGAACAATAATTCTTGATACACTAAAGTTATGGCCACGTGGTCCCATTTACTAATTGTATGCACGCAAATATATGGGTCAATGACATATAAGTTAAGTTAATTAAAGACAAAATTACTGAAAAAAAGAGATGATTTCTTACCAAAACTCAAAGAAATGCAAATCCTTTGTTTCTTAACACGTTTAAAGATATGTAAATTTTTTACGATAAATTATCGGCCATATCAGTATCGGCCGATACCGATAACATTAAAAATGACCATTTATTGGCCGATACAGCAGATAATTTATCGTGCATCCCTAATATACACTCACCTAAAGGATTATTAGGAACACCTGTTCAATTTCTCATTAATGCAATTATCTAATCAACCAATCACATGGCAGTTGCTTCAATGCATTTAGGGGTGTGGTCCTGGTCAAGACAATCTCCTGAACTCCAAACTGAATGTCAGAATGGGAAAGAAAGGTGATTTAAGCAATTTTGAGCGTGGCATGGTTGTTGGTGCCAGACGGGCCGGTCTGAGTATTTCACAATCTGCTCAGTTACTGGGATTTTCACGCACAACCATTTCTAGGGTTTACAAAGAATGGTGTGAAAAAGGAAAAACATCCAGTATGCGGCAGTCCTGTGGGCGAAAATGCCTTGTTGATGCTAGAGGTCAGAGGAGAATGGGCCGACTGATTCAAGCTGATAGAACAGCAACTTTGACTGAAATAACCACTCGTTACAACCGAGGTATGCAGCAAAGCATTTGTGAAGCCACAACACGCACAACCTTGAGGCAGATGGGCTACAACAGCAGAAGACCCCACCGGGTACCACTCATCTCCACTACAAATAGGAAAAAGAGGCTACAATTTGCACGAGCTCACCAAAATTGGACAGTTGAAGACTGGAAAAATGTTGCCTGGTCTGATGAGTCTCGATTTCTGTTGAGACATTCAAATGGTAGAGTCAGAATTTGGCGTAAACAGAATGAGAACATGGATCCATCATGCCTTGTTACCACTGTGCAGGCTGGTGGTGGTGGTGTAATGGTGTGGGGGATGTTTTCTTGGCACACTTTAGGCCCCTTAGTGCCAATTGGGCATCGTTTAAATGCCACGGCCTACCTGAGCATTGTTTCTGACCATGTCCATCCCTTTATGACCACCATGTACCCATCCTCTAATGGCTACTTCCAGCAGGATAATGCACCATGTCACAAAGCTCGAATCATTTCAAATTGGTTTCTTGAACATGACAATGAGTTCACTGTACTAGAATGGCCCCCACAGTCACCAGATCTCAACCCGATAGAACATCTTTGGGATGTGGTGGAACGGGAGCTTCGTGCCCTGGATGTGCATCCCACAAATCTCCATCAACTGCAAGATGCTATCCTATCAATATGGGCCAACATTTCTAAAGAATGCTTTCAGCACCTTGTTGAATCAATGCCACGTAGAATTAAGGCAGTTCTGAAGGCGAAAGGGGGTCAAACACCGTATTAGTATGGTGTTCCTAATAATCCTTTAGGTGAGTGTATATTGCAGTTATTCAACCATTAAGAATGTGTTGTGCAAATAAATGCAGATTAAAATGTTAAATTAAGTGATTTTAGCAGTATAAATTGGCCATGGCCATTAATAACATTTAGGCCGATAAATTATAGCTGATAAATTATGAATCATTTTAAAACCCAGTACAGTACTGTCTTTCTGTCATGATCATTCACTTACTGTTATTAGCAAAACATTGTTGTTGTAGGTACAGTATGTAGATATTTATGAATGTGTAAATTATAGGAACCAAAGTACATTGTTTAAAGCTGATTGCTGTCTGACTGCTTTCTGTCTTGAGACCTGTTAGACTCGTGGCTATTAAGAACATTTTTCTGGGTTGCTCTGGAAGAACATCTATAATTTGTTTATTAAATAAACATTATACCAGAAAAGTTTAAAAGTTAAAGTATCTTAACTAGTGTAAAGAAGGCTTGATACATGATTTTCTGGGAAAAAATAGACTTAATGGTTACTTTGTTGTTTTCAAATAAAAGCAGTTGTCCACTTTTTGCCTTTTGTTTCAGTCTCAGAAAATGTTATATTAATATTTAGATACTGTATATGGGCCAATATATTGATTATCGGCTTACAGTGTTAAAGAATTATCTGTTATCGGCCAAAATGTACATACACGTGCATCCCTAATATATATTATTTATTTGTATTTTAAAATTGGCATGTCAAAATTTCTTATATGTCAGTGATCCATATACAGTATGTAAAACCTGTGTGTGAACTTTTTACACAAAAAATTATCAACAGATTTGGGATAGGTTGTGTAAACAAATCTAATTAAATGTGTTTAAACTGGTTCTGACAATGACACATGATCTGTGGCGAGTCTGTTAGGATACGTTTGCAGATGGAACAGGCTGAACAGGAAAACCCTTTCATGGATGGTCTATTATGATGAAAACAAACATTTAGAGTAACACGCTCGTTTAGAGTAATACAAATGTGTGAACTGAACTGGATATAAACAAATTTCTGTGGGTAGGAACCTATTGTAAAATTTCTGTGAGAACTCTCTGCGCACAAGAAATCTGCAAATTGCAAGCAATTACATGTAATACTGAATGAGACGCATTGAGTTTGGAATTATGACATACATTAAGCATACACTTTCCCATTAATATAGAAACAAAGAAGACAGAGAGAGCGAAAATTAGCTAATGTACTCATTGAAACCCCTCTCTATCTCCACTGTGTCCTTTACGAAAATCTATCTCAACTTATCAGAAAAGAACAATAATGTATTGTGTGCAGGCAAATTAACATTCATCCATTACGTTCATGCGCGCCCTCATCGCTCAGTGACCCAATTCCTGTCTCAGCTGGAGAGAGATGCGTGCGATTACATGGTAAATTTCTGGTTATGGTGTTGATTGACAATCTTGCAGGCACAAGCTAATTTACTGCTTCATTTGCGTCACCTTGCAGCCATCGATTAAATCCTGCATTTTTCCAAAATGATTTTACAGCTGTTTTACCCCACGCTACCACCAAGTTTGGTCAACGCTGGCGGCACAGGCTGCCACTCACCGACTGCGACGGCCTTGAGTTTCTTCAGCAGTTTGAGATGCGTGTCTGGCTTCATTTCAGACGGAGGGAAGTAGTCCGCGCAGCCGCAGTTTTCCAGGAGGGTGAAGTAGAAGAGGAGTCTCAGCTGATCGGTTCCGGCTATGCTGCGGTAAACATATTTAGTCATGTGCGTGTAGAACGCCTCTGGGTCGGTCTTCAGAGTCTGCAGAAGGCCCAGGGTCTCGGTTCGGCTCTCGATGTCTTTAGTGGAGATGCTGAGGAGAGAAACGAGACGGGAGATTGAAAGATGGAGAAATGCGACAACAAGAAGTCGTAAACAAGGTCCCGTGAAGCATTGATCAATCAATCTTTGTAAATTGCTTTTAGAAGGTCAATTAAGGAAATGCACCAGCATTTCTATCCCCATTCGTCCCCAAATCAGACGAAGTACATTAAGGTTGAGTTAACATGCTGTGACTGTCCATTAGCGCTATTGAATTGATCTGTTTAATCTAAAAGTAGTTTTTTAAACTACTTAAAGTCCATTAAACCTAATTCACCGTGGTTTGACCACTTCACGCTGTCCCGAGACAAACTTAAAATTAAATATTTAAACGGTGAATTTAAGCCCATGGCAAGCGTTTACCGACCCACCATAAATCTGATGTTAGGTTGGGGTTCTATGGGTGTCATGTTATATGTTAAAGCTGCCCTGATTTCCATAATTTATCTCCGCAGTGACTTCATAAGCAGGAGCGTGGACCGGCCCTCCAACTCGCTTTAATTGAATGGCTTTTCAGTAAAGATAAACAGCTTTCCTGCACCGCAGAAATATCCCATAGCTATTCTGATGCATGGAAATGTTTTATAGAGTTGGGTTATCAATAAATTACATTGTGAACCTTCAATGACTGCCAAGTCCATTTATCCTGCAGGTCTGCTGATTCTGTACTTGATAATCGGGTATGTGTGTGGGACAGAAGGAAAATAGACAAAAAGAAAGAGATAAAACAAGAAAGCATGCTGACTCGCCAACGGTTTGCGTGAACTTTGAGATATACATAAAAATGATTATGTATCAGGCCCTTTTAAAAAGAATCAAACTTAGGTGCTCGGAGTATAATTTGCATCAAAGCGATTCGATTGTAAAATGCATGGTGAATTCTAAAATTTGCGTAATGCCAAACATTTTTTGGTGGTTACAGGTGATGGCACAAAGATTAATAAAAAATGATGACACGCAGAGGAGGAAATGATCCGCTTCTATTTCTTATAAGAGTATAGAATAAGAAACCCATTTAAAAGGCCAGGGACAATACAATTTTATATTTTGGTCCACTTAAATGATTCTGAGAATATTTCTTAAAAATTTCATTTCAAAAAATATGAAATAAACATTTATAGCACACGCAGAGGTCTCTGTAAACATGGCTCCTGCATGTGCTCATTGTGCTGCAGATAATCGTATTCACATTTAATCCGACATTACTGTTAAATTAGGAAGCTACAAGCTGCATGGGCCCATTTGGACAAAACCCAAAACCTATCCATTGTCTTGAGAATGTAACCCCTGTGGACCTCAACCTCATGTTTAATGGATACAACTATACTGGCTGGAGGCATAATGTCCCCAGGCCAGAAAGAGAAATGGGGAGAGACACAGAACAGGGTAGAAAATAACAACAGGGAAGAACAAGAAAGGAAAAGAGAGATATGACAGAGACAAAACAGGTAAGAAATAAAGTACAGGAAGGAAACGCGGCAGGGGAGAGATAAGGAGAAGGAAAGGGGAGCCACTGACTGCAGTCTGCTTATTAACACAGAATAACTGCTTTTAACAGGATCAATACTTCACTAAACACAGCAGCCATTAATCCTGCACGCTGCCGCAATTACAAACCCATGAACAGAGGGTGTGTGTGTGTTTGAGAGAGAGAGACGGAGAGGCACAGGCAGGGCTCCAGACTAGAACAATGACTGGGGAGCCATTGGCTCCTGGTAGAAACCATTTGAGGAGCCAAATTACTTTTTAGTTTCCAAATGACAGAGTCGCTCGATATACATAGTTGTATATCTCCGCCTGTTCGAAACTAAAAGTTAAATGCATTGTATGACTCAACAATAGTTTCATTTTCTTCCATTTCCAACAGAAAAGCAGAACCTACAGTCAAATCTTTTGCAAAACGGCCTGGGTTGTGACTATTAACTCTGATAAGAGATAAGAAAATTCTGAATTTTAGGGATGTTATGGAAGGAGATCCAATTTCACCCTTGGCATGATCAAAATTGAACATGCTACACACTTTACATATCTAGAGTTGAAATCGGTGCAAACCTCAGCTTGACCATGAATAAAATGCACGAGAAAGCAAGAAGGGCCTTCTGTGGCATTACAAAATGTATACAATTTGGAGCAAGTAAAACATGGCTCAAAATATTCCATATTTAGATTATATAACCTGGACCACAAAACCAGTCATAAGGGTCAATTTTTTCAAATTGAGATTTATACATCATCTGAAAGCTGAATAAACCAGCTTTCCATTGATGTATGATTTGTTAGGATATTTACACACACTTATTTATACAAATATTTGAAAATGTAGAATCTGATGGCGCAGAAAATCATCTTTAAAGTTGTCCATCAGAGGCGCTGTAGCAGGCCGTTGCAGAGAAGAAATAGGTTTGTTTTAACGCTCTCTATTGGCTGTAATGACGCTGTGGAGAGTAGATGAACCCAAAAGCGGCAATTCTAAGTTTTACATAGATACCAAACTTTAGTGGGTAATTTCCAAAGAGTGGGAAGTAGCGAGCGAAGTTTTTAGGTGTGTTTACGGCCATTTTTGTTTGCGATCTTGCTACATCCACTATATTTCCGGTAGGAGATTTATAATATATCTTCATGGAACATGATCTTTCCATAACATCCTAATGATTTTTGACATAAAAGAAAAATCAATAAATGATTGAACCATACAATGTATTGTTGGCTTTTGCTACAAATATACCTGTGCTACTTATTACTGGTTTTGTGGTCCAGTGTCACATGTCATTGTTATAAAGAAGGGATACCTAAAACATGAATTTGAAAATGGGACAAAAACTTGACTGAAGCCTTGCATACAGAGTTTTTCATATAAGTATCCATTTCAGCTAACAAGATTAGAATTAGTCATTTTCATTCCCTTAAACCCATGAAATGATGAATTCTTCATTCGGCTGGTTCCGAGGCTACAAAAACAGGCAAGTATGACTAATATGACTGATACAACTATCAGCCCTAATCGAATCATCCATGCACGGAAACTGAAACAAAGCAAAAACCAAATGACCTACAATGTTATTTAGACCTGAACAGAACAGATATGACAGCGGAATACCTGACCACAGTTAAAATAAACACTGATGCGCTACAGGCTGAGCAATCACAGCCTGGCCTGGCAGATATAGGCCAAGCCGGTTGCCCAGAGAGAAAGAAAGACAAAGAGACAAAGGGAGAGCCAAAGAGAGAGACAGAGAGTTGTGCTTGCACTGTAGCCACGGAGATATAGAGACAGAGCTGTACTTCCAAATCCATCTGTTGTGACTTTGTAAAAATTCTATTACAAATCATATCAATAGCACCATGCTACATGTCACAAATGCCTTCTGTTTTTCATGCTTTTTGTCTTTTGCTGGCTTTCCTGTAGCTCAGTGGTTAGAGCACGGCACTAGCAAGGTCAAGGTCATGGGTTCAATCCCAGGGATTGCACATACTCAGAAACTTTTTTTATATTATAATGCACTGTAAGTCGCTTTGGATAAAAGCGTCTGCCAAATGCATAAATGTAAATGTCTTTGGAAATGCTTCTATAGTCCATACTTTCTATCAAGTCAATAAAGCACATTTTGATAAACTGGAGCAGAATGGAACGGATTGATTGAACTGGAATGGAATTGGAATAAATTAAAGCTGAGGCAAAGCCTAATTGAGTTATATCACTACTGGAAATTGCAATCATGCCAAAATGAGCAAATACTTCCATGCAGCCCAATTAAAGTTATTCTTGATCATACTAATTTCAGACGCTACACGTGCTCTAAAGTGACACAAGAGTCCAATTTCACCAGTCTATGCTTTACCAATAAATCTGCCCCAAAACCGGCCAGATGTTTAATAGGGCGAATTACTGCTCGTAATAAAAAATAGTCAAATTTAAATCTAATCAATTTACAGAATGCCTCGATGCATAATAAACTAAACAAACCAAAAGGAAAACACAGAACCGGTCCAATCTATGCTTTTAAAAATGTATTATATAGACGGTTTCTTCAGACGCCTGTGTCTGGCACGAAGTTAACTTTCGGTCTGTGTTTATTTATCGGTCTGGCTAGTGGCGAATAATATAACTATTTATATTTTATTTATTTTATATTAATTTATATTGTGTAATAATTGTATTGAATAAATAATTTGTTGGGTTTTTTTTATTCATTTTATTAAAAATAAAAAACAATTTGTTGAATGGGTCATGTAACTTTGTCACATGTAAGTTTAGCCAAGTAACGGTTCTTCTACTTTTAACTTGTTAGCTAATGTAACTTACTTGTTATTTCCTTTGCTTGTTATCAGAAATAATCTGCATGGACTCTATTCTTTGCGGATGTGTACTGGAAATATTCAGTATTCATGCATTCATGCCATCAAGACTAGATAACTGTAATGCACTGTTAGGTGGTTGCCCTGCAGGCTTATTACAAAAACTCCAACTGGTCCAAAATGCGGCAACTAGAGTTCTTACACGTACAAAAAAGTATGAACATATTAGCCCGGTTCTGTCAACCTTGCACTGGTTACCTAGAAAGCATTGTGTTTACTTTAAAATCTTGCTTATTACCTATAAAGCCCTACATGGTTTAGCTCCTCAGTACTTGAGTGAACTCCTCTTGTATTACAGTCCTTCACGTGCATTACGCTCTCAGGCGTCCTGTCAGTTGGTAATACCTAGAATTTCAAAATCAAGTGCAGGTGGTAGATCCTTTTCCTATCTAGCGCCTAAACTTTGGAATAGTCTTCCCTGCACTGTCCGGGAGGCAGACACACTCTGTCAGTTTAAATCTAGACTAAAGATCTTTTTAATCTTGCATACACTACACTTCCATAATATAAATCCTCTGAGGGTTTAGGCTGCATTAGTTAGATCAACCGGAACCAGGAACATTTCCAACAACAACTGATGAACTTGTTGCATCAAAGAGTGCAGAACAGTACTCTACTCTCAGCCAGTCTTGTCTCATTGTTCCAAGGTTACCACAGCGAGCAGGATGCCGTTCATGTCCAGATCTGATGGTAGAGCGGAGAATGGGAAGCGGCGACCTGACAAGAGCTGAGATGATAGAGCTGGATAAAGAAAGACGCGGCGACATGACACGCCCTCACTACAAATTTTCAAATGCTATTAGATTATTAATGATAATTCATCTATAATTTACCTTATTAGTAAGTTTATTTATTTTTATTTAGCCTTGTTGTGCAAGCACTGTCAAGCTTGTGCAGAGGCAGCAGCTTTTGCCAGAGGGGAACTGGAATCCCCTGGTTGGGCCTGGGTTCGCCTGAGGTTTTTTTTCTCCATTGGAGTTTTGGGTTCCTCGCCACCATTTGCATGCTGTTTTGCACTATTTGCCTGGCCAAGAATTAGAATTTTAAAGTTTTACTTAATTAATATTGCATATAGGAATTTATAGTCTGTTTAATATTTGACCTGTGTTTCTCTCTCCTTTATCTTAAATGTGTGCTTTCACTGTGCGTGCGTGCATGTCTGTGTGTGCTTGTCTGTGTGTGCGTGCGCGTCAGTCTGTCTGCACGTCCGTGTGTGTGTCTATGTGTGTTAGTACGTGTGCATATTGTGTGTGTGGAGTGTTTTGTATGTGGGGTATGTCTGTCTTCTGTGTTTTCACCTTTTTCTTGTTTTTACAGGTATAACTTTAATTGTTTTGCTTACAGTCAATATGTCTCATGTACAGCTGCTTTGTAACAATGAAAATTGTAAAAAGCGCTATATAAATAAAGTTGAGTTGAGTTGAGTTGAGGGAAGTTCGGGCCACAAAAGCGTGCATGCACAGTAACATTTGTTTATGTAGTTGCTTTGAAACCGTCTACAGGCACATCTTCTTATGCAACTCTCGTAAACTGAGTAAATAACATAAACGATGCAAAATATTTGTGTTTACAAGTCGTCATAAATCTGACAAATTAGCAAACTGCAACACAACAAAACTGTTGAGTAATTGCCAAAGTTGCTCAAACTCGAGTTGGTGCCTGTTTCTCTTTTGATAACATCTTTGAAGGTGGGTTTAGATACTTCATGTTCTACAGAGAGCTAAAATAAAAAAGCCGAAATAACTACATAAAAAAGCCTTGGGGATGCTAATGAGCACGGAAGGATCCTCAGTGGGAAAAATCACATTTGCATCAGATTTGAAAAGGAAAAATCACATTTTCACTAAATCAGTTTTACCAAAGCAATCTGTGCTAAATAAGCCAAGTCAAACGAGTGCATGCTTGTGTGGAGTGTAAGAGGGAGAAAAAGAGAGAGAGAGATTCAGGGTGATTAAATCCAGTGGGAGATGGAGAGCGAGTTGATTAGACCAAGCTTTGAACAATGATTCAGTGACAAATTTACCACGTAGTGAGGATCAGATGGGGTGGCGGGTTGTTTGTGGATTATCAAAACCCCATAAAAGGCAAGTATTTTAAAACAGAGAGATTGCTTTTCTACTAGGCTGTAAGTCCGGCAAATCAAACAGACCGATCTGTGATCGATCCGTGCAGTCTTTGTTCGCTGTGCTTACAGGATTATGACCTGCTGTGTTTATCACACTGAGATGATAAAATTACATGTGGAAGCCTCAAATCATTTTTCTGAAGGTGAAGAGTGAGCAAAGGAATCTTCAGTGTGAGAACTGGTGTGTTTGTGTGACTTACCCGCTATCAGTAAAGAGAAACTCAAGGTGGGTCATGTGCACTTCCCAAAGAGGAATGCTGTACCGCTGAGCCAAAGAGCAAGAGATTCCATACACACTTTCATCCAATGTCCTGGACAGCGGGGGAGAGAAATTGTAAAAACTATGAATGTGTTTATGCCTCTAGCACCCCAAAAATCACAAAAATGTTGGTTGTATTGTGAAAAAAAAATCTAACATTCACAGTGCAAGACTCAAATTCAGCATTTTTGCTTAGTCAAATTCTATGTCTCGATTCTAGGCAAAATTCGCAGCTTTTAAAGGATCAGTTCACCCAAAATGAAAATTTTGTCATCATTTACTCACCCTCTGGGCTTTATAAAGATATTGTGAAGAATGTTGGTAACCAAACAGCGGCGGTAGCCATTGATTTCCATTGATTTTGTGTCTGTACAATAGAAGTGAATAGGTACCGCTGTTGTTCGGGTACCACCATTCTTCAAAATATCTTCTTTTGTGTTCTGCAGAAGAAAGAAAGTCATACAGGTTTGAAATGACAAGAGAGTGACTATGACGACCGAATTGTCATTCTTGAGTGAACTGTCATTTTATAGGCCAGGTGTAACACTTTAGTAAAATTCTAGAGTAGTGTTGTTCTAAAAAATGATTTAATCCTTTTTCTGGGTGGTCTTTCAAATCGGTAATACTTCATTTATCCTCTATAGCCTCAACAGTAAGTACTCCAAGTCAATCTTTAAATCTTCCGGGACCTCAGTCACCCCAATCATGTGAGTCTTACCCTTAAAAACTATGTCTCATTGTCCTTAAAGCCAGAGGTCTGGCTTTGATCAAAGGGTCAATCCTGAAACATGACTAAAGATTAAAAGGTGGAATGGACCGGTCTCTTTTCTCTCAACTTCGGACACATTCTTCCAAGGGCAAAGTAACATGACACAACCATGATAAGAAAACACAAGTGATGAAAAAGCGTTCCACGAATGATGAATCAGAACTAATTCTCCCTCTAAACTGCATATGCAGACCAACTTTCCTGTCGCCCTTGTGCAGATATAAAAAACTCACACAGAAGGCAGACTCTAAAGATATCTGTGTGGGGAAAAAGATTTATTAAATCAGAGATAAATTAATACGCTGTTTTAATCACCGATTTGCCCATCCACTAATTTCCAGTGTGGAAATACACAGCGCTGTTTAATTCAGCTGATAAGAACCACATCCCAGAACAGTACAGACATTACAAGTATAATGTGACCGCGAATTGAACCTCGAAAATAATGAACGTTCGAAAACGACAGACAATAAAACATTATGAAGAACTCTTAAACATTTTACCCCGTATTCTGGAGAGAAGGAAAGTTATTAAAGATTAGTATCGGTCAGAGATAGTAAAAGCCTGAAAAGTAGTGTGTGGGTTTGAAAACTTTGAATCCATCTTGCATCATTTTGCAGATTTCATCTCCCCTTCATATCCACATTGCTTTGACTCGATAAAAATCGGCAAAATTCCTACACTAAAAAATAAAACTGAATTTGTACCAGTACTCAGTACTTACTCAGCCAGGCCAAGAATGGTCTCTTTCTTATACTGGTTGTCATTGCTAAATCTCTGGACATCGACCCCACGGCCAAGACCCTGAAGCACCTGAGCTTGAGTGAAGTCTGTCAATCTCTCACTGTAAAGTCGCAACTGACCAATCAAAGCCTCCAGTTCCTCATTCACCCAATCACTTCCAGCATGGTCGGTCACATGTTTGGTCACAAGACGAATCAGCTCTCTGGGATCGGCCTGCATGGAAACAAGATATCACTGAAGTAATCATTTTAAAAACATGTACAATAAGACAACAGCAATAATCTAGCATGCAATATTATTTTTTGCAGATTTAAATTCGATTTTAAAACACAGAATCTTAGGACCAAACTGCATTGTCTCTGATCTCGGTATAGCCAAACTTCACGTTGAAATCATTATGCTAAACTTATAAAAAAAATATGAATTCAGAGCAATTCGGTTCCCAGCAAAAGAACGGGTTAAGAGCCTTGACAAAGGAAGAGAATATGAAATGATTATACACTAATCTATATGGAAATTACAACGGCATGTCATGAGTGTGGTAACAGATTATGATAATGGAAGGCTGTGTGGGATTGTGTATTGCTGAACTTTGACCATTAGGAGGTACATCTTCTGAAAATGCGACAAGAAAAAAAAAAAAGTTAAAAATGAGTAAGAGTTAAAGGAATAGTTCATACAAAAATGAAAATCCTGTCACAAAACTTACATTTCTGACAAAGTGGCCAGCAAAAAATGAGTTCTCAAAAATGAAAAACCTGTCACCAAACGTACATTTCAAACAGCTCAGAGTTCAGAAAACTTGAATTATAGCATACAAGTCATCTAGACTACTTTTATGACACTTTTATAACGTTTTCTCTCATTTTGGAGCTTGTCAGCCGCATTCACTTGGAGTAAATGACAAATTTTCATTTTTGAATGAATTCAAAATCAAGGCACAAGAAAATAAAAGCATTAAATGAAATGAAGCATGGCAACGGAGAGGCGTGTTAAGGAAGATAAAGCACGGAGTGGAGCAGAAGGATGGGAGAGAGATAGAAAAACAGTGGGGCGATAAAAGGACACAAGCTGCATCTCTGAAATGTGTGCAGAGGAGACATGAGACATGATGGATGGATGTGGTGTGGGTTTGAACACCACCTCTAAGACAAGCTCTATCATGATGAAACATCTTCATCCAGCTATTCTCTTTGTCTCTCTCCCCTACTTTATCTTTAGCGAGTGACAGTCCAACCTCAAGCAAGACTCACCCTCTGTCAATTTCCATCAATCCGTCACTCTCTCCAGACCCCTATAGCTGTTCGCACCTGCCCTCGGCTTCACATGCACACAGCTGCGATAACTAAAGCTGCGGATGAGACGCTCGGGGATTCAGACGGGTTTTGGATGGTAATTAACGCTAATGATGTTAAAAGACCTTTTTCAGCAGGTTAATGCACAAGGCTCGCCGCATATTTACATGCAGTCAGGCCGATAAATTACAGGCTTATCGCATTTTCTGAGTATGCACGTCCCTTTGTGCGTTTTATTCCGCAGGTGTGCGGTCAAGAGTGCAAAGGTGGCCACCCTGCGGCACGGTTAACGCATCTTTCCGAATTCAGACTCAAAAATGAACACTTTGTGAAATTGCGAATCAAAACTGTCATCTGAAAACTGTCAGTATTGTGCTCGCAAACACCTATGTAAATGCTGCGTGGGTGGGTTGAATGCCTCCTTCACATGTGTGTGTATTTTCTGTAGGCTATCATGAATGGTTGGGTGCAATTCTCAATCTGTGCACCCAGCGGTTTGTTCGCTGTCAGCACGACAATTATGCAAAACAGCATTTTGCTTCCACCCCTATAATGCAACGTGCAGAGCATACAGCCAAAAACCTGCTCCGGCATCGCCGCAGCCAATGGAGAGTGGAGGGTTAACTACAATACAAGAAATCTGTTTAAAAGGATTGAAGAATCGCCCACGGATCACTAATGCACGGAAAGAAAACAACAAACGCACGCACGGTTTGTTAAAAGGAACATCTATCAACATCAAATAAAAGGCGGATGACTAATCACCGCATCCTCGCTGTAACGCAGAATGCAATATTAAATTACAAGCTCACTTTGTGTATGACAGACACTGTACGCGGTACAAATACATCAATAGTTATTAATGTACCTATAAAAGCAACAACATCTTTGTAGGTGGAAGACAGTCTTTTAGCTGTCATGTCTTTTTATAATCAACACGTTGGAGTGCTGTCAGTTATTTTCCACAAGCGAACAGCCTTGTGGTTAAAACATTGTCTGGTAAAAGGAGGGATGTTAAAGGATGTTCAGACCTTGCAACACGTTTGCAATAATTTCCATATCAACAGAATAAAAACCGGCGCTGGTTGTAGGGGAAACACTTGCTCGCTGTTTGTCGGGCGTCACAGTACAACAGGATCATGGTCTCATTCCCACACCAAAAACATAATTATGCACTTAGATTTGAAAGAAACATCTTGTTGAGCTTAATTTGCAATGCAAAGGCGGCGTGCTGTTTAAGATGGGGCGGAATTCATCCACGGGCCTAGCTACATGTTCTTACAGACCTACTTACTTTCAATAACAACACGTACATATGCCGCGTGCGATAGTGTAATGTCTGAGGGGGATCGGCACAGAATAAAGCCGGAGAGAGGGACGACAGGCGAGAGAGAGAGATGTCTTCACAGAAAGATTATGCGTTATGACACTGAGAGAGGGTTTAAATGAAGAGAAATAAGGATAAATGGATTACCGTGAAAGAGATGAGTTATGAACTGAAGAGAGAAAGGAGAGAAATAAGCAAATGAAGAGACGGATGGATAAAAAGATCAGAATTTAAAGAGGTACAAATAATGGGGGTGTTTGAAGCTCGCTTCACAGCTCGTCCAAATATTATCCAACCTAAAGCAAAATGTCAGCAAACAGAGTACACACAAACACAGAAGAAAGGGACGCAATATTCATTTTCTTTTTATCGGAGGTAATGGATTTTTCCAAACATTTAACCAAAGCAACATAAAGGTACATTACAAGCCATTAAGAGAAGTGCGTTTGTGTGGACCGGTGAATGACTATGTGGTGTACAGTAAACACTGGCCGTTTTTTACCTCAGGGGTTCCTTGAAAAAGCACTGTGAGTGCACCTGTGAGCAGCATGTGGCCGGTGTACTGTAACCTTCAAACCATCAATAAAACAATCATTCCCTTCCATGACCTTTCTATTGGTCTTTGTGGACCCGGCCATTCAAAGTTTCAGCGAGGAAATGGATGTGAAAGGTATTAAAAAAAGGAAATGTTCCAAGAACAAGTTGTTAACTTGAAGGGCTTTCATTATTGTATTTCCTGTCAAGTCAAAATCGGAACATTGCTAAAAGCACATCAACTGAAAAAATAAAAATAAAAGCTGGTATTTTGTGTTCGTTCGGCGAAAGGAGCGTTCTTTGAAAATGGTAGACATTAGTTTTTTTAAACACAACAAATTATTTTCAATGTACCTGATTTGAAACACAACAAATGTTTCCTATGATGAAAGACTGGATTTAAAATAAACGTCACTTTTGCCACATTTGATCTTTCTGGAAACTGGGACGTGAGTTTCTGTTTCTGTGATTTTTGCGAAGGCGCTACAAAGTCGCAGTACTGCTTTACATTCTTCACACTCTTCACACTGCAATATAATTACAAGAACATTTCCTTGCGTTTCTTTTTTTTTTTCGGTCTTTCAAACTGCTCCGCCTGTGGCTAAGCAGAGAGCTGATAACTAAGTGACAGCTCTCAGACATAAGAACTGTGAACGTTCTGTCTCTCGGTACTGGAACAAACACAGACGCTCACAAGAGAAACAAGTTTAATGACTTCTGTTCACAGAATTAGCTCGCAGATCTGATCTAGTTCATTAAAACAAAATATCTTTAAACTGCCAAAGTCGCATCAGCAAAACTCTTCACTAAACATTGGCCTGATTAATCAGCTTCTTTCTTTCTTTAAATATATAGAACTTCAGAAAATAGTTGTCAGTGCTTTTTATTCAAATAAATGATTAAAGATGTATAATACATTTTGTTTGTGTGTTGCAAAGTCGTGCTTACAGTGTGAACTCAATTTAAGGAGGCTTGGGGGAAAAATAACAACACATGTGCAAAGCTTATTGAGGGAAGACCCAGGAGAATGACTGTCATCAAACATAAATTATTATGTTAAAACATAATAATATTAAAAACAAAATATTAAATGATTAAATCAACTATAGTCTCACTTTATTTCCTGTAAACTTGTTTTACTATAAAAATTTTATATACGGTATTACAATTAGTGCTGTCAAATTAAAACAAAATTCCAAAATAAAAGTTTGAGTTTATATAATATACATGTGTGTGGTTTGTATATTTTTGTATGCATATACAGTATATATACATATATATATTTAAAAAATATGAGTAGTGTATATATTTTTTTTAAATAATGTAAATTATATTTAATTCTATCTAAATATAAATTAATATATATTTATGTAAATATTGCTATATACATACAAATATACAAGCCACACACACACACACACACACACACACACACACACACACACACACACAAACAAACATTCATTTTGTAATCAATTAATCGGTTTGACAGCATTAATTAAATAAAATCCATATTCGTTGATATACCGTACTGTAGTTTGTCTTTTTTGACAATATTTGTTTCAAATAAATACCTTAACCAAGTTATGTTTTTTCCATTTTGTATCATACGTCTCATATTTTTATGGTTTAATCTAACCTGAGGGGTCATTAAAAGCAAATCTTATATTTGCAATGCCCTTCGGACATGAATTTTGTCCACTACTGTATACATACACAATAAATTACAATGTCTAAATATAAATGTATTGGATGTAAACAGAGAATATGCAAACAAATGATGCTTAACCTTTTATGAGAACTTTTTTCCTCAAGGTCTTGAGTGTGGCTACTGAAATTTAACTTGGTTATTCAATTCATCACAGTTAATTCATAATTTACCAAGGGGGGCATTACTTGTTCACATAGGGTCAGAAATGTTTGGATTGTTTTTTCCATTAATAAATAAAACCATCATATAAAAACTGTATTTTGTGTTTACTCTGGTTTTCTTTGTGTAATATTAAAATTTGTTTGATGATCTGGATCATTTAAGCATGACAAATATGCAAAAAAAAACAAAAAATCAGGAAGGGGGCAAATACTTTTTGTGGGGACGGTGGTCAGGATGAACTCGGCGTGAGGTGAAGAGACAAGAGGCAGTAACCCTGTAAGGGACCTTCCACCTCGTTAACCATCGGCTCTCAAAGTGAACCGAGAGGAGCATGCATCATTATAAGAGAGAGCGAGCGATAGAGAGACGTGCGAGAGGAACTGCAGAAAGAGATGCTGCGGTGCAACGGAGGGTGAAAATGAAAGATGGAATTATGATAATGGAACAGAGGCAGAGAGGGCGGGAAAAATGAGGCGCTCGGAGAGAAGATGCAAAATTCGCAGGCAAGCGGTGAAGCTCTGTCATGTGTAATGCAGATAAACCTGAAATATTACAAGAAAAGGGGAATGGAATAACGCCGCAGGAGCGGTGCGAAAGAGACGGGGGTAGAACACGGGAGTGAAAAGGCTGCGATAACTTTTTATCGGCCCTTTTCAAGGTGAGAACTTTTATTGTGTCGCTAATGAAACTCGTGTAAGTGTTTGCAAAGTTGCAAAAAAGCAAGATAAATATGAAGGACTGCAGAATGGACAGTGACACCGAAATTTGTAATTCTCATAAAACACGGAGAAAACAGTTGGCATTTCAATTTATCTCAAAGTCCGTTTCATTCTTTTACAATCCCTCGAAAACTGCAATAACGAAATATTGCATACTGTTGATATCCACAGCTATTTTTGAATGGAGATCGTTTGTTGTAGTTTAAACATCAACCACAAGGTCTAAACTGACTCACGCTGTGTTTTCTTACCCGGTAAAGTGGGCTGCACTTGTCTTTAAAGCAGGGTGCGAGGCGGGAGTAGATCTGAAGAGAGTAGTAATACGCCGCTAACTGGAGAGACGGGGCTGAGGGGGGCTGCTTCTCAAAACAAGCGTTAGCATCCAACACCTGAAACAGAAAAACAAAAGTCATGTGAGATTTCATGGATTTCACATTTACACAGAAAGTGATTGGCAACAACAAAGGCAACTCAAAGTCATTTATTTTCATGACAATTGGACATTTATGGCGACATGCATAACTATAAACTTTGGCCATGTCCAGCGATATGTTATTCATCGTGTTGATGATGTGCTGTACACTGTTGCAATGTATATATTTATACACTGATTCTTTGCCAAAAAAGAATGCTATTTTATTGTCATTAGCAATACGGCACACTTGTGATCAGATTTTCAGTAGCTACGGCCAATAACATCAGGACATCTGGCCACTCCAGGGACAAAATCTCTGCATGCACGAATGGCACATTAGCCATACAATGACAAAAAAGAAACGGGACACAAGGACGTTTGAAACTCGCGGCTAATGTCCCTCATGAGCCGGATGAGTGCTTTGAGTGACTGAATGTCTCATAAACTCGACCCGTGAGGACAATCGAGACTAACTTATTAGGAGGACGGACGATAGTAGCCACATCAATTTCGACCCGACTTCCCTTGATAATGAACTGAGAGGCATCGCGTGGGACATCCTATCAATTGCAAGCCCATCAAGATCATTTTCAGATGATTTCATTATGGTAGGAACCAATCTGGATCAGGTTAACGTAACAAAACTACAAATGGAAGCTTGTACCGTGGCACTGAACCTGGACTAGCAAACAGATATTATATTAGGTTTTTAGTCAGTGTTAAATGTATCTTTCAATACTGTGGAGACAGAGAGAAATAGGTAAAAGAAAACCATAATGGGAAGCACAAGTGCATAAGGATGCCCTCACACACACACAGAGCTCTGCAAATAGAGCAGTCAGACTCACCTGAGGTAAAGCCAGTAAATAGGCCAGGGCAAGTGTCATATCTTTGGGAAAGGCATCACTGGCCAGCTGAAGAAGCACTGTGAAATGACAGCGGAGATGGAGAGAAAAAAGACGGATGAATATTTCAGAGTTATTACTGCAGAGAAGCACATCCTTGCTGAACTCTAACATGAAGGGCCAGAGAGAGAAAGAGAGAGAGAGAGAGAGAGAGAGCTGGATAGGTAGGTGAGGAAAATGGACCAGTACAGATCTCAATGTCACTGCTTAAACTTAAAATGTGAGTGTGACAGAAATACAGAGTGTGATTCAGATACCACATCAGAACATTCTCAAACTTCAACCAATCACCAAAACTACCTTCAAATGCGACAGACTTCGCTTTACATCGCGTATGTTCTTACCGGGGTACGATGCAATAAAATGACAAGCATTTATTTCACTTCCCTATACGCTGATTGAAGCACGTGACATCAAACCAACGTTTTCTGTGAAATTGTACCCGACAGCTCAATCATTATTAAAAGCTTACAGTTACAAATCAGGGTAAGGTAAGGAGATGGTTTTGAACGAATTTTTATGTTCAGTACTTGCTCTCGGTCTGTGTTTGGTTATCGGTCTGGCTAGTAATATACAATTTATTTAATATTTAATTTATATTACTAATATACATTTATATTAATATTATATTGTATTGTATACAGTATTAACTTTATTAAATTAAAACTACTCAACAGTTATTGATTATTTACGGAGGTTTACCGGTAGTTAAGTTTGGGGCATAACGTTTTTTCATGTTGTTGTCGCTGAAACCATCCAGATCAATATCAGATTATATTTTTAAAGCTGATGCACGATACAATATTAACACCCAATGAAAATTAATTAAATTTAAAATGTGAAACTACAAAGTGTAAACTCTGTTGTACTTTGGTGTAGACAAAAAAATTAACTATCGCTGTTGTTAGTTTTACTAAACCCATCCTTGTTCACAGTACATAAAGAATGCAAGTAACTACATTAACGTAAGTTAACTATGTTATTTATACCAAAAATGTAGTACTGTCGCCTTTACTTAACAAATGTTTGACTGGTCAACTTAACATTGTTGAGTAAAACGCAAAACCCTACAATATTGGACGTTGAGGGGGATTTTCAGTTCCCAGCATGCTTTGTGTAAGAATGCATTTAGGCAGTAAATTTTGAAATATAGTGTTATTGTAAGTGTTTTTCAATAAAGATAAAGACTTGTTTGTGCTTAATGTTCACTTATCTTTGAGGTTTTAAAGAGTTTGTTGTATTTTTGAGTTTTAGGGTTACCATGGTTTAGAAGAGAGGTACATGTGCTTAGGCTGTGAAAGGTTAAAGCACGCCCATGATGTCTATTGCATCATTCAATGAGCATTAACTGTGCTAATGCCAGTACAGAGATGCCTCTCATCTGATTTGCTCATTGCGCTTTGACTTACATGCAGTAAGTCTGTATATATTTTATGTATGACAACAAAAAGTACTATTGACAAGGATAAATATTGAGTTTAATTAACTTAAAATTACTGGTACAATCTGAATGGTTTAGATTTACTCAAAAAAGTTTTGTCAACTTTACTTACATTTCTTTTGTTCATACAACTAAATTGTTAAACGTACAGTTTGTAACATCAGCGGCCATCAGCGGTGGAGTTGAAGACAACAGATCCCATCACTCCAAGCTCCTTCACAGCGTCATCAAGCTACAGCCTTGTTGACGTTTTGAAAAACCTCTAGCGGCGTTTTTTTTTTACAAACTGCACCTTTAATTGTAGAAACTACTCAAAATATTTGCGTGGAACCACTTGACACTACTTATTTATGTACAAATCCAACAAATCTTTTTTTGAGTGTAGTATAGTTATTGTTATATTATTAATAAAGGGATGATCACACTATGTTCAGTACCGACAGCTAACTATAACTATACGTTTTAACAATCATTATAAATTTAAAGGAATAGCAGAGTTCACACCACAACAACTGTACAATGATAAATATACGAAGAAACAATGTCATTGGGATAACTTTAAGCGTTTTTTTACCAGCTACTGAACGATAAAACATACAGCCAAACAGTTTCAGGCGGACGCCTGTATGATGTTCATTGAGACGTGGGTTTTAATGTGTGAACCGTGCTATTCTTTTAAATTTAGAATGATTTTTATAGTATAGTTACTGTCCATAGTATAAAAGGAACTTTCTGAACAGATTTTATGGAAGTAAAAAAAGCATTCCGTTTCATCATTAATGTAGTCAGTAGTAAAACAGGTAAAAACAAGATGAGTTTCTGAGAGTTCACCATTGACAAAAAGCAGAAATTAACTAACTAATTTAACAAATTTTACTTAATCTTGCATTACTACTAAGAGTAAGCTATACAGTAATAACTCTATACTGAACACAACACTACAACATCCTCCAGAATCATTCCCAATGCCCGTAATTGACATACTTGACTGCTGTATATGTTTATGAACTTTAGCCGTGAACAAAATCCTTACTGTACATAGCTTGTGGCTAAATCTGCTCAATTACAATCGGACCACAAACATCCTATCGGATAAATCTAAACTTTCATAGAGAAATTCTACTCTTAGAAACAGAGGCAGACTGCACCGCAGACGTACACACCGCCAGACGCTCAAATAAAATTAACAGGTAACCTGAGTGTAATTTTTCAGACAGCCCATCAGTTCCCATTTTCTGCAGACCTGCAATACAGTACGTGTTTTTTTTTTTGCTATTCCGGCCCCGTGCCGGTATCAAACGGATTTTGTGTTCTTGTCGAGACAATCTAATCGAAACCAGCTGAAGCGGAGGGAGTCTTGCGTGTGCTGAAATGACAAAAGCGATAGCAAGTGTTTTACCATTCTCAGCTGTGTAACGGCTTCTTATGACACATTTTTCCCCCAAATCCCTTTTAAATTTTAACCCTTGAAATCTAGGGAGGTGTGGCTTTGTGTAGTGACAAGGGGTGCTGATCAAAGATGGAGGCTGTCATTTATAAAAAAAACTTGTGTTCTAATGTATTCTATTGTACTGTGTGCAATAAAAGTATGTGAGAGAGATAAAAAGCATTAAGTTGATTTTAATGCCCAGTATGCTTTAAGGGAGAGAGAGAGTCAGGGATATTATGACTAGACACAAAATTATATCAGTGGCTAAAGTTAAATGAGAAAAAATACAAAATAAATAATCTTTAAGCCTTTCACATAGAGATTAGAGAGGACACTTGTGCAATATCGAAACAACAGCAAAGCTCCAAGACTGTTCCTAAGTCAGCACACATTTCAACGCACAGGTCATTAATTTAGCGTTATCAGCCCGACGCGAACACTTCCCTTTCATCTCACGTTCTCCCAGGTGAAGGTGACTTTATGCTCACTGCGCGTACCTGAACGACAGTGACACCGTTGGAATTAAAAGAGAGGATAAAACGAAAGAAAAAGGTAAAAGAAGAATCGCAATTAGCATTTTTCCACCAAAGTTCCCGGACCCCTCCCATCATCCCGCATTGATTTTCCCATTCGGCTCATCCATCTTGAAGCAAGAGGCCTTGATATTTTGACTAGCCGCTATCTCTCTTGTATCGAGAGGGTGCACGTTATTTACTGCTGTCTGCTTGCGGTGAGTACACATTAATTAATCAATATGACGCTATTCTTCCGGACATGTAGCCAGCAAGTGGCAATACATCAGGGAGAGATGAGACGAGGCAGAGGGAGAGGACGGTACCTGAGGAGCTGCCCCAGGGCCGTGAGATTACAGCGTTCCTAACAAGGACACTGCAGTTAACAAGAGGCTGATGAAAGACGATTGATGACGGAACTTTGAACGGATGGCTAACTGGGACAGAGGCGTCATGCCCATTCAAACAGAGGGGGCATGTGCCCACTCAGATTTTTGAACAGTCAGTTTTGCATGTACCTTCCAAATGACGAGTTAGTCATCTATTAATCAGTTGCACGATTCTATAGGAAGACACTATATCAGTTATGAGCTGCATCCTCGTCCTCTTTGGAGATTTTCGCCGTTTTGGTCACGTACAGGAGCTTAACATTTATCAATCCGACGACAGAAGCAACAGCGCTGGCTAATGATGTAATCAGCGTCTGCGCGCGGTCGGGAGCTCGGCTCACGGAAACACCCGCATCCCCAAACAAGACTTTCAGTCTCGTTCTACGCTAGTATGCGCCGTCATTAGGCAAACAATTTGTCACCCACTTTCACTTACTTTCATTTAACTAATTAAATCCACTGTATTTTCTTATACCAGAATCACATGTTGCCAGGAAAAAAATGAACAAGAAGTAAAAAGCGTATAGTGTGGAAAATAAAAAAAGAAACACAAAAATGAACAAAAGCAATGACATTCTTAGGCCACAATCGTTACAGTACTACAAGTTACAATAATATATACAATATATTAAATAATACATGAGGAATTGAAATTTTTCATATATTAAGAAATAGATGCACTTAAATTATTATATTATGTATTATATTGCATTATATATTTTTGTTTCATAATAGAAGGAATTTTGTAATCGATAATAAATCTGTATTAAAGGCAGTTTAACAAAGGGTAACCACTTTGCTTCAAACAATGACTCTTTTACTACTATAGCACAACATTGTATACAAGATATTTCTTCTCAAAATACACCAGACTGATGCATTTACCTTAAAAATGTACATCTTTTTTTTTTACTGGGAAGAAGATTCAATCAGATAGTGTTGTAATTTAATTCTCGCAATGATTTGTACGATGTTTTGAATACACTTAAGAGATATTCTCTATAATATTGCTTTAAATGTATGTATTTGTACGTACAGGACAGGTTTCCGTATGTTGTGCACACTGTGCCCCCTTACAAAAAATGGGTGCATGACGCCCCTGAACTGGAACACTGATGAGAACAGTCAGCATGTTCCACAAATACAAGACACTTTCGTGCCTTGTGAATTTATTTAAAAGAACAAGAGGGATAAATCCTCGAGTATGTTTTTTGTGAGAACTGTAAGATATTAGATAATCTATTAAATCAGACAAAAAAGAACCAAAGAAATATATTTTTGGGATTAAGGAGCAGTAGTCGGAAAAGTTTATGGATTTGTTTATATAACAGCAATACCCTCTGTTGCAGGAAAAAGATTCTGTCCCTCGCTGTTGGTTTCGGCCAGTTTGCCCGTCCGCAGTAAAACTTCGGCAAAGTCTTCGTGAGGGGTGTAGTTGTAAGATGAATACACATCTTCGGTCTGAAATATAAATTAGAGAGAAGGGAAAGTTATAACACTTTATGGTTTTATATTGCATTTTAAAGGAGCAGTGAACTAGGACCACAATTTTAACCCGAGCTTTTGTTATATAAGAGGGAATCGTATTCAAGCGAACATCCTGTAAGTGTCAGACCTGAAAACGCCCTTGTTACTGAAATAACAACTGTTATTGACACGAGGCTCAGTGAACGGCAGGTCCTGGAATGCACCTATTTAGGTTGAACACCGCCTCCACAGAAGAATATCAACGCCTACTTCTGAGCCCGCCCACTGGTTCGCGCATGACGGTACTGAACACAAGCTGCACGGAACCAGAAGAGCGAGTGTAAGCATCATGCCGTTAAAGACGCAAAATATTGTGCAGTGCCTGGTTGTGGAAGAACACAGTCCTGCATAACCTTCCTTCGGATTCCAGCAGTAGGAATGCGTGTTGAAGTTATTTTTAAAGACGTTCCAGCTCACGTGGGGAAAACATTGAGCGTTTGTTCGCTTCATTTCAACGCGGATTCCTTGAACAAGTCTTTGCGGAGAGACTAAAATTAAAAAGCAGTGCTGTGCCTCAATATTGGATCCGATAGGAATGGCGCAGCAATCTTATGTGAGTAAAACATATTTGTACTATGCGTCACTATTGCTTTGTTAGAGATCGCTTGATATGCCCTGATAGTATTACCTGGGGACCTCTAGTCATTTGTAATAATTGTAATCGGCATCTCTTGATTTGGCGGGCTCATATATCATTTTTCAAGGTTTTATCCACCGTTGCGAATAATGGAGGCTGTTTTGAAGTGTTTTGATATTATTTCTGGTGCTGGGTCATATCCATTGGCGTGGGAGTCTACCGTTTGTTTATTTATCATGAAAACTATAACATTTGAGACCCGTGATGCGGTGATCTTCTGTCCGGTTCGCGGTCTTAAATGCTGACATGTACGTCATATATCACTAAACACAATACAACTATAGGCTATACAAACTATACGCAAAGCCTTGCCATCACATCCGGGAAATAAGTCGTAAATTTGAGTAAAATCACGTTACGTAACGTTTACGTGTCTAACCAAATTCACAGAAGGCTCCAACTAAGTCAACTACGCAAGCTGTTATCCAATCATAGCAGTGGGCGTTTACTTCCAAGTCTTCTTGCGGCCGCCCTTAAAAACCGAGCGTTTCTCCAGCCGGCCTCAAAACCAGGGTAGAAAATAGCCTATTACTTATTGATTTTGATGTTTTCGAATGTAAAAACCACGCGAACGTCATAAGTAGACATCAGACAATAGTATAAAACAATAAAAACGGCCAGTTCACTGCACCTTTAAGTCGAATTCAGGAACAAATTCAGTCTAATTTGTTCTCAAATTAATGAGATCAATTTTGGGAATAGGACAAACATCACAACAAGATCTGAATAAAAAATAATTTAATTAAAAAAATAAATTGAAATAAAATATTAATCTTAATATTACTTTTTACTTTTCACATGAACTCCCAGAAAAATGACAAAGACAGCTTTGTGAACAACGTACAAGTGCCTTTCGGTCTGCTTCAAACATACAGATATTTTATGATTTCAAATGTCTTACAGATGTATTTTGTAGTGCTTTTTTGTCAATTCTTGAATTACTTCTATTACAAAGACAAGACTGGCAAGGTTATACTGTAAACAACTTTGTTTTTAATTAAAGAGAAAAAGTTTTACAGGTTGTGAACTTCTCCTTTAAAACAAATAACTGCTTAACTGGGACTATAAGCAATAAATGTGCACGAACGTAGGAAAGAGAAACAAACTTCAGGAGAAAAGCGCAAACACAAAAGATCCTGGGGCAAGGTGATGCAGCGAAACTTACCGTATTGACGTATGGATCATCAAACAGCTCTGCGTAGAAAGGATTGCATCCTTGCCTTTCCAGATCTGCGTTCTCATTGGCCACTGCGGAGCGGCTTCTATCCAAGCCCTGTCCCTGAAAGGAGATAAACGTTCATTAAACTTTCATCGAATATTCATAAAACATTCACAGACATGCATGCAGGAGCCATTAATGTTTCAGCTGTGCTCATAAACGCTCGTAGGGCGCCAGAGAATTCTGCCATGGACGGACAGCTTTTTGACTCTGGCCTTGAGAGATAGTCACTATGGAAGGCCATTAGAAATGCAGAGCCTCTGTTTGTCATCGACCATTTCTCGGAAGGATTCAGGCAGGAATCTCGCAGATGGGGATGCGGCAACGGGAACTCGAAAACAAACCGCTTCACAAAGAGACACAGCCAGGGAGAGTTCGTTTAACCATGCCAGGTTTTAATGGCCTCACGGATTCAGCCAAAAAAAAGCTGTTGAGCTCCGTCCAACCTGTTTCTGGCATCAGTGTGTGTGCCTGAATGCATGAACCATTCGAGTGTTTTAAAGGGGTGTAATGCATAATGGAGTGAGGTGCGTGATTGTGGGAG
Organism: Triplophysa rosa; assembly: GCF_024868665.1. Classification (NCBI taxonomy): domain Eukaryota; kingdom Metazoa; phylum Chordata; class Actinopteri; order Cypriniformes; family Nemacheilidae; genus Triplophysa; species Triplophysa rosa. The sequence continues at coordinate 7,639,424 of NC_079904.1, read as the reverse complement.
TGGCTTACGTGCAGAGGGCGGAGCAAACTGAGGGACTCCTTCCACCAATGGGAGTCGCTGACAGCGGTCAGCACAGCTCTGGTGGTCGTGGTGGTGTTGGTCAGGACCTCTATGGTGCGGGCCGTGGTTCTGTGCAACAGGTCGGTGGGGTTAATCGAGCCAGAGGCTGATCCTGAAACAGCGGCTCCTGTCTGCTACGGGAAGTCAAGAAAGGTTACACATAAGCCATAGTAGTTTTTAGCTATACTGCAGCCAGCAGCTACTGGCTCGCTCACTGGGGGTATTAAAGCAGTATTTTCTGTAAAGCTGCTTTGAAACTATATACTGTGTGGAAAGTGCTATATAAATAAAGCAGCCTTGACATATCAGGACCATAAGGCTGTTATTTAATGCACAATAAAATCAAAAGCACATGATTGGCTGGAATATTTCACTGCATGCATTTATAATGATGGAACGCATACCACATGACAGATCAAGTTCATATGTCAGTAAATAAACTGTGACTGTAAACTATGGTCTATAAAAGGGGCTCTATAAAGCCAAGATGAAATGCTGTTTGCATCCCATTGCGCTTTCAAAATCGGACATATTTGGTCATTAAACGGGACATTCAATGATAATGAAGTAGTTAAAAAAAGGGATTTGTAAACGGTTAAAGAGTCAATTCGTCCAAAACTAAATTTCTTTGTTCTGTTGAAAACACATGAAGAAATTTCAAACAATGTGGGAAACGAAACAGTCCATTGACTACTACAGTATTTTTTCCTACTATGGTAGTCAATGGTGGCCAAGAACTGTTTGGTTACAAACATTCTTCCAAATATCTTTCCTTGTGTTCAGCAGAACAAATACATTTTCAAAAATTTGGAATAACATGAGGGTAAATAAATGACAGAATTTTCCTTTTGGAGTGAACTATCCCTTTAAAACAATATAAAAAAATATTGCACTAATAAATGTTTACCATTTATATTTTATTTATTTATTTTTGGAATAATGTGCACCAATGCACACATTAAGACTAGAACATTTTGAGGAAAAAACGTATTGGGAACTCAAAATGTTCGCCCAAAATGTGCATAATTTCCAACCTTAAAGTAATAGTTCAAAAGATTCCTTCATTTGCTTACCATTTCAAATCTGTACGACTTTCTTCCACAGAACCCAAAAGAAGATATTAGAATGTTGGAAACTGAACAGTGGCGGCAGCCATTCACTTCTATTGTATGGACACAAAACAAATGCTGGCAAATGGGTGCTGTCGCTGTTCGGTTAACAACATTCTTCAAAATATCTTCTTTTGCGTTCTGCAGAAAAAGAAAGTCATACAGGTTTGAAATGACAAGAGGGTGAGTAAATGATGACAGAATTTTCATTTTTGGGTGAACTATCACTTTAAGAACACTCTAAAGGTCTGACTTGCACATGGAAACCTGACAATGCTTTTTACAATAGAGATGTTATTGTAAAACATGAATTTATTAATGTGTGTCGGAAGCAGATTCAAAGCCATGCCAAATCAAACCAGGAAGCCCCCCAATATAAATTTAGTCATGCTTTAATTAACCATAAAACATAAGTAGCTTTGGCAACAACATGTTTATATATAACCGAACACATTCGGTAAATGTGATTAATCATTCATCAAAGGCTATAAAAAGCTATCATGCTGCGATTAGGTGGTAAATATGCAAATTTAACCAAGGCTAATGGCGAGTACTACCAACCAGGGAAAATAAAGATACAAAGACAACAGACAGAGGAGATCCCAGCAGGGACTGAGATTTCCATTTAATCCTATGAAACCGAACAAAACCGCTACTATAGTCATTCCATTGTGCTAAACTCGACATGCATTATAAATGAACGTATGGGCGTAGAGACGTAAATCGACTGCTGAGTGGGAACCTCGAGCACAGCGCCATTAGCTCTCTGTATCAACATGACAAAAACTGAACCACGTTATTGCAATGTTAGGTGAACTTTTAAAAAATGTCAGTGTCACAGGAGTTGAACGCAGTACGCTCCTCTGGTCGACTGCGAGTACAGAGCCAATTCTAGTATTTGACCTTATTAATACTTCATTCTGTTTAAAAATCTTTAGCTGACAAACAAAAAGGGTCAGCTGCAAACACACACATTTGTACAAATTGTTTTTTGGTGTGCACATGAATTTTTAAACACCTCTATGGTCTCGTGATGAGGTCAAGTCAGTTCTTTCTTACTACAGTATGAGCCAAGTAAAAGGACTCTTAAACAATATATAACATGAAAAATGCAATGTTTTTTTTCAGGTGGTATTGTACTCCGTTCAGTCATAATGTAATGAGCTGGCACATGTCACAACTGTTAAACCTTATGTAAGTAAAATCTAAAACGAATTGTCACCAGTAATACTTAAAGGAATAGTTATTCAAATACTGTCTTCATTTATTCACCCTCATGTCAATCAAAACCTGTCTACGACTCGTTCTTCTGTAAAAAACAAAAAATGATTGAAAATTTGAAAAATGTCTCAGTGGTTTTGTGTCGATAATGGAAGTCAATAGGAGCCGATGTTGTTTGTTGACCAACGTTTTTCAAAATATCTTTTTCTTGTTTCTGAAGAACACAAAAGAAGTCATACAGGTTTGGAATGACATGAAGGTGAGAACATGAACATTTTTATTTGTGGTTGAACCATCCCTTTAGAGTAAAAGTTAGATCAGGCAGAACAGTTCCTTAAGGTAACACCTGAAGGTTACCATTTTTTACAGTAAAGATTTTCATGACACCTTTAATAGCACAGCACGGCCAAATTATTGAATTTGATTGGCTAACACTTCGAATGCTGTCGATTAGTTTACCTTAGGTCTTACACTGCTGTCATCACCACTTTAACATGTACTCCTACACACTAGTTAACATGTATTAAACTGTTTCTAAACAGGACGTAGTTCTATAAATAGCTACGGAAACCTAAAAGTATCATAAAGTATACAACATTGTTTTATATCTATGATTTAACTGTTGAACTATTGATATTTACTATACTGAGCTTCATGGCTGAATTATATCTGTATTGTATTAATACATTTCTTACAATAATATGTGAGAACATACAATTGACCAAAGAATACCATAAAGCTTTATAAAGCATTACAAAGAACAAGTTTTATAGAAAAAAGACTACACAAAACAAATGTGACCCTGGCTTTGAAACCCAGGCTTAAGTCCCATAAAGTGATTATGAGTTAACAAGCATCAAAGTTTGATTTCAACTTTTAATTTCACTATGATTTCAATCTTTCACATGGTCTTACTAAGTCAATATTAAAGTTATTAAGGTTATATTTTTGGTTATTGTTTTACTTATTATGTAGGATGATTTTATGTCGAAAACAGTAACTCACAAAAATGATGTTTTTACAGGCAGGGTGAAGATTCATCACACAAACATATATGATATTGACACTGTAGGGTTACAATACAGCAACACCTCTGATGTGATGAGTATGTAGAAGAGATGTTCTTTACCTCCGATATCTCACCGCCTACTCTCCGGCCATGAGAGGGATCAATCTTATAATTCACAGCCTGGTACAGAACCTGAGACAAAAGAAGACAGCAAAGCATTGACTTTTTCATTCCTAGCCCTTAGCGTAATACTTCTCTTTTTAATTCTTCTTTGCTCTTAAATGTTTAATCGTTCTGGCGGTATTTACACATGGCACGGCAGTAAAACTTGTTTAAATTACTGTTTCAATCCTCAATACATTTTCTTTGGAGTGTTTCAATGAGGAGTCTTGGCATAAATCTTCTTTGCGTCTTTCCTGAAAACAACCTGATACCAAAGCAGTCAACACAGGGGGAGAAGAATAACCTGAGCAGGAGAAATAATGCCTGTGCTGGTCATACTATAATGTGTGTGCTTTAAATGTTAAAATCTAGAGTTTGTCAAACAGATTTTGAGTTTTGGACACACAAAGCTACATTAAATGTGAATTGAATTCCTGTTTGTTTGTTCTTTGATTAACATTAATGACAGGAGTCACAGCAGCAGGTTTAAGAATGCGGCCCCTTTAAGAGCTGTCTCTCTACGCAGATCTGAAGCCCTTTCCCATTTTCACAACTCTTTGCGTTCATTTAGGATTTTATTTAACACGTTGAAATCTGTGTTTACGACAATGCTAGACAAAAGGGCTTTCTGACATAATATTGTGTGGTTTTGTTCATTCAAGCACGAAAGAGAACTTAATAGTGATGCGCTGTCTTGACAGAGATTCACTGAAGCAGCCTTTAGCCCGTGACTGTATACATCAGAAATCAGAAATAAAAAATGAGGAAACGCAATACTTTTAATCTGTGAAAAACTCTGACGTATTTAGTTACATTTACAGGTTTTGTTTGCTTTTATCTGATCGTCAGTGCGCTCTACAGCTGTCAAATTGCAAAAATCCTCAAAAAGATTTATTTGCTTGCTACCGCTCAGCCTTCTTTCTGCAAAGCTTTTTACGTGGAGGTCAAAGAGGATTGTGACAATGCCCTGACACGAGTCATGTACAATTTCCAGTAGCAGGAGAATAGGCATGCAGATGCACCTGTGTCTGAAGGGAACTGGATAATGCTAGAAGGTTCTGGATGCTGGCGGGAGGGCAGTGTGTAAGGGAGAAGGCCATCAGATCGTGACGGGCAGAGAGCTGTGAGTACATCTCACACTGGCCCAGCTGAGCACAAACCTCCCAGCCATCTCTATAGCCTAGACAAAGAAAAGGAGACATTTTTATTTCGATTTTAGACATTTCAGTGTCTTATTATTTACAGATTATGATTATGATTATGAACAGATTATGTGCCAATGCTTTGGCAGTAAAAAAGTACAGGCTTTGTTATGTTACTAAAGCACACTTAAAATGAAATTGAAAATGATTATGAGAGAGAGAGAGAGAGAAATTTCAAAAAACAAAAAATTTCAACAAAATCAAACCTCAAAAGTGACAAAGTCATTCAAAAGCAATGAAAGACTGACAGCATGACAAGACGCATGAAAACTAATTAATTTTGTAACTTTCTAAATACATGTAAAAATACTACTGTTGTATTAAAAAGTGAATATGAACTTGATTTCTTTGAAGTATTTGAGGTCTGAAAAAATACAGAGCATCTTTTCTATTATTTCGATCTGTTACTCCATTTTTCATTTTCTGCAAATAAATGCAAATATTTTGGTTTAAAATATGGGAGAAATATTGTTAATAGTTCACAGAAAAAAAAATCATGTTACTTAAACACGTAGCTATAATTAGTAAATTCAGGAAAAACTGAACATGGTCTTTGAAATGGTCCTTCATTTGTTCTACGGCTGTTTATTTCACTACAGTACGTTAAATAAAGCAAATTAAATAATTTACTAAAATCAATAAAATGATTAAACAAAAATTTTGCTGCAAAACTACTTTAATCCCATGTATTACATCTGCCTAGCAACAAAAAAAAGCAAGTCCCACAATCCCCTGCTTCAGCAATAGCCCTTATAATGCAGGCTGTGTTACCATAGTTATAAGATTCTCTGTTTTCTTTATCCACAGCTCTCATGTACTTAATCTCAAACCCCTCATTCACCCAGAATAACTACTCACTCAAGCAGGAGAAAGCCTGTAACCTGTTTTCCACACCGATGTTAGCGCGAGACTGCTGGCGATAGCCATCAGAGATTAGCACATCCTCTGTTCTCAAGCCTGCATTAATCTATCCCAGCCTGAAGCAAGCACACACATTCCCAACACTATTCTCTCTCCAATATACCACCGCACACACACACACACGCACGCACGCACGCACGCACGCACGCACGCACACACACACACACACACACACACACACGCACGCGCACGCGCACGCACACACACACACACACACACACACACACACACACACACACGCAAACACCTATCAGCTTTGAATAAAGATGTATCTGACTGGAATGATAAAGATGTTGCTGTTGAACACTTTGCTACTTCAACCTGAGCAACTTTCTGCGAACAAAGTGTGATGCTGTAGCAGTCCCAGGGTTCCTATTCTTCTTCCCTTAATAAAATGTTATGTTTCCAGTCAGTCGTGATTACAGCATTATGGATAGAGATTGCACACACAAAGAGAAATATCTGGCCAATTAAATATGTACAGCTGAGCATAACTAGAAAAAAATGTATTCAGTAAAATGCTATTTTTGTTGCGGTTTCAAAAGCCTCGTTTTACAAGCATGGACATTCCTTAGCCTTTGCTTTATTTTGTTTATATTGTATAATTATATAGTTTACTGCATATTGTTTACTTTAGAAATGCCACGTGTGAGTGTTTGGGACTATGAAATTTGGAGATTTTGAAATTTGAGGTTATGTAGCTAATCCTTTCTTAAAAATGTCTTGCCTGTCTAGAAGCATTTGGACAACTTGTGACATTATTGATAATTATTGATATTTATATTGTATACTGTATACTGTTTACAACACTAACGCTAAGTGTATGTTAGATCTAGTTATCTAGTATGTATGTAGTATGTTATCTAGTATGTTTTGGAACAAATGTTTTCAAATCTTAACATTCTGAAATTTGTAAATAACTAAATAAGAAACATAACATATATTTTATGTAACAAACTTTACAAATAACAAACATTTCTAAGAAACCAAAGTCACAATAATCTATAATAAAACAAATTTCAGATCCTTGAAAATACAAGATAAACGAAGCACAGAGAGAAATGAAATATGAAATACAAAAAAAGAAATGCGCTATGATGTTCATTTGGATCAATACCACAGAACTACTGATTTCGAATCAAGCAGCGTCGTCTTACCTGCAGCCATCAGATCCTGGCAGTGAATATACGAGGCCTTGAAATCCTGACAGTGCAGAGCCTGTTCTGCCAACAGAGTGAGAACCTGGCCCTTCCTCCTGACCTCATCATCACCTTCAGTACAAGAATAACACACAACAACTACATCAGACAACTTCTGGCAATCAACATTTCTTTAGGAGTTAACTGATCTAAGGTTTGGGTACTAACCCAACAGTACGTCCACAGGAGTAGGAAATAACATGATTTTTTTTATTTATACATGGTTTCAATTGCATACAAAACTACATCTAAGATTTCCTATAAGATAGCAAATTAAGAATCACTCACTTAAAGTATGGTAATGAGAACCAAATAAAAATAAAAAACACTTTACAAAATGCTACATTATCTAGCTATTATTCTTATCATCAGCAAATTTTATTTCAGTTTAGATGAATTAGAATCAATCCCATCTATGTGTGGGTTCAGAGTTCAGTAATAAACCTCTCAACTTCTGTCAGGCTCTGATCATTATCGTGTATTAATAAAGTGCCATAAAACTGTATGGCACTGTAGCTTTCAAATATTTTCAAATCGGAAGGAAGAGCAAAGGTCCGGAATGTGAAGTAGCAGCAAATCCATTTTCTCTGATATGTTTTTTCTGATAAATTCTTGGATGGCCGCTTAGATGTGGAACAAATATCACAATTGCATATCAGCACCGGCCTCTTGTGTAGCTCATATCTCTGTCCCAAATAAAACAAATGAAAATGACCATGAAGCCTGATCAAAACAGTGATAGGGGATGCCTTTTTTATTAAAGTGAGTGTCGAACATCAAAGGCCAGGCAGGCAATAACACTGCATGGTGCAGCAGTTCATGTGTGCACACTTGTGAGTGCATTTATGTGATTATTTGGCAAGATAGTATAATCAGTCAACCATCTTATCTTATCTTATCTTATCTTTATGCTCTCTATCTATCTTTATGATCTCTGTCTATCTATCTATCTATCTATCTATCTATCTATCTATCTATCTATCTATCTATCTATCTATCTATCTATCTATCTATCTATCTATCTAATGTAAATGTAGTGTAAACACAGGTAGAGGCGCAGGTGTAATTACACACTTAAAATGAAAACAGCCCTACAGGCATTATTCGAGGGTAAGCCAAGGTGAATACATCAAACACCAGCACAGCATCCACAGAGTCACTTCACAGAGCTAATCAATTCCACTATATAAGACAGGAAAAGAGCTTCTGATGTCCTGCATACTGATCCGGCTGACATCTACAGAAACATCACAGTGTGCAAATACATTCAGAGGTCTGCTATCACCCATTTACCCCTGAACACAGGCACTGATCGCTTTATCTATAAGAAGACAAGCGGCACCCACGCTGGCTTACAAAATAAGTGTCAGAACGAGTCGCAGATGAAAGTTTAACTAATTTAAACTTCCTGTAGACTGAAGACTAAATGGATGCTTTTTGTGATCATTTATTATGTTAATATTAAATGTTACGGTTTCATTAAAACAGTATGATACTGCATTTCTGTATGATACTGTTTTATATCATATTACTATATTTGTTTATTTTTATTATATTTTATAATTTTTTTGTTACATCTAATGATTCATCATAGTCACTTGTAATGATTTTAATGAGGAGCCATGCACGGTTTTATCTGTGGTTGCCAAAGTTTGACTACTAAAACGGCAGCTAAACTATGCTATGCAAAATGTTGTACTTTTCTAAAGGCTACAAAGTAAAATCAAGGGCTTCCATGAATAAATCCGCGGTCACACTTGACTTTTCCCTCCATTGACTTCCATTCATACGCATGCGAATGCGACACACCGGAAACACAAGCCCGTCCAACGATATTTCGCTGCGTAATATAATGTTCAAGTTTGGTTAACTCTGACCTGTGAATTCGCGTCACGTGAGTGCGTGAGACCAATAGAAGATCAAAACGTTACAGCGTGACCTCTCGGTACAGAAATGTAAAAAATGGAGGAATCGCGCACGCCCATTTTCGTACCAACATCCGAACGATCTTTGCATGCTCAAAGTCAAGTCTGACCGCGGCATCATAGACCAAGCTATCAGGTTCCCTCCTGTGTAAAATATGGTCTGTTCTAATTTGCTTTAACTGTAGTAAAAACAGTTTGCTGACCTTCAAAATTTGTGACAAATCACGATCTAGATAAATCACGATGGTTTCTGTTGGACAAACTACGGTATGCACAAAAAGAAAGAATGCAACACTACCGATCTTATTTAATCTGTTCACTTCACTAATTCAGCAATTCATGCTGATTCATGATACTAACTGATTGCTGATTCATGAGGTCACGTCCTGCGCATTTTTTGGGCTGTCTGATGCAATATTAATCACTAACCTCTGAGCAAAGCTTCCTTCAAAGAAGTGACTGCTTATTCATTCAATCCCTCACCCGTGCCTATTCATCTATTTATTCACCTGTAGACAGACGGCGCTGACTCGGCAGATCAAGATGAAATGCATACTAGCTAAAAGATTAGCAACGTTTAATCTATAGGAACGTTGCTGTAAGCATGCGCTGCCTTTTTTCTGTCACAACGCGGTAACCAAACGTTTGTTTTGTGTCTAGTCACACTGGAACGTTATGAAAATATGTATGTAATAAAATACAAGGCTGCATAGCCTAAGGACTTCCCTTGTTGAAGCCAAGAACTGATTGTGACTGCTGTGACGGCACTGATGAATCTTTAAAGATTTCTTTTATTTGACAGACAAACGTAAATGGAACATCAGCCTGACGTTGAAGAATAATTTCTCGTGTTTACCTGCAACCCGCAGCAGTTTGGCCAGGCTGAGCAGAAGTGTGGACTGCTTGTATGCAGTAGAGCACTGGGAGATGCATTCCTTGACCAATGATAGACGATCTGCCCGCAAACGCACTGCAGAGAGGAAGTCAGAGAGACAAAATAAAGACATATCCATGCAGATAAAACACAATGGATCTCTTTGGAATAGCATTCAACTAACGTGGTAGCCTGTGCAGTGTGTAGTGCATAGCATGTTCATTTTCTATCTGAAAAATAAATTGTTTCAAAGCACATTGTGTGGAATGCTATCAAGGGTTAAATTAGTTTGAAACAGCCTGGAACATTCTGGCACCTTCAATTCAATAAAGAAACAGAAACGGCATATTTTTTGTGAACCCATTTCATTTTCTTTTTGCTTCAACCCAGCGTTTGTTTGATCTTATACACACATTCCATCACTACATGGCGAATGTCAAAACATGACCCAACTGCTTTGAAAAGTCAATCATTGTGTACCATGCATGTTCACAAGTCTCAGAGGTCCAAGTCCAAGTCAAGTCTCAAGTCTTTGAGGTCGAGCCTAAGTCAAGTCTCAAGTCTTTAAAGTGGAGTCCAAGTCACATCTCAAGTCTCTGTTATATTTTTAGCAATAGTTCTTTCAGATAGTTATTGTAATTCATAATGTATGAAGCCAAATCAGTTTTGAAATATTAAAACCTTTTTTAAACTTTTACTGAAATCATTAATTTAATTTGATACAGAATCATTCAAACTATTACATTGGATCCAAAACATCACCCTTTAAATAAAAGAAAACATTTATAGAAAAGTCAGGACATAACATTTTTGTCATTTAGTTCCATCGTCAGTGCATAGATCCAAATGGATCAATTTACACTAAAATTCCTCTACATATTAATGAGAAATATAGTATGCAATGAGTATTTTTCATTTAGAATAGTCATAGAATTGTCATTCAAAAGCTAAAGAACATTACAGAACATATAGAACTGATAATAATTACATTTACGCTACATTTAAAAAAAATCAATGCACAAACATGCATAATACTGAAACCAACATTTAACTCAGTCCTGTTTTAGGTTGCAGACACTTATCCACCCTATTTTAATGTAATTCTTTTCTTTGCTTAAGATATTACTTTTAAACCTTTCATTTTATTTGCAGCCTACAGGTATTTTTAATTATTTTTGAATGTAGCAATAAAATGTTACTTGTACTTGATCTTATCTTTTTTACTTTTTTATTTATTACTTTAATAGTAATTATTTTTGGGCAAAACGACAGTAACAGTAAATTAGGGTTAGTTTCAACTAGGTGCACCGATTGACCGGCCAGAGATCGGAATCGGCCGGTTTTTCGTATGATCGGCCCGACCGGTGACCGGCCGGTCCGTCTCACCGATCTTCTGTTGCCAGTGATGCGGGCAAGAACGTCACAGCCATCAGTACACTCAAAGCCGCAAGTAAACATGTAATCGTACGCGCGCACAGCCTGTCTTTCACGGCTCGTTTACTCGCATGTGGGTCCACCGGACCGCGAGTCTCTGCTGACTGACGCGCATCTATCAAATCCGCTGACTGCACGCGCGTGCACACGCATCATGTACTGTACAGACAAAAGGGTGCACTGTAGTTCATCTCTCGCTGCTCCGTCTACATGGGGTATGTATGCTAACAGTGATGCTAAACTCTGACACATGCTAAACTCATGTTGAAGTCGTTCACTCTGTGTAAAACAAACGTAAATTCCATTCAACCTGATTCCTTGTCTTACCTTAAAACTGTGGTAATTTCACCTAGGTAAAATGACATTCAACACGACTTCTACTTGTTTTTAAAAATCCAAAATATAAAAAAATGAATAAATCAACCAATATATGTGATATATATCTGATTGAGTTCTTTACTAACACAAAAAACTGCAAACACGTATACATCTTTAGAGTAGAATTCACTCATAAGATTTTTAACTTTTTTATTGAAGTTGCAGCAAAAATCAACCCACTTCTTTTAATACTACAGACCCAAGATAAAGACAATTTATTTTACATTTCAGAAAAAATGAAATAAAGCAATGTTAGTTTCATAAACGGAAACAGACGAGAATAAAGTTGAAGTATTTTATTGTTATCTTAGACTTTTGTGAGATGAGTACAAAAATGAGAAAGGTAAATTAAGTGACAAGTTTAGTTATATTTTATTATTTGTACTTCTTTTCAGTCACAGAGTTGTTCAATTTAAGAGTTGTTTGGGAAAGAGAAGATTCTGTAATTTAATGCAGCTTGGAGAACTGCATTTAGGGAAATTGTAATGTTCAATCATTTATTCAATGAAAATAAAAAAATGTGTATTGAAGAAAAGTTAATATGGTTTTATATACAGTATACTGTCAATTATATAGTTTGTGGATAGAAAATCGGAATCGGCAAAAATCGGAATAGGCAGGTTTCACTTAATAAAAGTTTCACGTAATAAAATCAGAATCGGCAAAGAAAATTGCAATCGGTGCATCTCTAGTTTCAACGGTTAAAGTCACCAATATTTTAATTTATGTAGCCTATTTCGCTTCGGAACAACATTAAAGAGTCTGTATGCATAATGCACATTTTCGTGATTTTATTGCACTTCAGATTTGGTTTCTGTGCCGCATTTGGTGTGTAAAGATGCCTTTAGACTGTGTAGTTTATTTACAATGCAATCTTATATTAATCATGTTTTAAAATGCTTCTAGGTATTTTATACAGTTTCGAACTAGTCCTGATGCTGGTGTGATAGCCTGTGTTTTCTTCTTTTTACTTAGTCTTTGCACCACATTTACCAGTGCAAAATCAAAATAAATTTTATGCCGTACTGAGGTCGTACTTATATGAACCAATTTGCCATCTAGGCCAAATTAAGTAATGTTATGAATTGCATGATATGCCCCTCCGTGCCGAGGGATGCCGCCTGGTTATATCTGGACAGGAACTACTAAGGTAAGACTTGGCTACATTTTGTTCGTTTATATAACTATACTCTTTGATGATGAACACTCGTCCTCCACATGCGTCACACGTTTATATAATAATGCTGACTTAGTGTGTTAGAGATTAATTGTTGTGACATTTGCTGCAGAACATAATGGAATGGGAATTAATAGAAAAATGTGCTGTATGATGCTGTCATGTGGGGTAGTAAAGGAAGAATGTGAATGAAATGTTATACCAAAATGACAAGTCTCATGAGTCAAGAGTCCAAGTCAAGTCTCGAGTCAGCTGTTCACGAGTCTAAGTCAAGTTGCAAGTCTCTGTTTTTGCGACTCAAGTCCAAGTCGCGGACTCGAGTTTCCATCTCTGCTCCGTACTGCTCACTGCTTCACATACTTCCATCTACAGTAAATGTATTAGGGCAGTATTTTTTATAGGTTTTTTTTGTCTTATTTAGATCAATTTTTCGAGTTATTACTACTTAATCTAAACAACACAGCTGAACTTTGATTAATTGGAATGCACAATAAAAAACATGATCTTTGAAAAAATTGTAAAACAGAGTTTCTGTTTTTGCTAACAAACTTTTTAATGCAGTTAAAAGTGCAGTGTGCAGCAAGCAGAATATTAATATTCCATGCAGAACACTGAAATACGCTGGTCCCCACTGACTTCTATTGTATGGACACTAAACCAATGCCAATGTCAATGGGGACCAATGGTTTTCTGTTTCTACAAAATATCTTCTTTTGTGTTCTGCAGAAGAAAGAAAGTAATACAGGTTTGAAATGAAAAGTGGGTGAGTAAATGATGACAGAACTTTCATTTTTTGGTGAACTATCCCTTTAAGAATCACAATGTTTTCTAACTACTTTCGTTTTGCATTATTTTGTCTCAGTGCATGCATACTTTTTCACTACACACTATAAAAACATATATACTTTTCCATAACAACAAACAGTACACACTTTTAGGGCATAGTATAATTAGGTGAATTGGGACACAGCAACAGATTTAACACCTTACTTCCTGTCATAACAGGGATCTACTGTATTTATGATGCGTGATAATTGGATGGACACAAAGCATGTCTCAGCTGTCTGACTGAGCACAGATTCAAATATTGAGCTGGATGAGGTCTGTGCTAGAGGTCACGCTGGTCTGGAGCAGGCGGGGGGCCGTGACTTACAGGCCTGCGGGGGGTGAAACAGCTCCATCTTCCACAGATGCACCACGGGGGCAGCACCTGAACCACACGCAGACCGGCCAGCCATCAGAAGCACCTGCCAAAACCATTAACCTTCTTTCAATAATATCTGCTGCTCTGTGAGTGTATGTGCGTGTGTGTGTGTGTGTGTGTGTGCGTGTGTGTTCATGTTTGTATATCCCGGTGGGGACCTAAACCTGAATGCACACCAACACATGGGGACTCGTGTCACCGTGGGGACCAAAATTGAGGTCCCCATGGGCAAAAAAGCTAATAAATTGTACAGAACAATATTTTTTAAAAATCTAAAAATGCAAAAAGTTTTCAATGATCTTTAGGTTTAGGGATAGGGTTAGGGATAGGGGATAAAATATACAGTTTGTACAGTATAAAAAACATTACGCCTATGGACTGTCCCCACGGAGATAGTAAACCAGACGTGTGTGTGTATGCGTGTGTGTGTGTGTGTGTGTGGCACTAAGTGATTTGTATTTGCCTGAACATGAGAACCATCACTTGCAGTTTAGCTTTTTCTTCAAAGCTTTTTATCCCTTACTCTTTTATTAATAAAGATGGCAAAGTTAAAGAGTCAAAAGATGTACATGTTAGAGAGAAGGGAGAAGAGGACAGAAAATATGCAGATAAATTAAGTGGAGGAGAGCGGAACTCTGGCTTTGACACAGGCCATAGCTCCCTGCTGGCTGACAGCAGCGTGTGGAGCTTTGCCTGCTGGGAAAAAGACACGAGGACAGCCGCAGGGTCACTTGCTTAGGAAAGGCGAATAAGCTCAGGGAGAGTTTCCACTTGATGTATTCAGACTTCTTTTATAAGTTTGGGAGAGAAAGTAGCTCCTGGCTTTGCCCCGACTCGATAAATGCTTCACGAATAAGTGCGTTTTGCAAGGGAACAGAGTTAGTTCGTGCAAAAGTCTTTTTCGGCGCTCAGACATGCCATATTCACTTCTTACCAAGAGGGCAATGAGAGCAACACAACGGCAAAAAATCTCTTCTGCACTTCTCATAAATATGACTACATTTACTTTACTTTTTACTTCTGTTTTATTTTTCAAGACACCTGGAATTTGTATCCACCTGATCAGAACAAAAGTGTGCCATGAGCATAAACATTTATACAGACTGCTACAAGGTTTCCAACTTAAGATCACTTTTTTGTTGTTTTGTTAACTTTGTTATCAATTACAAATGTCTTTCAGTCTTTATTTCTGAATTATGGGTCCCGTAAATGGGAATTAAAAATTTCCAGTAGCATTTCCGGTTTCAGTTTTTAAACCAGACACAAACGCTGGAACAAAATACAACCAACAAAACATCTATAACTGAACTGAAACAAACATATTTAATTATAGGTTTAAAATAAAAAATGAAACAGGAAGTGCTTAAGGGTTGTTCACATCTTGCAAAAGGGTCTATATGACATGGGTGTGTCCCATGCCGTTACTTGTATAGAAATAAAAAATGAAAATATAGACCAGAACAAAATGGCTTAAAATCATAAAAGCAGCCAATGTCACTGCTATTTTAGAGCAGACAGTTAAATCATAAGCTATATATCGAATTAAGTCACAGGGCTATAAAATTCGGAATTATTTCCCAGACCATTTTTGTCTATTTCCCTCAGATTCTTTTCTACCAAACCAAACAATAACACCGTCAAACACAAATGGTTGCATCACAGGCTTATTTCCCAGTGCTCGATTTGGTGATTTAGCCACATTGAGCACCAATCTGCTGAAGGAAGTGAAAGGAGTAATGGGTTAGTGTTGCCTCACCTTGTAAGGGCAGAACCTTCACGCCGAATTCCTCCAGCATAGAGAGGGCGCTAATGAGGTCCAATTCCTCCTGAATAAGAGGAGGACGATCCGTGATCAACAGCAGACATGACCTGACAGTGGACACACAATTATTACACTAAATATTGACATTTAAAATACTCATCCTAGTTTACCAGAGTAAAGAATAACCAACCATCCTGACAAAGCTTAACTTGTGCTAGGTTCACACCAAACGCGAACAATTGCGTTCCATCTACGTCAGTTCGTGGTATGAGTTGACTAAGACCGCCCAAATGTATACGCAAGTAAGGTGGTGTACCTGTCAGTACAATTGATTTGGGACTTGATATTCCAAATATGGTAAGAGGCGTTACATTTCCGTCACACGCTTGCAGTATTCGACCAATCACTGCGCACTGGTTAACTGGCCAATCATAGCACACCTCGCTTTTCAGAGCGATGAGTTTTGTAAAAAATCTGCGCGTTTCAGAGAGGCGGGGCAAAGAGGAGATACAAACATGCACGGTATGTGGAAATACAATGTTTTTGAACCTTAAATCGTGTATACACATTGCATTACATCTAAAACAAACGATAATATTTGTTTTAGCCGTGTCATATGACCCCTTTAATTCGCATTTGGTGTGAACCCAGTTGTAAGAGTGTGATGTCGCATCTGTTAGGCTCACAATGGTGGATGGGACAGTTTTCGTGAAACCTGTCTGAAAGCTATCACTAATATGCAAATCTGTTTGATGACACATTTTCAAAATACACAGATTGAAAACAAATACAGAAAAAGAGGCAGCCCTCGCTTCAACTGAAATTTGATTCTTCATAATGCCTCGTTACAGACTGAGACACTAAAATCACATTGCTTTCATACTGTTATCAGAGCCTTGCAGAGGTCTGTTTCAGCTCCACATCTGTGATGCTATAAATGTGCTTCAAAGGAGAACAGGGAGAGACCGAAAAACAAATAAAAGCACTGATCCCAGGCCAGCTCCGTTCTCAGTTTCCAATATAGTTTGGCCGAGAGAACTGGACATAGAAAAGCTAGCTGTGCACCACTGAGACAAGTCAGTATTCATAGAGAGCCGGGCACAAATAATAATTCACTTTAAAAGCCTGAGAAAAAAAGATGAAAAAGCAACAACAAACGCAGCAATATTTTTAAAGTAGTTTCCTCTACAGTCTGTGTGTTTTACATGACGGTTATTCTCTACGACACTGAAACCGGACCAAGAAGACACATTTCCAACTCTGCTTTGCATTAGATTTCCTGGGTGTCATACAACTACAGGCCAATATATAAAACATTATGCTACCTTTCAAACAGCTCAAAGAGCTTACGCTGCAGTTTCTCGTGAATACAGCGCAAAACAGATTAATCAGAGTGGCGTGGCTTAGTGGTTCACGTTATGGATGAGTGACCAAAAGGTTGCATTTCAAACTATCACCACTTTACCATTAAGTAAAACACTAATTATAACTCCTGGCTGCTTCAATTGTGTTGTCTCTAAATAGGCATACTGTAAGTGGATTTGATTTAAAATGTCTGCTAAATAACTACATATTTATTAATCAAACAAACAGTAGTTATAACAGTCTATGTGTCTCCAGGGCAAAATAGTTATTAATATGCACACACAGAAGTTTGGATATATCAATCTCTGAATAGTTACTGAACTGCCCCAAAAAAGTACATAAGCCACACAGAATAAAAATACTACAGTATAGTATAGATATAACATTTTAAAACCAATTGGTACCCAAAGATTACTCGCACAGGTGTTATTATTACATATTTATTTGTATTATCTCTTAAATAATGATCTGTCTATTTAATCACAGAAAAATGAAAAAATTACACATGCAATGAACTTTGATTATATATCTGGCCCATCAAAATATGTAATTGCCCCCCTAGTCGAGCCAGTCTAGCATCGGGCCTGCAGTATATGCAGAAGTTATTGAGCGATTAATCTCAATAACTCAATATGATGCTAATTCAAAGCACAATAACTCAATGTGATGATCATCATTAACTCTATGAGCAGTTTCCCAGACAGGGTTTAAAACTAGTCCCAGACAAATGTAATGTTAGAGGCGCCTCGATCACAAACAACTTGGACCAGCAAATCTTAAAATATATCAGTGCGACTGTTTTGTCTCAAGATGCACACCAGTAATGTTTTTTGTAATGTATTTTTAAAAACAACTTAAATATCTAGAGGTGCACCAATTGACCGGCCAGAGACCGGAATCGGCCGGTTTTTCGTATGATCGGCCGGACCGGTGACCGGCCGGTCAGTCTCAGGTCTCGCCGATTCCAAGCCGATCTTCTGTTTCCCGTGATGCGGGCAAGAACGTCACAGCCGTCAGTACACTCAAAGCCGCCAGTAAACATGTAAACATGCGCAGCCTGTCTTTCACGGCTCGTTTATACTCGCATGTGGGTCCACCGGACCGCGAGTCTCTGCTGACTGAGGCGCATCTCTCATATCCGCTGACTGCACGCGCGTGCACACGCATCATGTACTGTACAGACTGTAGTTCATCTCTCGCTGCTCCGTCTACATGGGGTATATATGCTAACAGTGATGCTATTAGCATCATGCTAAACTCTGATACATGCTAAACTCATGTTGAAGTCGTTCACTCTGTGTAAAACAAACGTAAATTCCATTCAACCTGATTCCTTGTCTTACGTTAAAACTGTGGTAATTTCACCTAGGTAAAATGACATTCAACACGACTTCTACTTGTTTTTAAAAATCCAAAATATAAAAAAATGAATAAATCAACCAATATATGTGATATACTGTATATCTGATTGAGTTCTTTACTAACACAAAAAACTGCAAATACATACTATTTAGAGTAGAATTCACTCATAAGATTTTTAACTTTTTTATTGAAGTTGCAGCAAAAATCAACCCACTTCTTTTAATACTACAGACCCAAGATAAAGACAATTTTTTTACATTTCAGAAAAAATGAAATAAAGCAATGTTAGTTTCATAAACAGACAAGAATAAAGTTGAAGTATTTTATTGTTATCTTAGACTTTTGTGAGATGAGTACAACAATGAAAAAGGTAAATTAAGTGACATGTTTAGTTATATTTCATTATTTGTACAGCTTGGAGAAATGCATTTAGGGAAATTTGGGGAAATTGTAATGTTCAATCATTTATTCAATGAAAATAAAAAAAATGTGTATTGAAGAAAAGTTAATATGGTTTTATATACAGTATACTGTCAATTATAGTTTGTGGATAGAAAATCGGAATCAGCAAAAATCGGAATCAGCAGGTTTCACTTGTAATAAAATCGGAAATCGGAATCGGCAAAGGAAATTGCAATCGATGCATCTCTATAAATATCCTAATTTAACTTGGGCCTAGTCCCGCTTTAAAATAATCTCTGTCCAGGAAACCGCCCCAATAAAACCAGAAACTGATAGAAACATTGTGGAACCAATGCAAAATCCAAGAAAAAAATAAAATTCTAGAGTTCTGGAGAAACTTCACCACAACACAAACTCACCATATTTGTGAAGCTCAGACAGACGAAAACCCTCATGTTTTTTAACCACAAGATTACGCCACCGCTCCACCGAGCACTTTAAAAACACTTACCGGCATGTCAGAACGCGCCAAACAGTTTCAAGCGGTTTCCAAGACAACAGCTTGAATATTAAATTTACGTCAAAGTACCAGCTATCTTCAAAATCCCCCGAAAACCCATTCAACAACAAAAACAGCTTCTGAACCCCCTTCTTCCTGTGGTCTTTGTATGGCAGGCCTTTGATTAGCTTCAATAAGCTAATGATTAGGAGCACTTGTTTGGCAAGGCAGAAAATATCCGAGTCACTCGCTCTCTCAGGACTGCGCACACAGAACACTGGTATCACGGTCGAGACACAGAGCTTTGCCGTGACATTTGAAAAATATCCCTTTAGGATACGGCACAGACACATTTACCACTTCTAACACTAGCAGACTTTTGTATTTTCTAAAGTGTATTTTAGGTTATTGTAGACGTTTTCAATTTTTTATAAGATTTCATTTCTTTTTGAAAAGTATGTGGATTCGGAAAAAATGAGAAATTCTTTTTCCAATAATCCATTTAGTTTGGAATATCCTCCCCACATACAGTACAGTAGTAATTTACTGCAAAAGGACTGTCAGACAGGGACAGTTTAACAGGAACAGAAGAGAGATTATTTTACCGATCCAGGGCATCTGTATGATTTAGTCTGTTCATAAAAAACAATTTTTTGCACTTTATAATGCAATTCACAACAGATGTTTATTTTCTACACCTCTTTAAAGAGTTGGCACATCAACGTCCAAACTCGGAGTTAAAGGGGTGGTTCATAAAATTGAAAATTCTGTCATCATTTACTCACCCTCAGATCGTTTCGAACCTGTATGACTTTCTTTCTCCTACAGAACACCAAAGAAGATATTTCGAAGAATGTTGGCAACCAAACAACATTGGCCCCCATTGACTTCCATTGCATAGGAACAAAACCACCTGAGACATTTCTCAAAACCTCTTCTTTTGTAGAAAAATAAATGATGACAGAATTTTTATTTAAAACAACCCTCAACAAACAACATCTCTAAAACAAAAGTAACAAGCGTAAAATCAGTCACTCATTAGAGTTTCTCTTTCTTACCCAGAATCCCTCACCGACACATTCTCACTCCATTTTGTTTTCAGTCACTCACAGCTTCTCTCAGCATGTCCAGAAAGCTCTATAATTTCAACATTAGTCTTGTAATTACCGTCCATCTAACTTTCCTGTATGTCTGCCTGTGGCATATGTGTGCTAGAAAGCTACACTGACTTGAGATGGGTGTGAACTCGTACGGAGTGGCAGCCTCTCCGGCTTACACCCCGTGAACAGACGACGGCCTAATTACTGGCCCACATTACAGCACGGCCCATCGCTCAGGGGCTGCAGTCCGTCACCCCACCAGCTTCATCCCAACACCACAAAAATAGACAGAAAGACAGCGGAGACACACATTAACCTAAAGCTGCAGGGTGGAAGTCAAAAGTGACGTCCGGCCGTCTGTCTCTGATGGAGTCGATGTCTCATTACAGCAGCTAATTATGATAATAATAACAGAGATTGTTTGGGGCCGGGCTCATGAGGGACAAGAGTGACGTCAGACGGTTCCTGCAATGTTTCTTCTTCTTTCATCATAAATTCATCACACGACTTTGGTGTTTAAAGAGGCTGGTGTAGTTTTAGGCTATTTTCTTACAAGGATTGGCTGGTCGGAACAAGAGTTCAAATTCACCTCCTTGATTTCTTTTACATTGTATTAGTTGACTTGGAGACCGTAGGAATTCAATTGTTTTGGTCTACTCATGCTACGGTTTAGTATTAATTCCCATTCTGCCAACCAGAGTAAACCATTTCCGGAAATTTTGTCGGATTGCTTTCATACTAATAACAAACTTGACTGAAGTGAAGTACACTACAAAATTTATTTCACGCCAACCAAGCAAACCCTGACATTACACGCTGCATAAAAAGCTCTATTTCAATAAGTTATACAATTCGTAAATATAGTATGCTAAACGCATCACGTTTGACGGTGATGCGATCTTAACTATCCACAAAAACAGACAAGAAGATAACTGGGCATCATACCGTGCCAGGTTCATGCAAGGGTCACTGAGAGTGGCCGAGGAGTTGAAGTATTCACGGCCAGCATCCAGCATGAGCTCCACGCTGCGGTTATAAGCTACACGGGCGTGAGCTTTTCCGCGGAATGCCACGCTCACTGGAGTGTGCTCTGACACGGCACTGCAGTGCACGAGCTGACCGGCCAGACGAATATTCTCCTCTCGGCCTGAACATAACAAACTCTCCACAAACACCTGGGTGAGAGAGAGAGAGAGAGAGAGAGATGGACAGAAAAACAGAGAGAAAGAGATTAGTATTGTGTAGCACTGACCCGCAGGGGAGACCGTGACCAGGTGTGGCAATTAATCACCTGTCTTTACTCAATTGCTGGCGAGAGACAGAATCACTACAGGAGAAATATCAAAAACTGCTCTGTCAACGACAGCACGCTCTCATGAGCATCTCTGCGGAACAGCTGTGGTGTCCTGGGTAATTTCAATGCTGCCGTCAGGTACATATTTAGGAGGATTAAGATATCAAATGTTGTGCGGTTACGTGTGTGCGTGTTTTAGAGGGTTGCGACTGTTTAAAGTTACATTATTTAGATATCATTAAACACAAAAGACAAAGATTAAAGGGATTTTTACATTTATTAAGGAAAATGTGCGAGGTCCTTTGATGCTAATGTGTTAATCAGGACATTGCAGTTAGTAAGATGGTTGCTAGATTATTGATATGCATGTGCCAAGGTGATGCTGGTTGCTAAGGTGATCTTTGCGGTTGCTAGGGGGTTGCTTAATAGCCCAAGTCAAAATAACCCACACCTCAAATCAAATGATATTCTGGTCCATACATTCCAGATTCGTTGCCGGAGAAATGTGAGGTGCTATTTTAACCAAGACTATATACAGAACAGACAAATCTAACATCCACAATTTCTACACACACAGTCACTTTAAAGGTCCAATGTGTAATTTGTAGGAGGATCTATGGACAGAAATGCAATATAATATACATAACTATGTCTTCAGAGGTGTATAAAGACCTTACATAATGAAGCGTTATGTTTTTATTCCCTTATGCTGTGTTCACACCAAAAGCGAGCAATCGCGTTCAACGCTCTTTATTCCTCACGGGAAAAGTTTGTTATTTTCAAGTAAATGATGCGAAAAACATCACGCAACGAGGAGTGTCTTCACGTGTCCCGACCCGTCAAACAGTAGGTGTCAATGAGCTCTTTGTGCAAATTTCTCGCACAAGTTGAAGTTTTTCGCGCCGCCAGATTCGCGTCATTCACACCGCCTGCCACAAGTTCTCGTCTATTCGCATCTTTGCATTGACTTTGTTTGTAATTTACTCGTGCAAATCGCTTATTCCGCGTTTGGTGTGAACCCAGCATTAGAATGAGCTATATCTAACAACATACACCGCGGGTCCCCTTACATGGAATTCGGCATGTTGTTTCAACAGTAGCCCTAAAAGGACAAACTGCTCTACAGAGCGCGTTTCGTAAATACATTATCTCCGTTGGCAAAGAAGAGAAAACTTGACCTTATCTTTGTCCTGTGTCAGCCACCGTAGTGGTTTGAAAGGGAGGGGTTAGCGGTGGAGTGAGCCGTTGGTTGGAATTCTCAACCCCACCCCTAGAAGGCGCTAAATTTCACAAACTGGACCTTTAAACGTGAGATTTGAAGCCTTGTGTTGCTATACGAGGACTACAGTCACTGTTGTCTACATCTTCAACCAGTGGGAACCCAAAGCGAATCAGACTTTCGGGTTGGCTTACGAATTGACGGCATTACGTAAAAGTTCTATTTTGAACTGCGTTGGAGTCCACATCAACTGACCGCCATGTTAAGTAGACTTTAATTTGCTCGAGTTTGGAAAAAAGCTTCACGCTAACAAACAAATCAAACTCTCCTGCCAAAGGAACTCAACACCTTAATCTCTAGCAGTTCAAATAAGATTTCCATAAAATCTGTGAATCCGAACCTAACAGGAAAATAACAGACCAAAGCCAGTGTCAACAAATCACTTAACACACCACAACACTGTTAGCATAATTGCACAATACAAGCGGATGTTTATTTGCCTGTGTTGCTTAACGTGAATTTCATTAACCGGAGACCTTGGCGTTTTGCAGGGTCTTTGAAACATATTCTTACTCCGTCTGCATCACAGAACCCAATATCTGCAGTGCACATTTCACCTAACACGGTTAACTCCCAACACTGCACAAATGAAATATCCGCCTCTGCTCAGTCTGCCAGCAAATGAGCCATTCTTAATGCACAGCCCACAAAGGTAAAGCAGAGTTTACAGCTGGTTGCTGAGGTTTGTGTAAGTTCATTAGCTGTTTGGCTATTGAAGAGATTGCAATGCAATTCTCCCGTACGCTGTCAAATGGACCTAGAACAAAAAAGAATATAGCGAGAATGCCAATTCCATAAAACGAAATGAAAAGATCTTTCATTTTCCTCGCAGAACTTTCAATTTACTGTTCGTCTGGGATGTCTTTCGGTGGCGTGGAAAAAATATAGTGCCGGCGCCCTTACTGACAGGAACGGAGTACGAACGATTCGAAAAAGTAATGTCTGATGGATAATTCTCCTTTGTTGCTTTTTCTCTCTAGTCAGAGGTGGCGGGGAGTTGGAGATGAACTTCAGAGAGCGAGTTCAACACGGCTGTTCTGGTCTTGATTGTGATGAAGAAATCGATAGTGAAGGGAAAAGCGCTAAATTACACCATCAGCCACACAAAACCAACCATTGCCACTGGATTAATGCTCGGTCTGAAACCTTCACACGCGCATACAAATGTACAGATATTCAGTAACGGATGAAAAACAGACTGATTAAAAGAAGAAGGCGATGAGAGGTAGGATCATGTATGAGTTTGGAGACGGGATGAAAAGTAAGAGAAGAGCAGAAAGGTTAGTTAACACTAAAATGACAAATGCTGAAGTAAGATACTATTTAATATATTAAAGAGACATAGCGTAGTTCAGTACTGAATAGTTAAATACAGCACACTGTAGCATAGCATATGAATTAAAATAGTATAGTTTACTGTATAGTGTAGTATATGATAGTAGATGGCATGGTATTGAACAGTACAGTACAGGATTGTATATAACTTGTATATAACCGTTCATGTGTCCTTCAAAAATGTAGAAAACAAAATTTTAAAAAGATTATTTATATTTATTAATATTAGGGGGTTATTAATATATGTGCATACAGTATATTTAAAAATATATAAAATAAAATAATTCATAAACATTGATATACAACTTAAATTATTGGTAAATATAAATAAATACATTAAAAAATGTATACATCTATGTGTATGTTTTTGGGTTTATAAATAGAAAATTAATATGCACAGTACACAGACATATATTATTTAACATAAACTTTTACTCTAGATGTGATTAATCACGATTAATCGTTTGACAGCCCTAATTAATACTTATATTTATATTATAAAACAGCATAAGGGAGATTTATAAGTTAGGATAGTATATAATTAGTATGTAGTATATACTAATTATTGTATACAGAATACAGATTATTATTGTTATAAACTGATATAAACTAATATAAACTGATAAATGGAATGTTAGGGTATCCATTACATCCACTGTTTATGTCTGGTTTTGCACGTTCAACAAAAAAAAATATGTATATATTATTCTTGAGGCATAATGTATATGTACCTGATGGCATGTTTCTGGATCGAGACATGTATACACATTCTGCTGCATGTCCAGGAGATCTTGAAGTAAACCTCTCCAAACTGTCTCACTCGCAGGAGGGTTTCTAAACAAACAGCAGACAGTCAGACAAGCGTACACGAGGGCTCTGCAAAACAATAAGAGTGCACGTGCGTATCATACTTGCGTCCTGTGTGACGGGTGAGTCGGACCATCAGCTGGTGAGCTTCCTCTTTGCTGTTCTGACTGTTCTTCACAAATGAAATAGGCTTCTGAAGGCCATGCTTCTCCAACACCTCAGCAACACTGGAGACAAGAAAAATATTATTGATTTTGATCTGTGGTGTTGTTTGTTCTTTCCGGACACAATGAATTGTTGTTGTATAGCAATAACCATGCAAAGACTCCTCAAAAGGTTCTCCTTCTGTGCTCATTTTTAGATGAAGTACTTCCTTAATGTCACACAATCACACAATACATATGATAAAGCACATCATGACACATTTCTGACCAGATCTATATGTTCAACAGCTGTTCTGAGAAACCCTGAACAGACAGAGGTGTCTGGAACAACCTCGGTGAGCCGAACTGCTGCCACGTCTCTATGAGATGCCCTCAATAAATGAGGATGTACAGTCTCTCGGGAGCATCGAGCACAGATGTTTTCTGTTTCCTTCCTTTCTTTTCATCTTACATCTCACGTCTCTTTCTTTCCCTACAATCAGCTTGGGACAGAATCTGTATCTTTCAGTCATCATGACCTGCTCCTGAAATGGCTGTACTGGTTGAAAATGCAAATGGAATTTTGCTATTCATTTTCCTATTTTCACATTGCAGGAATTTTGTACAACCTGTCAGTATAATAATCTTCTACTTAAAGGGATAGTTCACACAAAAATGAAAATTCTTGCATTTTACGTTCAATGCAGTGCAAAAGATTTTTTTTGTGCGTATACAATCGAAGTCAATAGAGTCCAGTGTTGTTAGGATATCAACATGTGTGTTTATAATGACACGAGGGTGGGTAAATGATGACGCATTTTACGTTTTTGGATGAACTGTCCCTTTAAAGGAGCCACAGTGCCCACTTATGTATCTCTATTTTTTGGCAACTCAAGCCCACAAGGTCCCCTGCTACAAAAAACAATTTGATTCTACTCAACCATTCTCTATCCTCTATATTAAACAATTTTTTTCAAAAGAGCAATGAAAATCCTGTTTTCCATGATATACCCCCCTCTGACATTCAAGCACAGTACAGAGTACAGGAGGGAGATTGGAAAAGACACATTTCAGATACAAAGAGAAAAAAAGCAGCTAAATCTTGAGACAATGAGAAAGGTTACAGAATGATAAATAACAGCAAACAAGAGAAAAAGAAAGAAATTAATGCTGGAATGACTGCGCCCTCCCAGGCCGGTCATAAATATCTGAAAGAGCGACTTTCATCATCCTTTTCTCAGAAGGAATTCTAATGGATCTGAAGGAATGCGTCTCGGCGACTGACACACACACAAACAACACGAAGCATGCAACGTACATAAGAGATGGTCGACCGGTCATCCAAACACATCTTCAAGTAGTCAAGATTAAGCAGTTCATCTATTGTAGAAGTTTGTTTAGTAACCAGTGTTGGGTAAGTTACTCTGAAAAAGTAATTAATACCTAGTTACTAATTACATATTCAATAGTGTAATTAGATTACTGTACAAATGACTCTCTCCAAAAATAATTTAATTACTTATTACTAATTACTTTCTATATCCTATATTAACCTTGATTAGCTAAGTGATTCAGGCATAGACATGAAACGGCTCTTCTAATTCATTAAAATAAATAATATAAAACTACATAAAGTAGTATTATTAACTGATCAAAGTATTACAAATGTGAGAATTACACATTAAAGCACATATTTTAAAGTTAGACTTTGAATTTTGATGTCAATTCCACTATTGCACATATATACAGTATATTACAAAAAGTATTTTGTTTAATTACATCAGAAGTAACTGTAATTAAATTACATCAAAAATAAGAGTAATCCCTTACTTTACTTTTTCATGGGGAAAGTAATTAAATTACAGTAACTAATTACTTGGTAACTAGTTACACCCAACACTGTTAGTAGCACACCTTACAAACACAACAGACCATCATGACACAACCCATAATGCAATCAAGCAGCTAGCTGATCATACAGTAGGTGTGAATAAACAGCATCATATGTTTGAGATCCTCATGAACATCAGAGTGTAGACGAAAACTGAAGAAACAGTCTCTTGTCATCTCATTCAGTCTCTTCTCACCTCAAGTGTTTCTCTAGAGTGTCCACTTGGTCATGCAAGGCTTTTGTGGCATCTGTGTCTGCTCCCCTTAGGAACAGAAAACAAATAAGATTAGAGCTTTTGAACATATGTATTATATAGTGTGCATTAACCAACATAAAGTCCATCTGATAATGGCACCAAGGTCCTGATATTCCCAAGCAAGTATAAATTGTGGATATTTTATTTCGTATATATCAAGTAGTAATTTTAAAATATTTATATTAGTGTATAGCGCATAATATAGGTCTGTGTACTGTGCATATTCATTTTGTATTTATAAACACATATAGATACATGTATACATATTTAGGAAATATTTACATGTATTTATGTTAGTGCTGTCAATCGATAAAAACAAATAATCCAATTTTTTTTCTGTGATTAATCACAATTAATCGCACATAACATTAATGTTTTAAAATATACTTTTACATTCTAATAATGTCACATTTAATCTTCAAATTAAGGTAGAAACAACAGATTTCTTTAACAGCATCATTTTATGAAAGCCAACATTCTGATATTATAGTACTGTAACTGATGTCTCTCTTTATTTTAACATTAATAATAGCCATTCAAAAGTATAATTGAGAGCTATCATGTCTAACAGATAGGATATATACAGATATTGAAAAGAAGTTCTCAAACACTTTAACAGTCTTTACATTTACATTTAGTCATATAGCAGACGCTTTTATCCAA
Source organism: Triplophysa rosa (assembly GCF_024868665.1). Taxonomy (NCBI): domain Eukaryota; kingdom Metazoa; phylum Chordata; class Actinopteri; order Cypriniformes; family Nemacheilidae; genus Triplophysa; species Triplophysa rosa. The sequence continues at coordinate 7,611,391 of NC_079904.1, read as the reverse complement.
AGCGACTTACAAAGAGTATAAGGAGCAATAAGCGATATGTCATACAGGAGCAATAATACAATAGGTGCCAATACAAAGTTACTAGTTTTAACAAAAGCTAGACCACTTCCTGTTGAGAGAAAGCGAGAGGGTTTTATTTTATTTTTTTTCTTCATTTGTCTGTCAAGTATTCACAGAAGAGGTGGGTTTTAAGTAGTTTTTTTAATGTTATGAGAGATGTGGTTGACCGGACCGAATTAGGAAGAATGTTCCACCAGGAGGGAGTTGTGAATGAGAATGAGAGGGAAAGCGATTTACAGCCCTTATGGGAAGGCAATACAAGATGCCGCTGGTTTGCTGAACGCAGGGATCTTGATGGGGTGTAGGAGGGTGTGAAAGTATGCCGATGCAGATCCAGTGATAGTCCTGTAGGCAAGCATTAGTGACTTGAATCTGATACGGGCTTCAACCGGTAGCCAGTGGCGGGAGATGAAAAGGGGCGTCACATGAGCCATTTTGGGCTGTTGGAAGACGAGGCGTGCTGCTGCGTTCTGAACCAGCTTGGAGCGGTCTTTAATGCTAAATTGTAAATTAAATACTGAAGAATTCTTATTAAAGCTACAAAACACATTATTTTCTTCTTTTCTTTTGTTTGATTAACATTAGTGACAGGAGTCACAGCTGCAGGCTTAAGAATGCAGCCGCTTTAAGAGCCGTCTCTTTACGCAGATGAGGCCACTCCCATTTTCACAACTCTTTGCGTTCATTCAAGACTTTATTTAACACGTTGAAGTCTGTGCTTACGAAAATGCTAGACAAAACAGGCTTTCTGTCATAATCTTGTGTGGTTTTATTCATTCAAGCATGAAAGAGAACTTAATACTGGTGCGCTGTCTGACAGAGATTCACTGATGTAGCCTTTAGCCCGTGACTGTTTACACCAGACTGGACCTCAGCATTTCGTTTTGCCGCGTCCCACAGCTAGAAGCTTTCTATCTTCACTGAACGTGTCAAAGCAACTGTTTTAAATCGCGCTTAAGTGGTTTAAAAGCCTGTACACGAATAAGAGCGTGATTATATAATGTAACCTAGACAAAGGATGACATAACAAATGGATGCTGCGTTAATTGCGTTAAATATTTTTAACGAGTTAATCGGGAAAAAAAAAAATAGCGCGCGTTAACGTTGACAGCCCTAATTTATTTATCAATAATTAAGATGATATAAAAATGTTTATTAATTTTAATATTTTATACTTTTCTTAAATATATGCATGTACAGTATGTGTAAGTTTTTATAAATACAAAATAATATGCACAGTACACAGACATATATTATGTAAACACAAAGTTTTATTTTGGATGCAATTAATGGCGATTAATCATTTGACAGCCCTAATTGATACTTATGAAAAAGTTACAGTATGAATTTTAAAACAACAGTTTGGTGGCTTTTTAAGTTTGTGTGTTTGATATTTTTGTGCCGCTTATCTGAACCTGAGCAGAAATGTGCAATGTTCCCTGTTGCATTCTCAGAGACAGGTTGCTATGGAAATAACGTCAGAATTTCAACAAAAAAAACTTGTTGCCAAAAATGTATATAAGACAAATAACTGAAATTCATTTGCAACTCGGGCGATTTGTTTAGGCCTAAACAAACTTAATATGACTGTATAATACAGTACCTACATTTTCCTAAACTATTTTTGTTTTGGCCCCCAGAAATCTAATTCAGGTCTCAATCTCATATCTTTACAGCTCACATACAAACTCTCACACACACTCGCTCTCTCTCTTTTAGTAGCAGCCAGAGATAATAGCTACAGCTCTGAAACAGCCCTAAAGCATTGATCCCTGGACAAAAATAGAAGTGTAAAAACACGTAACGGTCTTGCAAAGGTACAGCGCGATATTCTATCAACAGAGGAGTGAGTGAAGGTGAGAATGAAAACAAGACACACAGCATTTGTAGTTCGTACAACGTATCAATATTGCTTTTATTATAATAATGCAGAACCCTCTGGATACACTGACACCAAATATCCCATAGCGAGGAAAATTTCATCTTTGTTATGCCCCAAGAGAGAATAAAGTGCTAAAAAAAAAACAATCCTATTCACGTACTGAAGCACTTCACCTGCATTCCGAAGCCGGCAGGAATATGCATTTAATATCAATATATACTGTCTGGACAGGAGAGTGACAGACCTCTCAGTCTCTCAGACGTCTTAAGACACCAGGAGTATAATAACGAATGCTGCGAGAATTTCAGGGTTCACACTTTGAAGGTGGTAAAACACACGCTGTGTTATAATAGGCTGATCAGGGGCTTACGGAAAACTGCACACATATGTTAATTATGTGTGCGCTGGACAGGAATTGTGTCATAAGGTTTTTAAGCAGAAAAGAGGGGGCTGCAGTGGCTAGCTGTGACACCATAACATTGACTCAGTTCATGAATATTTATGATCAGATCGGCCTTAAGCTTGATTGAATATTTTTTTCGTGACTGATTATTCTGTTTTTAATAAATATCGCAATGGCAAACATCTCAGCCGACTACCGAAAGTATCAGTTTTGTATTTTTCTACTTGAATGCTAATTTGTTTATTAATTGAAATTGAAAAATAAACGGAATAAGCTGCTCATCTGCTTGATTGACAGCATTCATTTCACCGCCGTCAAGATACAAGATAAAAGCTGAAAAGTGAACTACAATTAGATGTCGATTAAAAAGTGTGGGGGGGCGCCAGTTCTGTTGCGTGGTGAATGGTGTATGTGTAAGTGAGGGCGACTTACCCGTATCCTCTCTGAGGGAGACATTCAAGTATATCATAGCAGAGTGCCAGCTGATCGTCCCTCTCACAGCTGTAGATACACTCTAATGCCACAGACATGAGCTGATCAGAGTTTCCCATCACCTTTGGATGACACTAATGGTAAACACAAACAAAGAATGACAAATAAAGCGCAATAAAGATACAATAAACTGTTAACATTCTGTCTTTAAACCCTTGTTTGGAGTTCAGTGGTTATGGTTTCAATGCTAACACAAAACGATGTGATTGTTTTTTAAACTCAAAATAAACACACCACAATCATCGATATTACTTTTATATTGTTTACAAAACACAAATAGTACCATAAATGTGATTTAACTGAGATAAATGGCAAATATTAACCGCATGTCTTTGCAGCTTGTAATTGAGATAAAGTAAACATCTGTACATTTTTCTATGGCTGTACATATTTAACAGATAATGCTGTAGGTTTACTAGACCAGGGGCCCGTTTCAGAAAGGAGGTTTAGTGAAAACTGAGAATATTAACCCTGAAATGAGGGAAACTCTGTGTTTTCCGTTTCAAAATGTGAGGTATGTCAAACCCGAGAAAGCGGGGTAACTCAAGCCCGTAACCATAGTAACTTACTCTGTGAACCTAACCTGGTCGGGAGCAGGTTTTCTTTGGTAAACCCAGAGTTTTTTTCGATCTCCTCCCCCATTTTAAAGCGCAAGTGGTGTACCTCATTCATTCATTCATTCATTAATACAGTCATTCATGGCACGCATTTTGATCACACAGAGACCATCTCAGTGACTTAAATGTCATACTGTATGTGCTTTTATTGAGGGTCCTGTGCTGCATTAATTCATATGGATGTTCTTTGATTTCAAGAGAGGAATTTAGGACCCGAGTGGAATTTTGTCATTTCCCTGTGCATTTTTATTAAAACATCAATAACATCAGCCATCGTGGCCGTGAATTACATCAGAGCAGATTCTTTCCCTTACATGTTCTCACAAATGTTAGTTTTCTATGGAGGATAAGAAATGACTTAAAAAAGTGCATGAATAAAGAAATTAATAAATCCAGACAAATGTAGTGATAAAGGTAATAAACAATTAATTTAGACGTGCAGCCATTCCTACCCAAAACTGCTCCGAGCAGGGTTCGAACCGATGATCACTCTGACTTTGACACGAGAGTCTGACACACTAACAAGTGTCCCATACATGACGTCTCACAAGCCTCACTAGAGTACTCATGACAAGTGAACATATTATTTCGGATTTATTTCTGTTGTTTCATCCATTTATTCATTCATTTACTGATTAATTTGTTTGTTTATTGGTACATTTATCTTTTTATCAATTTAAACTTAAGTCATTTACACATTAAAGCACATTAATAAATCCACTGTATGCAGCGTGGAAAGTGTGCCTCGCACTCAAGCGCTTTCTGCCACCATGTTGCTTTTTTTGGTGCCGTTGCCATGGTGAATCGTAATATCGGAGCTCCATTGATCATAGCTTGTCGTAGTTGTGGTGCAAGCGCTTAACTCAAGGTAAGTCTACCCAGAGTTGATAGAACCAACTCAAATCAGCTGTTCTGAAACCAAAAACTCAAAGTTTCGCATCTCGGTTTTAAAGGTGCTATGAATTAAAACCACAATTTTAACCCGAGCTTTTGTTATATAAGAGGGAATCGTATTCACGCGAACATCATGTAAGTGTCAGAACTGAAATGCCCTTGTCACTGAGATTACAACCGTTATTGACACCAGGCCCAGCGAACGCCAGGTTCTGGAATGCACCTATCTATGACGACATTGATAGGTTGAACACCGCCTCCACAGAAAGAATTTCAACGACTGCTTCTCTAACCCCGCCCACTACAATTCTGAAGTAACACAAGTGGCGCGGAACCAGATAGAGCGAGCAAGCAACAAACAAACATGCAGTTAAAGATAGCTAAATATTGTGCCATCCCTGGTTGTGGAAGAATACAGTCACTGCATAACCTTCCTTCGGATTCCGATATTAGGAATGCGTGGTTAAAGTTTATTTTTAAAGACGTTCCAGCTCATGTGGGAAAAACATGGAGCATTTGTTCATTTCATTTCTCCGAGGATTCCTTCGTGAACAAGGCACAGGTCGACACTGGATTTGTGGAGAGACTAAAATTAAAAAGCTGTGCTGTGCCATCAATATTGGATCCGATAGGAATGGCGCAGCAATCTTATGTGAGTAAAACATTTTTGTACCATGCGTCACTATTGCTTTGTTAGAGATCGCTTGATATGCCCTGAGCACTATTCGCACGAGAGTAGTATTACCTGGGGACCTCAAGTCATTTGTATTAATTGCAGAGGTTGTCTATGATCTTAAGCCCGTGCGAATCGGGATCTCTGTGATTTGGCAGGCTCATTTATCATTTTTCAAGGTTTTATCCACCGTTTGCGAATAATGGAGGCTGTTTTGGTATTATTTAGGGTGCTGGGTCATATCCTATAAGTTACCGGGACTATAGGCTATACAAACTATACGCAAAGCCTTGCCATCACATCCGGGAAATAAGTCAGTAAATTTGAGTAAAATCATCCCGTGCGAATGCATCACATGAAATACTGATGTGGGGAGGTCATTCATAAATCACACGAGGTCCCCAGATAATACTAATCTCGTGCGAATGGTGCTAATGTGTAACCTAACATTACGTGTCTAACCAAATTCACAGAAGGCTCCAACTAAGTTTACTACGCAAACTGCTATCCAATCATAGCAGTGGGCGTTTACTTCCAAGTCTTCATGGCGGAACGCCCATTCAAATCGACAGTTTGTCAAGCCGGCCTGAAAACCCGGGTAGAAAATAGCCTATTACTTATTGATTTTGATGTTTTTAAATGTGAAGACCACGCGAACGTCATAAGTAGACCTCATACAACAGTATAAAACAATAAACAAGCCCAGTTCATCACACCTTTAAACAACTCAGAGTTCACATTTTAACTCGGTGTTGGTTGAACCTCCTTATTGAAACGGGCCCCAGCAAACATTGGCTGAGAAACAAAAACAAACACCAGGGTCAACCAAAATATAATCATTTGCTATTGTTTTGTGTTCATGTTATTTGGATAATGTTAACCAATGGTCTAATAGTTCTGTAAGCTTTGTTTCTAACTTCTTTTCAGCTCTATTGTGGTGTGTAAAGCTGACTTTTTACCATCAAGCCTATTCCTGACGGATAAAATCAAGCCCCACCCAATCTTTTTTCTTGTCAAATGTCACTTCACTTAGAAAATGCCCCAAGTGCAAAAATCAAATGCATTGACTTTAATTGCACCTAAACAGCATTTTTGTGCATCATTGGCACATTCAAAAGTCTCACTATTGACGCTCAAAAATGCTGTATAGTCAAGTTTTGAGCACAGCCAACAACTATAAGAATAAATAACTTTGTATAAACGACCTTCATGTGTGTTAATACAGGGCTATTTTATTCCCTCTCTCCTCTTACAAACACACAGCCGCAGACAAAAGCTCACTGAAATCATGTTAGTGTGGATTACACTGGATTTAATTTCACACAACATTAAATGTGTAAGGTTGATTCAACGACACAAACGCAAAATGAAACACAAACAGACATGAATAATCTCATAGACCTGATTTCTCTCCAACCGCTTTTTTTAATTTCCTGTGAGGGAAATAATGTTTATCATGGCCGCATGAAACTGTGTGTGTGTCTGAAGGTCTTCAGGCGTTGCTGCGTGATCACACACAGGGAGAATTGAAACAGAACTTACTCTTGACATTTCAACACGTCCATCTTTTGAGTGTCCACACATATGTGGGCATGTGACATGACACTGCAGTCACTGCAAATCATTTAGCAGCTGCTTTTACCCAAAGCGAATTACAAATGAGGGAAAGCACAATTTATTATAAAGGAGCCAATATTATTAGCAGTGAACCAATACTCAGTGAATCAGATGAGAACAGAACAAAAAAATGACATCATGATGTTTCATTTCACCACATTGTATTGATAATCTTAGGCAGAGTTAAGGTTTGTTATATTTGTTTTATATTTTTACAAGTGTGTGTTTTGTATATGGTTGACTTACGTCTGGCTTTGAGTTCTGGAAGATTTTGAGAGGAAGTCTGAGATCGTCTTTGGCGAGGGTGACCAGGTACTCTCTGAGCAGGCTGGAGGACGAGCCCACCAGCTGTCCCTCACAGCGGTGCAGAAACGGGAATATCCACTGGAATAAATTCCTAATGTATCGATCCTCACTAGACTAAAACAGAGACAAAGATGTCTACTATTTGCCTTAAATGTTTTACTTAGAAAAATCTCACAGCAATTTTCAAGCAGCAAAGTGCAAAATATCAAAGGTAATACTGGGGAACCACATGCTAAGCATTTCCGTTTATATAAGCAAATGAGTATTAAATCATTTTAATGAAAGCATTAAATCCAGGCCCACTGGACATACTTACAGCAGTCTTAATAAAATCAACCCTGTCGACATGAATCTGCACTCAAGCTCACATCCTCAATGTAAAGATCTGACTGACTAAATGTTTGGCTATTGAATGCGCAAGAGATGATTAAAACTATATTATAAGTTGTTTACATTGTCGATATGTGGCCACTACACAACAAAGAACCTACTGAATAAAACACTGTCCTGCGTCTCCACACAGACTGCTGTGATAAAAGTGAACATGACAATAAAAAGCTTGAAAGAAACTGTCAACAGGGAGAGGACAGACTCAGAACATACATTTTTCATGAGGAGGCGGAGCTTGTCAATGTCCCTGAGCTGCTGGAGCTCCTTTAGCGTGAGACTCAGGTCACATGATGTCTCGTACACCAGTGTCTCCATGGTAACCAGGTGGTCACACAGTACCTCCAGCCCAGGAATGTTCTGCTCTTTTCCCAGACGCACTAGAGACAGGGAGCAATCAACCTGTGCAGACAAATCAGAAAACATGGACTAGCTATTAGAGGTAAAGTGTTACTGAATGGATTTTAGTGGAAATTAAAATAAATGACAATTAGTCTCGAAGTTTCCATACTACAGGTTTTCCAAATACTCCTCTATTCGCCATTGGCTGGACAAAACACACAATCCCACCCTAAAACACCAGCCAATGGTCAGATTTCTTTAAGTGAATTTTTGAAAAATGAAAATTCTGTCATGAATTACTCACTCTCTAATTGTTCCAAATCTGTATTTCTTTGTTTGGTTGAACACAGAGAAAGCTATTTGGAAGAATGCTTGTAACCAAACAGTTCTCATCCCCCATTGACTCCCATGGCATTTTTTCCCTACTGTGGCAGTAAATGGGGGATGAGATCTGTTTGGTCACTGACATTCTTCCAAATATCTTCCTCTGTGTTCAACAGAACAAAGACAATTATACAGGAACAATTTGAGGGTGAGTAAAGATGACAGAATTTTCATTTTTGGGTGACCTGTCCCTTTAATCTGTAACTTTTACCTCTGTGTCACCATTTCTGTCAGAACATCACATTGCGGGTTACTTTACATACTTTTCTTTACGTGGTATAAAGTCAAATAAAATCAAATAATAACTAATAAAAGCCTTTCCAAATCATGATAAAGAGATTAAAAAAAATGTCCTGATAGCACCGAATAGCCATGTTTACACTTTTTAAGAGAAATCAACCTTGTTTATGATCTACTTCAATAAATCTCATATCTAATAGAAATGCAAAAATACAAAAGAAAGAAAATATACACCAAAGAATGCAAGAATCCCCTAGCAAACGGGATGTGTAATAATGTAAGTAGAACAAAGTCGATAAAATCCCACCCGCCTCAGCACTTCATCAATACAGTTCACATCATGAACTAGCGACTGGTTTCCCTCTGCCTGCTGACTGGCAGCACATGGAGCAAATCGATTGTGGATGCTTGCGTAAAGAAAATGATTGCTGCTGCTTTCCCACCTGGTAAGAACCAAAACCTTTGACATCGGCGTTAACAAGAGCCAAACACATCTAAAGCATGCTGCCTACAACACCCCATTACAAGCAACGCTCTTTAACACACTGTGTCCTAAATTGGAGTTACACGGACACTAAATTAAGAACAAAAGCATTAGCCTCCCAAACAAAGGATCCATACGGCACAAACTACTACATGCACGCCTGGCTTTGGTTAGTGTATTGATCTTCAACCCACATTAAGTCTGCTTCATTGTTCCCTGCCGTCCCTCCTCTCTCCTCAAGGTCCAAACCAGCAAGCAACCCTCAGACAAACAGATCTCACACCCTTTTATTACATCTGATTTCTTTTTGTGTAACTTTCGTTCTGCACACCGCCCACCCTCTTTCCTTGCTTCACATATCAAGCTGTCTCAGACCAGCCCATTCTCCTTCCTGTAACCTTTCTGGAGGTTGGAGTGATGCGTTTCCTGCTCTGCAGCAGCTCCTAAAACAGATTGTACCTACAGTACATTTCAGTGTTACTGTTGTCATATGCTAGACATGTGCAGTGAGATCCAAAAATCTGAGAGCACGGAGAAAATCTGGGATTCAAACTCTAAATCTGTCAAACTCCTAAAACTTTCCACTTGTTTCCAAACTTAAATTAAAGAAAGGAAAAAAATGATGTCGGTCAATAGTGCCCCAGAAATGTTGCTTTCCCACATTCTTCAAAATATCTTCTTTTGTGTTCAACAGAATAAAGAAATTTATAAAGCCATTTTTCCTACTATGGTAGTCAATGGTGGCCAAGAACTGTTTGGTTATAATATCTTTATTCTGTATTTGTCAGAACAAAGAAATGCATACAGGTTTGGAACAACTTGAGGGTGAGTAAATGAAGACTGTTCCTTTAAGAGCATCCACAGCAGACAAATACTGTACCGTGTCCTTAGACTGTATCTGAGAAAGTTGTTTGTTCTACACACTGGAAAGGTGTCAGTCAAGTAAAGGTATTAAAAAAAGAGAACTGCATGTTTTGATACAGCTTCTGTCAGTACATGTAATGTTCATTCACCTGGTGAGAATTGCTCTCTATCTCCTGCGCTCTGGTCAGGTACCACTCTGTCAACAGCATGATGGGGGGTTCAGCACTATGGAATTTCTCCAATTCTGGCTGTTCTTCGTACAGGAAGTGGCAGTCATCCACTGGGTTGGGCTCCACCACTCCTCTAAATGAAAGTACAAAGACGGTTATCAGCAATACGGTTTTATTTCAATAGCAGATCAAGCACCGTAAGCATTAATGTGCTCTTACCTGCACTCAGGAAGCTCACACCAATCCAGTTCTCTGTGCCTACTTTCCTCCCAGGGAATCAAAGCCAAATTACTCTTCTTATCCACACTAAAAAGAAAAAGCGGGCGAGATGACTTTATGACTTTTAAACACACTTTATTAAAACATCTTGTAAAACAGACACTATTATACTCCAAACATACCACATCAAAATATGATTAAGGAAAGGAATAATATGAATAATCTGATTAAAAAAACATTAAATAGCGATAAAAATAATTAATATAATTATTTTATTATTATTCGAAAGAAAGAAAAGAAAGAAAGAAAGAAAGAAAGAAAGAAAGAAAGAAAGAAAGAAAGAAAGAAAGAAAGAAAGAAAGAAAGAAAGAATGTAACGTGTAACATGTAACTAAGCAACAATCAAGCTATCAGCAATTTCATGTTCAGAAAGCAAATAAAACTTTTCCACATTTCTTATTGCCCTGCCAAAGACTTTTTGAACTTCAAAGAGATAAAAAGCCAGTAGAGGAAGTACCAGAGAGACCAATTCTGGCATAAGAAAATATTTCACAGAAATAACCTACAGAGTCATCTAGAAGTTACAACTACAGAATATATAATGCCCTAAACCGGCTTAATAAAACTTCAAAACTGTTTTTCTGTTAGCAGCTTATTCCGATTGTGTTTGTTTTTAACATTTTAAACCCAAAAACCTCAAGGTTCAGACATTGTAGTCAGCCTTACAGCCTGGTGAGATTGTTGGTTTGACAGCTTTCAGGGGTTTACTTTCAGGTCAGGCTGAGAGATGGAGATGGAAGACCATCTTAAAGTAGCTTCATTCAGCTTAATCAGACTGGGAGACAAGCTTGACCAACCTAAAGGTAAGACCAGCAAACCAGAAAACACATTTTCAACACTAAAATGGTCTCAGTTGTAAGGTCGGTGCCAAGATGTCCTAACCAGGGACATTATTATTCTCCAGAGAAACAAAGAATGTTTCTAAGCACAGTGGGGAGCCCAGGCCAAAAGGGTGCCCCTTCCTAAAAAAAAATGTACTCACTCTTCATCAAAGATCTTCTTGTCAGGAAAGAACAGAGAACATCTCTCAGTACAGTGGGAGACCTGAACCAAAAGGACACCTTCTTTTGAGAAACTACGGACTTCCTCCAGTACAGCAAACTCCCAACTGAGACAGCATCTACATCTCAAACGACGCATACCAGTGAATCACAAATTCACACCTCACTCTGCACCCCAACTGTTCCTTTCTTTCCCTCTCACTCAGCGCAGGACACCCAAAACTAAGGACCGTACACAAGAAAAGAACTCATCACATATACACAAAACATTCACATGTTTGGTATCATCCAAAAGGTCTCAGTGCAACTGGTACAATGGTCTCACACATGCCTTTTTGTTCTTTTACTTCGTGTTGTTGGCGTTTTTTCCACTACGGACGGATAGCTCCGTTTTAAAGCCATGGAAATATGTAAAGACGCATCATCACATCACACGCATTTCATCACTTGCAGCGCAATACGTGATGTCCGAGACCTATCAGAGTAATTAGATAAATTAAGTTTTTAAAAGGAATTTCCAAATGATTCCTGTAAAGTTGAACCAGCAAGTTAAAAAATTAGTGTTTCTGATTCGGTACTCAAGGGGGCCCCCTGGTGGTGCAGAGGCCCTACGCAACCTGCGTAGTATGCGTATAGGAAGGATTGTAGAGGATGATAATGGAATTTCCCGTTTAGAACAACAAAGGTGTCTGACCAATCTAAATATGGGTAAGCCTCAGACTCTGATTATAGTAATATTATTCTAGCCAAGTGTACATAGGAAACTATGGCATGATTATATAAAGCTGCCACTAGAGGAAGTAAGATTGGTCTATTTATCTCTGTAGAGTGGTCATGACCTCTGGTTTGAAATAATTGTTGCTTATTATAATTAAGTGTTAATAGTCTAAGGCAGTGGTTCCCAACCTGGGGTCCGCGACACCTTTAGGGGGGCGCCAGAGTTCACATGAGGGGCGCGGGAGCTGACATGCTTTGAGGTTAAATAAAGCTGCATAAAATGTTCCACTAATCATTTTAAATAAAAATATTTTCGTATGTTTTTAAAAAACCATGTGCTTACAATGGCAAGATAATGCAGTCAAAAATAGTTATATCTTGTATAAAATAATTATTTCAATTTCTCCGGCTCCATCGGCATTCACACGGGGCTTCGCGGTAGCTGGAAGCACTGTCACTGGCTGTTCTCGCTATGAGACTCACATGAGAAACGTCCTCTGTCAGGCGTCAGCGTTCGTGTTAACATAAAAATCAAAAGGAAAAATAGCAGAGAAACGTAAATGCGGTGATTCTTCGTCAGAAATAAAGGAAAAAGTTTAGACGCTATGACAAAACCTACGTAAATTTAGGTTTTATTGAAGGACAAGGGAAGTCTCGGCCAGAATATGTGTTCTGTGGTGAAAAATTGGTAAACGACAGCATGAAACCAAGCAAAATGAAGACACCTTGTAAAAATAAGCATCTCTTTATGCAAGTACAGCAATGTTAATGTTTAACAGTTCTTTCATAACGTTCAGTATACTCTGTATGTTCATACAATAACCTGAAAATAGACTGAAACAACCTGAAAAATAACCTGAAAATTTAATTTAATTTATTATTCAATTATTTAATTTCATTTATTTATATTTACTATCTATATAAATTTCACAATTGCTAACGATAAAAATAAATTAAAACGTAAGAGAAATAAAAATATTATTACATTGGAGTCAGATAAAATAGAGGTAATTAAATAAAAGAGGTTTTTCATTAAAATATTGTTTAAATAAACAAAGGAAAGACATGTGAAGCCTTAGCCACGCCTCTGGATAACGTCATTGGACCAGTGGGTGGTCCCTTAGTCTAAGGTGACCAAAAAGGGTCAAGGGTTTCAGCATTGGGTTGCACAGTGATCAGGGATAATATCTGCCTCTGTAGCTGACAGGCCTCTGTTAGACTGGCAGAAAATACTCAGAAACTGGATGATGAGAAAATACAGCAATTTCAAGGTGAAAATATGACAAACAACAACCTGAAAAACATGTTAACAACCGAATTAAATATGTCCTTTCAGTCATTTTAAAAGCTGAAAGCAGTCAAGAGTAAAAAAGCTGAAGAAAATGTAGCCATGAAGTTACAGTACGCTGGGGATCTTAGTTTTTTACTTAGAAAGGAAAAATGCCATCTGTAACTTTTGGCTTTATATCGCCATCTCTGTTTGACACATAAAATTGCAGGTAATTTTACGTAATTATTTTTACGTGGGTTCAAATTATGTCGAACTGACATTTCCATTGAAATGTCAATCCAAATTTGATTTATTACAAATTTACCATTGCAAACCCCAAGAAAAAGTAAATGTGATGCTGATCTGTATTTTTTTTAGTAATTATGGCTTAAATTAAAACAAACCAACAGCAGTTTGATTGATATTAATTGGAATGCACAATAAAAAAACATGATTTTTGAAAAAAATCTCATTTTGGAACCAAACTCTTCATATACAGTACGTACAGTATAAATATACCATAAAGTGTAATAAACCACATACAATTCTCAGCCACACCCATAGAAGCATCCTACTTTCCACACTCAGATTGAACAGAAAAAAGCAAGATCAAGATCGCACACAAAATAAATGATTACTGTCCAAAGCACAACCCACAAGGCCAAAAGTCAGGGTCACATGACTCCTAGATTTATCCGCAACTAATAAGGACTTGCACTCCTTCAGACCTTTACATGGTCCATCCTAAAGAAGTCTAAAATCAATCAAATGATAAACTTCCTTCAGCACCCTGAGGATGGTGCTACTGTAGTTGAACCTTCGGAATATTTTAATAAATAAACGCCAAATTAATTTGAAAACATGAGGTATGGGAGAAGATTTGGTTTATTTTCATTTCATTTCACCGTCAAGTTACTGAGGTAAAGCTGCTTATTACAAACCCCAGATGTAACTTATTGCAAACAAATGTGTCTGTGTGTGTGCGAGCATGAAACTAAAATGCTTTTCCCCATACACAAACAAAGGTTTGAATTATGCTTATGCTTCATGCAATCTTCCACAGCTTGGTTTGCTCCACAGAGGATGTGACAAGACTTTAAACATACATGCAACCAACTCTGGGCACAGAGTCCAAAATAAACACAAGAAAAAGCTGTCAATAATCTTCCATTTCTGCTCTAAGTCGAGCAGGTTTGGAACAACACAAAGGCGAAAAAAGGAGTCCATTTTCATTTTGGGCTAAATCAAAAAGCTCTTTCTCAGATTTCCCCGTGATTGCATCATTGCAATAATGGCCATCTTAATAACATTTACGATATTGCTAAATGACACCAGAAAAAACACATATCTGGTTTGGTGTTGATGAAGATGGGCTGATGGGCTATGAGGGTGCATAAACCTGGCAGACGTACGGTACAAACCCATCATTATTTCTCACGCATAAAAACAACTCTACATCCTCTATATTGGAGTCAGTATGAAGAAAAATACCAAACGAAAACTTCATTTGGCTGTGTTTCTATCCAACAGAGGCGGCAGATGGCGAGAGACCGACGGATCGCAGAGAGTCCTGCAGCAGAGCTGTTAGCGCTGGTGAACTGGGGAGAGCTGGAAACTGGCCTCCAGCTGCTGAGCTGTGATGGATGTGCACTGCAGAGGCAGCTGACCTCCATAACAGAGAATGGGCGGAAGGCGGGTGACCGAATCCAATACACTAAATATATTCTGTCACCCCCATTACTGGAACATTATGGGGGGGGGTTGAAAATGCCCCTACTCTGTATGTCTCTCTCACAGCACACCAAAACCTGTCTAGTAAATCAGCATTCACCTGCACGCACACACACACGGTCAAGTGTGTATAATGTAACCTTAGTTTAACCATCCGAGGTTTTCCACAGATTTTATGTCGGACAAAGCAAGCAGAAAGCGAAAAGGTACGTAGGTGTGGAAGCCATTGAGTGTTTCTTCTGTTTTCATGTATAAATTTAGAGCGAGCAATTACATCACTCTTTCATGTCTGACTTCTGAGGGCGTCAGAGGAGACGCTGTGCTTTTAGTGAGCGTGTCATCACAGAGTTGGATCTGTTCCAAATCCCTCAGGACTTCGTACAAGCTAACACCACCATGACGTTCGCTATAAACGCCTCAAATCTGCAAAATCTCAGTGTTTATTCCTCAACTGTGTTAAAACCGGTAACTAAAGTCTTTTTAAGATGCGTGTCAAAAGAGGCTATTGAAAGTAATTATGACAAATCATTCATGAGATACCTCGGATGCTACGTACAGCTGTCTGCCACTTCTAATTAACTGCTGCTTTAAAACATCTCAAGCTAAATTGAGTTTCTAAATAAGCCCACATGAATATTATGTAGTGTTAACTAAAGTACAAAAGAAGAGTTTGGTTCCAAAATGAGATAATTTCAAATATCATGTTTTTTTTATTGTGCATTCCAATGAATATCAATCAAACTGCAGTTGGTTTGTGTTGATTTAAGCCATAATAACTAAAAAGAGACAGCTTGCTGACACAATGAAACACAATAAAAACATGATTTTTGAAAAAACAAATCTCATTTTGGAACCAAACTCTTCAAATAGTTTTATTAAAACCACAGTAACCACAAATGTACTATGGTCTCGCAACATTGACCACATTTTGACCATGGCATTTGTAGTAAAACTATGGTAATACAAATGGTAACCTGCCAAAAACATGATTACTACATTTTTACTCTAATAAAACCATGGTTAAATTTCCTGAAGAAAACCACACTGCCCCTTCTTAAAAGGAGCATTAATAACATCTGTAAAACACAAAACTACAGTGACACAGCTACTGAAGTGTCAGAATGAATCTGTGGAACTGACAGTCACTCAGGTTGTTGCCGGTAACAGAGTGGTCAGTGATTCAATCTCAGTGGCTGTGTAAATATACCTGAAGTTTGACATTTAAGATGTGCACAGAACGTGATTACTCTTCTGTAGCGGCTCTGTTTCACACTATTCAAATATTGCAGGTTTTTAGAGTAAACTCAAATGTGGTCATTTGTCAGAAGTGTTCGGCCTACAGGCTAATAAATATCAGAGAAACAGTATGATGCCTCCTCAGATGTCCGGTTTAAGGCCACGTTTACACGACGATACCTTTGCATTTTTAAAAAGTTTCACGTACACATGGCAGCGTTATCAAAACTGTCTGCATTACACGGATCCAGGAAAACGGATAAAAACGCTGTAGTATGCACTCCATGCCAGTGGATGGCGATGTTGTGTAAAGAAACAGGACGTGCCTTGGCACATACACATGCACAGTTATAAGGCAAAAGTGCTTTTTAATACCGTTGGTTGACGTATGTGTTTTTAAAGTCTGGCGAATATAAATAGTGCGTCTTCGCTGGTCTTGGTGCAGCAAATCCACATTTTGCTGGGAAAACATTAATACATAGTCGAGCAGCGAGAGCTCACAGTATGGGAAGCCGCCATATTGTTTTGGCTATACTCGCGCAACCGTGCGCGTGACGTCATCGTTTTCATAAAGTTCCGTCTTACAATTTACATGGAAACGAAAAAGGCTTTCAAAAAGGCTTTGTCACTTTGAGAGCCGTCTTCAAAAGTTCGCGTTTTCAGTCCCACAAAACGCTATTTCCGTCTAAATGAACGGCCAAGACGCATACATTTTTTTGCGTTTTCAGTTGAAAACGGTCTCATGTAAATGGCCCCAAAAAGTACAACTCATGTATCCCATGTGGAGAAGTTTAAATCCCAGAATGCACAACAAGCTCAACAAGAAACACAGATATTTATAAATAAACCCATCTTGCGCTAAAATGAAAGGTCAATTAAAAATGGACTGTCTAACACTGATGGCTTCAAAGTTAGTCACTTAATGACTATGTAGGCTTGGTGCCTCAATATACTTCGAGCAAAATCAAAGAACAAACATGACGTCATTTCAAACGAAATCTGGCCAAATCGGAGCCAAAACAAACTAAAAGCAATCTTTTCTGCAAAGTTCGGTATTCTTAGTAGGCACCTTCGAACCACCATTTGTATTATGTAAAAGGGGGGAGTTCCACCTTCTTTGAAAAGTGGATATTTTCCTGATTATTTTATTGCACGGCAGTCTATTTTACCTAGTAAAGAACGAAAACAAAATTTGCTGAAAGTATATTGAGGCCTTTAGAAGGCATCAGGCAGTGAAGGCAGTAGTCACTAGATTTGGAACCTGCTCTTTCTGCTCTCCTCTCAGGACACAGCTAAGGGTGTGTTCATTTTTGTTGTTTTTTTACTAAAAGCCTGCAGGTAACCTAAAGCTACTTCATAGTCTTAAGGTCTGCAAAGGATACGGAAAAAGTGCACGGCAAAATGTCTCATTTACATAAGCAACCTGCTCTAAATTACCACCTTCAACTCATTTGGTCACACGGCAGACAACACCCAATAACCTCCTTCAGTAGACCCGTCATCTGAAAATGACCTTTTCCCGTCGGGCTCTTTCAAAAAGATTTATGCGGGTTTTGTTTATACCGTTCATGGGAGATTGGTATCCTCTAATCAGTAATTCTTACCCAGCCTTAGGCAGAAGGTCGGCGTACTCGTGAGGAGAGGTGGTTTCTGGGAAATTGAACAGTACGGCGAGACGATGCTGGAGAAGCTCTGAGCCGTGATAAGTAAAGAGAATGTCCAGAGCCTGCACGTTGCTCTCCTGAGAAAAATGAAACAAGAACAGAGAAAGAATATTGATAGAGATAAATAATTAATAGACGATTTATGAGTCCGAAGTAACCACGGACAGTTTTATGCTCTGC
This sequence comes from Triplophysa rosa, assembly GCF_024868665.1. NCBI lineage: Eukaryota > Metazoa > Chordata > Actinopteri > Cypriniformes > Nemacheilidae > Triplophysa > Triplophysa rosa. The sequence continues at coordinate 7,593,498 of NC_079904.1, read as the reverse complement.
GGCAACATTTTCCACATTACAAACCCCCAGAAGCCTTTGCAGCGGGCAGGTAACCGTATTTCAGACATCTACGCTTAAAAACACTCACTGAAAAAGGGGGAATCCATATTTTACGCTGAGGGCGCGCACACACTCAGCCACCAAACTGTGAAATAGTCACTATAATTCACGCCGCAGGACCCTGTTACAGACGCTCATGCACTCACGCATCACGGACAGAGAACAAAGGAAGAGAGATTTACCCTCGCGTAAGTTCTTGCTGACAGAACAATATTCTGATTGCGGAACTTCTTGAAAAACTCGCCGTCAAATCTCTGCTCTGCGGCATGTGGTCCTCCCAGAATCTCCTGCAGGAGAAAAAAACAGGAGTGATGAGGGGAGGAAAGAAGCGAATGAGGAATAAAACAGAGAAATAAAAGGGAGAAAAGCAAACGGAAAGTTCAAGCGAGGGTCTCGCGCTTGTATGCCCGAGGTAAATCCTCCCAGTCTGTACGGCTGACATTTATCGTTTTGACATTTACAATTACGCCCTTTAAGTCTACAGGGCCGGTCAGTATATGTGTGTGCACGTGTGTGTTTAATGTCTCCGAGGTCTGGTTACATTCAGAACTATTCCCATAGAAATCAATTACACATGAAGACCCTGACAAAGGCCATTCATCATGACATGGGCAGGACATTAGCTTTGCTATAGGATGAAACGACGACACGAGCCTGCTAATGACTTTCCGATTGAGACAAAGCGCTGCGATATCAAGTCGGAAAAGCATTAATCATTTCATTAATAAAACACTGAGCCGAAAAGATTTGAAAAGTTTATTTTAATGACAACTACAGACACACACAGATGTATTTGCAGTGACTGCAATCGTATTTTGTACCATTTTATTTTCCCTGAAGAGAACTTTTGAAGCAAACTAGTCGTAATGCAGCTTAACGTGAACATTATTTACCCTCCCCTGACACTCACATGTGTGTCCTAGGTGTCCTAACCACAAAAAAACGACAATTCTAGAAAGTAAAAATATGAATGAGGATCGTACTGTACAGGTTGGTTTGTATTTAAAGGGGTCATATGGCGCGAATACATGTTTTTCTGTGTCTTTGGTGTGTTATAAGTTGCCCATGCATGTATTAGACACGTAAAATTGCAAAAATTAAAGTGTCAGAACAAAAGATGCATTCTATCTAAAAGCGAATGCTCACTCAGACCTGCCTGAAACGCCTCGTGTAACCACACCCCCACAAATCCACGTCAGTTCGTGGTGTGATTTGACTAAGACCGCCCAAATGTATACGCAAGTAAGGTGGGCGTACCTGTCAGTACAATTGCTTTGGGACCTGATGTTCCAAATATGGTGAGAGGCGTTACATTTCCGTCAAACGCTTGCAGTCTTCGATCAATCGCTACGCACTGGTTAACTGGCCAATCATAGCACACCTCGCTTTTCAGAGCGATGAGCTTTGTAAAAAAATCAGCGCGTTTCAGAGAGGCGGGGCAAAGAGGAGATACAAACATACACAGTATGTGGAAAATACAGCCTTTTTTGAACCTGAAATCGTGTAAACACATTGCATTACATTCAAAACAAACGATAATATTCGTTTTAGCCGTGTCATACGACCCCTTTAAATTAGGGTAGTCAATATGCTAATGTCTGTGATGTCACTTCATTGTTTTTCTCACTCTTACAGACAGTTTCATTGAACTTTATGTCTGTGTTTGGTTATAATATCACAATTTATTTTAGATTTAATTTATATTAATATTCATTTATATTAATATTTTATTGTATATTAATTTTATTACATTAAATTAAAACTAGTTTGGGCCACATAACGGTTGTTTATGTTGTTGCCGCTGAAACTGTCTAAGTCACTTTGAAATAAAGCATCTGCTAAAAGCCTAAATGTAAACATAGATGTCATGAGCCTGATTTCTGAGGGAGGTCCAAGTGGACAATACATAGCAAGAAAGAAACGAACATTTTTTTTGGACGAGTTTACCTCATAAGTGGCCAAACGGTCCAGATAGCAAAGAAGCTTCAATCTGCTTCTACAGAGCTCCTTCTGCTCCAGAGTCAATCTGAAAGAACAGAAAATCAACATAAAACATTGCACGTAGACACACACAGTGCTGTTTTAATCTGGATATTATCAGCGTGCATCCACTTTGAAAAGCTGCTGCTGATACCCATGAAAATGGTGTAATGAAATCAAGCTTCACGTGCCGGGGTGTGATGACAGACGTTCAAACAAACACACGTACTCCGACACCTTCAGATATAATGAAACGCATTACAGGGAAATATGGATGATCTAGGGAGCAAGACGATTTACAATTGAGTAGAAAAAAGCAACGAGGGGATGAAATTGCGCGAGCGCCGTGCTGAAAGGCCAGTGAGCCATTATAGACCCAGATTAGGTCATCAAAGACAGGCTAACGTGAGACGACCGCTGCCTGATTGCCTGGAAGCCCATGTGAGCGTGCATGCGTGCGTGTGTGTAGCAGTCGGTGTGAGAATCCACACGAGGCAATAACAATCTCATCTCGTTCTCCCAGCATTACTGTGGAAACCAGTGCATTCCATTGTGTGTGAATGAGACCAAACGCACACGCTGGGCTGTGGTTATTGGATGGGAGGAGATGCTGAACTGCTAGATGTTATCACAGTAAACTTGATAAAAGAAGATTGAAAGAACTGTCTATGAATTAACTTTAGGTGCAAAACTATTGTGAAGATCATTGTTGAGGTAATCCATGAATAATTGTTGAGTTATCTTGAACCCGATCGAGCAAGAATGTGCTTCACCTAAGATGTTTTTTTTATTTTTAACAAACAGCTAAAGGGGGTATTTTAAACTTGACACGCTGTGGCTAGACACCTGAAAAATGCAATGTTTTACAGTGCAAACTAAGAATAATTACATTAAAACTTCATATATACGTACAAGAAAAAATTCCTACATAACCAGTCAACCTTGCAAATCATTTTTTGGTAATAACTATACACAGACACTTTCCGCCAACATCCACACATATCTGCACGCTAGGGCGATTTCGTTTCAGACTTACTGGTTTTAATAAAAACTAAATCAGTCAGTGCTGTGTAAAGTGTTTATAGATGACCTGACTGCAGAAGCAGCTCTGCAGAATTACAATTTTGTGAGCAATTTGAAGCACGAAAGACCAATTACAATTCAGAAGGCAAATCGAAGGATTTTAAAGAACCAATCACAACTCTGTGCAATCTGCACATTCATCTGGAAATGACGAACATACAATAACACAAGATAAAAATCTCCAGGATAATGTTTTTTTTAAATAAAACCATTTCTTTTTTAATATATATTATATTTTTTTAATAAAAGTTTGATTTAGTTTAATTTAAAGGTCCAGTTTATGAAATTTAGAGGCATCTAGTGGTGAGGTTGCAAACTGCAACCAATGGTTCACTCCACCGTTTGCCCCTCCCTTCGTAGATACAGCTCATTCTAAGGTAATAAAAACATACCGCTTCATTATGTAAGGTCTTTATACACTTAATTAAATCATTTACTTTACTTTAATTATGAATTTAATTTAACAATGAATTTACAATGAAGGCACACTGAAAACATGGGTTTAAAAATCCTTATAAATAAAAAACAAACATTAATGTGCAACAAAAAAAACATCTTGACACAAATCCGAGAAAGATCCTTTAGCACCGGGTGTTAAACGCTTGCAGCGGAATAAATTGTATGTGGTGTAATTTCAACCTGTGCGAATATATATACAGCATACATGTGAGAATGAACCCTGAGTGACATGCAGACATTGTTAAGCCGAATCATATCAAAATATCCAGTGTTGCTGTGATGGGGAATGCAAAAAACAGCTCACTGTGCCCGATATCACACACACACACCTTCAGGTAAACCCAGCAGTCTGATCGATACTGTCCCGTTGTTATAATGACGGCGCAGTTAAAAAGAAATTAACAGAATGATGATTGTCTTTTTTGCCACTGCATTAGTACAGCCAACCGTCAAGAGAAATTGCAGTACACACCATTAGAGCCCCCCCTCTCCCTCTGTCACTGCATCTTTGTCTTGTCTCTCCTTCCCTAAATGCTTTTGTTTCCGTCTAACTTTCCATCTCTCTGTTTATTTATTTATTTTTTCTCCCAGCTGCCTCTTGCTCCATCAGATGCAGTAAAGAGGATGTCATGCATTATACATACAGACAGACGCGCATGAACGTCGCATAATCACGCGCATTACATATACTGCCTGCGTACAAACAAACAGCCCGAGGAGCAGAGACGCAAACGCAGGCTCTGATGCCGGACGGCTGCCGGAGACATACAGTAATTAAGTGTAAATTAGATACAGTGCTGTGTAATATGCATGCAGAGCGACTGCGAATGTGTTTAGAAAGTTGCGCGATGAAAAATTAAGCAATTCTGTTTGTGTGTAAACAAGTGTGTTTTGATTAGTGCAGTGTTTACAGCTAATGTTAGCCAATCTGTGATATTTTTTCTCCAACACCCCCGACCTACACATACACACACTCTCTCTCTCTCCACATCGTGTGCGTGTGTTCATAATTTGCTCTCACAGAGGGATCTTTCATTAGGGCCTCCTAGGCAAAACACAACAGAGGCATAAATTACCTATGCAGATTAGAAATAAATCTATAAACGGTTTTAATTTTATCCTCCACCTCTTCCTCTCGCTTCTCTTTATCTGTCTCGCTCTTTTTCTTCTCGTCCCATCTGTGCTCGCTCTTAGATCTCTATCTCTCAATTCCTGATGAGCTTAATGAGAACATCTACCAGGCATTAGTCACAATGGCAGACTGGTCGACCAACATCTGACTAGCTGATTAATGAGGTTAACTAGTTGATCTAGATTTTCTTATATATCTTTTTTTGTTTTGTTTTTGTTAGCAGGAAATAAATTAGCATGCAACATCCTGCATTGTAGATGTTAGACACAGTAAAACCCTCTGTGACAGTTTACCTAAAAATCTTTCATTATTTACTCAACTTCATGTCATTCTAAACATGTATAACATTATTTCTTCTGTTGGTCACAAAAGAAGATATTTTGAAGAACGCTGGTGACAAAACAACATTGTCTCCATTGACTTCTATTGTAAGGACAAAAAGTGTTAGGTGTTCCATAGAGGAAACAGTAATTTTCAGGTTTTATATGACATGGAGGTAAATAAACGATGACATATTTTTTATTTTCTGGGTAAACCTTTAAGGCGCCAATGCAATAGTCACACATCCACCTCCTCCACAGAAACAACCCTACTAACCATATTTATTTATAAAAATGGAACTGAGCATGTGAAAGGTCTTACTTGCTAAATTCCACTTTCTTGAGAAGCTCCTGCCTCCTCTTGTCCTCCCCCTCTTTCCTCTGCTCCATCTCTTCCTCCGTGGATAGAAAGTCTTCATATGGAGTATCATCCAGGTCCACATCACCAGGCAGGATGAATCTGGAGATGGTGACATCTTGGTTATGTAGCATGAAAGTATACCGGGATCTGTGAGAATATGAGCATTACGCACCTGCCCCGGGCTTCTCCGTTACCGATGGCGATCAAAGCTTCGAGATCGGTTCCTTTCAGGCCGTACTGCAGAAGTTCTTAGGCGGCGTCCACGTTCTCTGGAACCCTCTCCAAACATTCATGCAGTACCCATGATCTCTTCTTTATCTTACTCTGTTAAAAAAGAAAGGGAGTTAAAGCAAATTCGCAGTAAACACATATGGAGACATTCATTCAGTTGTGAAAAACAACATTTGCTTGCATTGCGTTTTGATTTATTTTTATTAATCATGACAATTTATAGATCAGTAATGTATGCGCTTTTACATTATTTATGAAAAATCCTAGTTTTGCTGCTAGTAGATGTTGTCACTACACTAATATATTTTCCCATATATTTTCTGTTAGCTTTGATGTCAAAGCTCTGGATAATCACTAGTGAAGGGCTTTAGAATTGGGTGCATTCTTGTACTGCCATTAGCCAATCAGCGCTGTCACGCATGTTAGAATGTCATTTCCCGTGGCTTCAGAATGATTTGTCACTTGGCATTTACGGCTCATGTGATTTGGTATGCAGTGAAAAGTGGCATCACACTCCATGTAAAAAATCTTGGTTGATCATTCAAAACGATGTCACGGATGACAAACACTGTGGGGTTTTTAGAATGTTCTTACCAGGTAGTCCTGAATGGATGCGATGCTGACTGTCGATTTCCTCCACTGTCTCTGGTAGACGAGATCAGAATCCAGATCATAGGCTTGAGCCAGAGAAAGAGCTTCTCCATACTCCTCATTATCAATCTGTCAACACACACACACATAGAGAAGGTAAACATACCGACAGCTCTCAGTCTTATTAATGCTCTATTATCATCTGTTACTAGTACATCAATAACCTGAATCCATCTGGAACAGAAGTGTCTCACTAAATGTTTTCTTACACTTACAGGCAGATGTTTCCTAATATGCCATTTTAAAGGTCTCCGTCCAATTTTCTCCATCATCCTGACTTAAATGTCATATGGCTTCAAGGGATACTTCACCCAAAAATGAAAATTCTGTCATCATTTACTCACCTTCGAGTTGTTCCAAATGTGCATAAATTTCTTTGTTCTGATGAACACAGAGAAAGATATTTGGAAGAATGCTTATAACCTGACAGATCTCGACCCCCATTGACTCCCATAGTAGGAAAAATTACTTTATCCTTTTTTTTGTTCTGTTGAACACAAATGAAGACATTTTGAAGGATGTAGGACATCAAACAGTTCTGGGGCACTTTTGACTAAATACCATTGTATTTTTCCTACAATGGTAGTCAATGGGTGTCGAGATCTGTTTGGTTATAAGCATTATTCCAGATATTTTTATCTGTGTTCATTAGAACAAAGATATTTATACACATTTGGAACATCTCGAAGGTGAGTACATTTTTGGGTGAAGTATCCCTTTCAAAAGATGTGGAAATTGTAGTAACTCACCTTTCTCTGATAGAGCTCCTCTGGTGTGGTAGACCTCAGGCTGACGAGTCGGTAGTTCTTGATGACGGTTCGAGCGCGTTTTCTGGGAGGGGCGAAACGTTCCATCTCGGTCACGTAATACAGGCCCTGCTTGACATAGCCGGAATAGCGCGCCTTTGCTGAGGACTCTTCATCAGAGTCGGAGTCTTCCTCTCCATCGTCCTCCTCACCTGGCATGCTGCTCTCCATGCGAGAGCGTTTTTGGGCCAACTTGACCTCACACTGAGAACATTTTCAAGAAAATGTTAACATTTATTCATCACTTACTTATCTTTATGTCATTACAATTTCCAAACCTGCAGAACACAAAAGAAGATACTGTATTTTGAAGAATTAACTTAAAAAATTGGCCCCATTGACTTTCTCTTTAAAGGGATGGTTCACCCAAAAATGAAAGAAATTCTGTCATGAATTACTCACTGTCTAGTTGTTGCAAACCTGTATAAATGTCTTTGTTTGGCTGAACACAGAGAAAGATATTTGGACGAATGCTAACCAAACAGTTCTTGGACCCCATTGACTACCATAGTAGGAAAAATTACAATGGTAGTCAAAAGTCCCCCAGAACTGTTTGCTGTCCTACATTCTTTAAAATATCTTTTTATACATATTTGGAATAACTCGAAGGTGAATAAATGATGACAGAATTTTTATTTTTGAGTGAACCATCCCTTTAAGGTTTGGTGGATATTCTAACTACACCAACTGTGGTATAAATAAGCATATTTCTCCATTCATGTCCACTCAATATTTTATGATATGATACAATATAGTATTTTATAGCATATGTTCGAAATGTTTTGCCAGTGCACATTTATGGAGGGCTCCTAAAACCATGAAATCCTTAATATTTCTGGCCTGCTGTTGCTGGTGTCACAATTCAGTCTACTGGACATCATATGTCCTTTTGGCACCACTAGCCAATCAGCTCTAGAGCAATCAGTCACAAGGTTTTTACGGCTCAGGTGATTGGCTCCACACGACCTGATTGTCAAAATGAGAGCCCATTAGCAAAGAGTACATTTCAAATTGTGCACTTCCGGGCGAACTGCCTTTGACACGAATGTGAATACTAAAAGATAGCTTTCTCTAGTTACTACCGAGCTTATTTGTTAGAGGTATTTGTTGACTACAGGACGATCAAAAATCAAGGCAGACATGTTTGGACTATTTTGTAAATGCATGTTTAGATCGTTTTGATTATTGACAGATTACTGACAGCCAGAATCACATTTTCTTTTTCCTGGCAATACCTGTCGCGCCACCTCATTCTCACACACAATGAAAAATCGATCAAATAAACTTCACACACTCGACACGGCAGCTGTGTGCTGCATTTCCCTATGGATTGAGCAAACCATCAACCAAACATACAGCCAGAACAAAAAGCCACATCTTTCTCTCTTCTCTTCTTCTTGCTTTTCATTCCTTTTTACTTCCCTCAAGGTTCACATTTCTATTCAACATCAGTGGAAAAAAGCCAAAGAAACAATACATTGGAGATGGATTAGATGAGGTTTTATCTTATCAGGGAATGAGGAACTTTAAAGCACTTTTATGATAATGACCTGCAGATAAAATGTGCCTGGATTTTATTTACAAGAGTAATTAACAACTGAAAAACAACATTTCTCATGACAATATACAGTACATACAAACATACATATATATATGTGTGTATATAAATATACTGTAAATACAGCCACTACAAAAAACTAAGGGGGCCATTTTCGTTTTTTCTCAATTTACTATTTACAGTATAGGTATGTGTTTAGGTAAAATTATTATTTTTGTTTCATTCTGTGAACTACTTTCTTCCAAATTTCAAATACAAATATTGTTTATATTTGCATTTATCTACAGAAAATGAAAACACGAGAAACAGCTCAAAATAACAGAAAAGAACATCAAATACTGTAAAGAAAGTTCATATTCACTTTGAAACAGTAATATTTGTACATGTATTTAGAAAACGTTCAAATATCGATTTTTTTATGTGATAACCTTGATTTTTATCACAGTTTTCATGTGTCTCATCATGCGGTCAGTCTTTCACATTGCTGTTGGATGACTTTATGTCACTCCTGAGGTTTGATTTTGTTGAAATTCAACAGACACAGGACTGGAATGGCCACAATACATCCAGAAATGCTGATTAAATGAAAATTTGGAATGGTCTCTTAATTATTTCTTCAGCTTTATATATATTTGCATCACATTAAACTCATGAATATTTTAAAGTCGTGCACACACACCTCCAAACTAAGGAAGCCGGCATCATGGGCCGAGGTGACTCGCGGTGAGGGTTCGAACCACTCGCAGGATTTGCCCAACAGATTTTTAAGGGTCCGCACAGAGGACACAGTGAGGGCCCCAGAACAGCGAGCCAAAATCAGTGCCGTCTCACTCCACCAGCTCACATCTAGCAGACACTGATACTGCTCCTTATCTTTACAAGAGAAAGAAGCACAGCAGAGATCTTAATATCATAAATAAAACATTTCACAGACGTTCAAAGTCAGCGTTCCATGCCTAAATGAAAAAAATGATTCAGAAACATTCTTTTCAAATAAGAACTAGAAAAAAAAGTTTGAACCAAGGATGAGCGAACAGACAAGCTTAATGAAATCGAGTGATCTAAACCCACTATCAAAACGTCAGTGTGTGAATTTAACGCCTCAGAGTGAAGGCACAACACACCGGGCTTCATTAAAGCATTCTTCTCTCTCTCCTCGACAGCGTCTGCACTCACTATATAATTAATAGCGCAAGATAAGTGGACAAACACATGAGGTTAAAGGTCCGTCTACCTCTTATCTTTTTCCTTTTCTCCAGCGAGGTCTTCCACTCCGGGTTGATCTCGTCAAATCCAGGCTAAACGAAAGAGAGAGTCAGAGAGTGTAAAAGAGAATTGCTCGGGGGGGGTTTCTGAAGAGAGACAAATCACGGTGGACAAATCAGTCAGGCAGAACAGCGTGACATCTGGAGTCTGAACTTCGTCTGGCGTGCGAAGCAAAAGACAAACAAACACACAGGCAAACAGCAAACAAATAATCCTGCAACATATTGGGAAATGTGTGATCGTGTCTAACTGTGCCCCAGCGAGGGATATTAAAAGGGTGCTTCAACGATGTGTCATGCATTCTGACTTCTTTACACTATTAAACGTGCTGTCTTCTCATGCTTAACATGGTCAACTTGTCAAAAAACGAGTTGGGCGTATTACGTAGTATTTCTGTGCTCGATACACTCCCCCAGCGATCGTACAGGTTTCGGAAAGTTTTTTTCGAACATATAAAACCGTTTCGTAACAAATTTTCTTAGTCCCTCATTGGACAAGTCTCCCGGAAAAGCACGCGGCACGCCCACACGGCAGCAAGGAGAGCAAGAGAAGGAGCATGCGCAGACGTCACTTTCACTTGTGTGCAGGAGAGAGAGAGAGAGAGAAAGCATACGTTCGCAAAGTTCAGGTGTTTGTTTGTTCACTGCATTTGGGTGATGAATGTTATATAAACGGTGGAAATAACGCTGGATTTGGAGATCGTTTGAAACTTATATATGGAGCCGTCCTAGCGCTAAAAGATGCCGGACATGAACCGCATGCGGTGAGTGAAACTGATGTCCCCCTTGCATGGAATTTCGCCATGTTATTTCTACAGTAGCCGTAAACAGACAAACTACTCTCCAGAAAGCGTTTTGTATAAACGTTATCTCCTTTAGCATAGAAGCAAAAACGTGACGACATCTTAGTTCTGTGACAGCCACCGTAGTGCTTCAAAAGGGAGGGGCGAGGGGTGGAACGAGCCGCTGTTTGCAATTCGCAACCTCACCACTAGATGCCACTAAATTAACTGCACGGGACCTTTAAAGTATCTCAAACAAAACTGTCAGAATATAAAGGATTTTACACCTTTAAGCTGGCAAACTTTGGCAAATCTGGTGATTATGTCATGTTAAGGTGTTTATTGTTTCAATCAATCAATGAAAAAAATCAGTGTGCACTTCCTCCCCAATGTTGCGTAAAACCAACCAATCAGATTAGAGATTGCCAGATAAAGAACTTAACTATTTAATGTGCAATACGCATCATGACCCAATGCAAAAGTACATGAGCACTGGGATATTTGTTTGAAAACTACTAATTTTCACAATTTTATTTGAAAACACTACTGGCAGAAATGACTCACTGTGCCTTTAAATCTCTTCGCACACACACACGCACACACACAATGATTTTCTTACTTGTTCCTCTTGTTTCCAGCTGCCTCTCAGTTTGAATGATGGAACATCCCAGAGACTCAGACTTCCTGAGAAGTGGATCACAGCCAGAACAGTGCCATCAGGAGACAAACTCATTCTGAACACGCCGTCCTGAGTAAAAACACACACATTCAATTAGGCATTACACTTTTCATTCCGAGTCCTTAGCAGAATGAGCTTGAGCTTTTTATATGCTGTCTCACTACCCCGGAGAGACAGAAAAACAGAACACTAAGCCAGAAGAAGCCAACCAAGTTGAGTCACCTGCTCGTTGTTACGCCTGGAGAAAAGCAGAAAGCTGGGCATCCTGAGGAATCCACGCCTCTGAGACTAAACAGGAAGAAGAAATGATGAGTAATAAATTCTTAACTTCTTATGAATACCACGGGTGCATTTACACCCATCATTACACCCATTGCAATATTCTCACAGATGTATGCCTTTAAACAGCTATTATTAGTGGGCGAGTTTCAAACGGCACGGCAATGAGAGGCTACGCCAATCACGCATGCACGTGAATCTGCTTTCTTCAAGAGATATTATTTATTAGATGTTTCATACAAACATGCACACTCAAAATATAATGTGAGACCTCCTGGCAACGTACCTGTGCTTGCAGAGTATTTGGGTTTGAAAACACATCGTTCACGCTCGACCTCAATAACATTACGCTATGTCAAGCCAAAAGCCAAATCCATAAATAAATCATTGAATTTTAAATGAGTAATAAAAACGTGAAGAATTTCAAAGCGTTTTAATCAGAACATTCGAGAAGCTTCTCCTAACAACATGCATTAAAAAGCCACACCGTTGGAAGAAGGAATCTTGAGAACTAAAGCTCTTGTTAAGCTCACACAGTTCTGGTTCCAGGGCTCAATACATAAAACCCTACAAAGCAAGAACGTGTCTATGGTTTCAGGTTTGTGTGAAGCACAGCCATGTGGGAATGCATGATTATTGTGTATTCTGAGCAGCAGTCAGTGCAGTCAGCAGTCTTTCCTCCAGGAGATATCTCTGTTTCTTCAAGGATAGAGTCACGGTCACCCATACGAATGCAAGGACTAGTACAGATTTAGTACACTTTTTATGAAATCCAGTACAATCCAGCAATATTTTCCTGTTTGTTTACAGGGACAGTTCACCCCAAAAAAATCTGTCATCATTTACTCACCCTCAAGTTGTTCCAAATTGTTCTAAATGTCTTTGTTCTGATAAAAGATATTTGGAAGAATGCCTGCATCCAAACAGTTCTTGGCCACTATTGACTACCATAGTAGGACAATTTACAATAGTGGTCAATAGTGCATCAGAACTGTTTGCTTTCATACATTCTTTAAAATATCTTCATTTGTGTTCAACAGAACAAAGACATTTATAAGGAGTTTTTTCCTACTATGGCAGTCAATGGTGGCCAAGTACTGTTTGGTTACAATTATTCTTCCAAATATCTTTTTCTGTGTTCATCGGAACAAAGATTTGGAGCAACTCTTTGTTGTTATTTTATTATATTGCGTTTTGTGCTATGTATGTGTGATGCTTGATATATAGTGTTTATGCTAGTCTGCGGGACCTCGTAAATTGCCCTTCGGGGATAAATAAAGTATTGAACTGAATTTTATTAAACTTGAGGGCGAGTCATTTTTGGGTGAACTGTTCCTTTAAGGGAGGTGTGCTATTATCTTTCTTGCATTAAACAAAAAGAAAAATTCCACAGATTTACAATAAAGAAGAAATCCATAGGATCTATAACTGATATTAGACTGGAAGTTGTGCGCTTTTGATTTGGGCCAGTAAAACGACGCCCAAGCAACACCATAGCAACAGGCTACTAATCCACTCCTTGGCAACCAGAATTGCAATATTGCGTTTTACACAGACAAGAAGTTCAAAAACAAGATTGTTTTTTTATTGCTCAAACCAACGATCTAAGACACCCAAAAATCCATTTGCTCAAAATCATGAATGCTGTACCGTTCCATTAACATTTCCAGACACGTGCGGAGAGACTCACCGCACTAATGTCATCTTCATAGCTGGTGACCTGTTTATAGTGCGGTGACCCCGATAACAACCTCCACGCTGTGATCCCACAACGGCTCGCCCTGGAAGCATCACTGTCATGGGACACACACCCTCCCACCAGCAGCAACCTGAGAAACAGACAAACACATCAGTTGCGCGAGACAGAGGAAACAGACAGCCAAACACACACAGCACCTTAACCCGGTTATATCAGAGTGAAGTGGTCCGTGAGGGGCTGATGAAATAGGATCTGATTTAGACATCTTACAAATGTGAACAGCACATTCAAATGCACATATAAAAACACACACACACAAACATGCACGCTTCTACACAATATATTAACAGTGCCCCCATGTGGCAGCTAATGTCCTAACAAGTCCTTTCTCATAAAAGCACTCTGAATGTAACCAAATTGCAAATGCAATTGAGATGCCTATTCAAGCAATAAAGACATTTGGGAGAATGTGTGTTTCTCATCCTAAGAGCGATTCTGTTTCACACACAAACATACAGCGACTTTAGGATGGGACCCACCTGTGGCTTGGATGATATATAGCTGTGGTAATCCCATTGGAATAGTGAGCGGAGAAACTAAAGCTGTGATTCTCCTGAAAGCCCTGATTGGTTCCAACACTGAGGGAGAAACAGAAAATCTACTTATTAACATTACATTATGACAGAATTTTCAATTTTTGGGTGACCCTTTTCCAAATATCTTTCTCTGTGTTCATCGGAACAAAGAAATATATAAAGATTTGGAACAACTTGAGGTTGAGTAAATGAAGACAGAATTTTCATTTTGGGGTGAACTGGTCCTTTCATACTTTGCAAGATGCTCGATAAATGTTGTTTCACCACTGTTTCACAGCATAAACAATTACTGTAGGTATTAATGTGCACAATTCACTCAGAACAGACATTTATAGCTGGGTATGTGCAAGTCCTTAGGCTGTTAGTTAAAGAAAAATGTTCAAGTTTCAACAGTTCCTAAGAGTGAAAGGAAAATACAAATGACAGCAATTAAGTGAAAATTCTGGTTCTTTCAACTACATTTCATCCCTAAGAAATCTTCCAACATCGGTCGGGCATTTCCAAATGACTTTGAAAATGTCCTTAATGTAAAACAATCACGAATACTTTCCTCTCAGAAACATAATTAGAGAACAATGAAATGTGAAAAAGCTTTCTTTAGAGCTTTAAAAACCTACAGCAAAGTTACTGAGAAGAAAAAAAATATTTTGTATATTTATCCGCCATTACTGAAAACAGTTTAATGATGGTGTGAAGAACTTTGAGCTTATTAAATAAAGAATTATGAGTTAGGAACTGCAGGGAATATCATTAATACTCAAGAGCTAAAAATTCCCCCTTATAGTACTACTGAGATAAAAACAACACAATGTAGATGTGGGACATCTGGCGCTGGTTCCAGGCGTTTAAGCTTTGCCAGCAGGTAGCAGAATTAGAATCATCTCTAGTAAACCTGTTCTAAAATCCTCCTTGATGTATGATTCACGTATTGCCACGTTAAGCGGGAACATAGCTTTTTAGATTATGATAGCCACTTATGACCAATAACCACAGATTTTTTGGGTCTCTTCCGAAAAAACGCAACACAGCACTCTTTTGTTAACTGAATATTTCCTATCCTTTTGCGTACCCTTGGTTTATAATATTGTGTGTTGTCTTTTCAAGCATGAATGACAATGTAGTCTTTTGAGATGTGAGTACCTGGTTTGTTCTGAGCTGAAAAGCAACCCACTGTTCTTGACAAATATACTTCAGGTACTGTGTATTCTTTGATCCCCAGCATGCTCTACACATTTTCATTCCACCCCACAGTGACAATATGATGTGACATCCAACACAAAGGCTTCATTCAAGCTTAGAGAAGCACCACACTATAACCACGACTATGTAAACTTTTAAAGGTCAAGTGTATGAAATGTAGCGGCATCTAATGGTGAGGTTGCGAATTGCAACTTTGTCCCCCCCCTTCCTTTCGAAGCACTGAGGGGGCTGACACAGAAATGAGATGTTGTCAAATTTGAGCTTCTTTCCCGTATTTACAAAACGCACTGTGTAGAGCAGTTTGTCCGTTTAGGGCTACTGTAGAAACAAAATTCCATGCAAGGGGACCCGCGGTGTATGTAGACAGAAATAGCTCATTCTAAGATAATAAAAACATAACGCTTCATTATGTAAGCTCTTTAAACACCCCTGAAGACACTGTTATGTATATAATATTGCGTTTCTGTCAATAGATCCTCCAAAAAATTACACATTGGACCTTTAAACAGGATCATTTGAGTGTAGTTATTAACGTAGAAAAACAGATTTTGCAGCCTCTTCAGGGTAGTAATAAGTAAACATTTTTATGGTCTTATTTTAATCTCTTAATCTTTTATCTCTTTTTGTAAATGCTAAATATTTTAGATTATGCAAGGAGTACATCAACTTTATGGTTTAAGGGCAGGAAACTCTGAAAGCAAACATAACTTAAAAAACAAAGCATTATGTGCTCGGGGATCTCTTATTTAAAAATCTTTATACATCTTTATTTGTGTTTTTGTGAATATTAGCGTCTCTAGGTGACATCATTTTCTATGCTATGAAACTTCTATCTTCACCTGAACAGGCTCCTTTCTGCTTACCTAACCAGAAAACTCTTGAGTTGCCCACTGTAGGTGATAACCAGCAGCTCGGCTGACCACTGGGCGCTGGCGGTGTACTCCAAGAACATCAGACCGGCTGCTGCATAACTAAAATCTCCAGGGAAGCTCACAGCCTAGAGAGATTCGGGCAACAAGAAAGACATCAAACAAGTGTGCTAGAGAGACGGAAGCCAAGTTACAAAGTGACAAAAATATATAGAGTCATACAGGTCATTACACACTAAGACTCTGCAACGGAGAGAGAGACTAAACGAATAGTTTCTGACAGAGAGATGGAAGTCTGTGGAGCAATGCAGGAAAGGACCAGGGACAGAGAGAGAGGGGGGCGATCGGAGCAATCAAAAGGTTTGCAGAGGGAGAAATGGGGGGGATTTGAAAGTGGCAAAACCGGTCAAGACGATGCTTTTTATGATATCAAAACTTTAAAAATGTCCGTCAGGGGAATCAGGGGGCTTATAGCTGAAAGGAGCCAGAAAATGTGTTCTTTGCATGGGCAACAGAGTGGGGAAAGCCCCCTCTTGAGAGAGGCAGGCGGGAGGGCCAGAGACTAGCCAGTCAAAGCAATATACTGTAGTATATTGTAGCAAGAAACTTGACTTTTAAAAGCACTTTAATAAATCAAAAGCTAAAACCACACAAAATTACCCCGATTATAAAGTTCACCAAAGTACAAAAAACAAATGTGTGTATTTAAATATCTTAATCCTTTAATTGGATATGAGTCTTAAAGTCCGGGTAAAGATAATTATGAGAATTGTTACTAAACACATTATAGATGTTAGAAATGTATTGCTGAAACAAATTACAAAGACTCAGAAGAATCTAGTACTGAATTGTGGAGTTAAACAGTTATTCACCAATTCTCTTTTCAGGATGTTTTGGGCGGGGCTAAAACGGGGGATCGAAGACGCAATGGAGCGTCCGAGCATGCATGGCCCCTCCCCTATCACTAGACCGCCTAGCATCAGGTGTCTGCTCAATCACGAGCTCAGGGTTGTAAGCTTTTCGCACACGCTTTCAGGCTCTCACTGTGCCCAACTAAACAAATCTCACACCAAATAACAGACAATCCACCCAGCTGGTTCGCTATCAGCAATTTTAGCATCTACCATATCAGCTCAAGAGAGAACCACTACAAATAGACAAAGCTGTCTGTGTTCAGAGCTTGACTTCTTTATTGAAGCTGCTAGCGTCGGTTTTAAATTATAATTCTATGGAGTAAACCGTGTTTTCAAAAAAGTCCTGAGCGCTTTTTTAAACGTCAGCGCCGGCGTCTTTTTCTGCAGCTCAGAGTGTCTTTTGAGGTTGAAAAAAGTTCAACTTTTCTGAAAAAACATCCTGTCAAGCACCCTTTTCACAGCTAAACTAAAAAGAAATTACACTAGTTAGTTATCGGATGATTAGTCAAATCGTCTTCCCACTAGACTCATCCCTACACTTGAGTGTGTGTTAGTCAATCTTCATAAATGTTTCAACAACTATGTTGGACATATACTGTAGACATAAGAAAAGAGAGAAAGTGATGCTGAGCAAGGAGCCAGAGGGCAAACTACACCCACTCATTAGGGTGCAGTCATTATAACCATCACACGTAGAGAGACAGAGGACAGTTCAGCAGATGAAACAGAACTGTTACTGAGAAAAAGCTAAAGCGAAATAAGAGTGAAACGACTGGAGGTGATAAATAAAGACAGACGAGTGCAGCGGAGGGTTGACGTACAGGAGGTATAATGAAGAGCTCACTGCCCATCAGGTCGAAGACTCGGACCGTGCCGGTGCTGTCAGCATAAGCCAGCAGGGCACAATCATGACTCCATGCAACCTTACGCCAGTGAGGGTTCGGGTCCTTGGGCACTGCAGGAGGGCAGACAACAGACAAATACGTATAAGTGCATTATACTTTAAAGCTAAGTGTTTCATTTTTCTGATGTTAAAATATGTTTTACTATCCCAATTTCACATTCAGAGATTGCAATTCCATGCAAATGTCAACCTTGCGATGAAAAACGTTTTTATCAAATGTTTTTACCATACTGATAGGCAAGATGTCAATATTGGTGGTTTAAATACCAATGTGAAGTCTGTCTTAGTATTTAAAGCACTTTTGTGTTTTTAAAGCATAGTTTTCTCTAGTCAGGTATGAAACATCCATAACGTTCCATATTCCTCATAAATGGGCACATGAAAGAAAAAGAGAAAAGACTATAAAAGAGCCATCCCTTCTCCATGTGTTGGGTATTACTGCTTCTGGTTTGCGCATTTTTAATTCACAGAAATTCTACAAAATATGTTGCCTTTCAAAAACGTGTCCTTTTTTTGTCACAACCATAACACATTAACTGTTTCCTATTTTAAAACAGAAAACTGATATTTTTCTGATATATGGACTCATAAAATATAAACAGATGGTTTAATATATTGGCAATAAATTCATTCTCTAACAATTTATATTTCAAGTTTTGAAACATCCATAACACTGGAATTGCGCAGATAATCCTTCATTCATATTGCAAGACATGAAATAGTTTGAAATAGACAGAAAGACAGAAAAAGTTTAGTTTGGAAACCTGTTTGAAAACAACCATTATGATTATTATATTGCATCAATGGCACAAAAACGACACGCTTCAGCTTTAATTACATTGACAACCCTTAAAAAAGCGATAACAATTTAAACAATCAACCCCCAAAGCCACGGGGACGTTTAACAGCCATAAATCCACATCTGTTCGCAACTGATCAAAACGTAATCATTTGACTTTTACTGTGACATTCTCCAATCCAATTTTCTGATTCGTCTTTCTGCCTCCTGCCTGTCTGCCAAACAATCAATACAAATATGGGCCCATTTTAAAGAGCACTGTCAATGTAGCATCACCTGTGCGATCGAGATCCATTCTCTCGTGACGACCTCTGCGGTCGACGGTGACAAAAAGACAGAACAATCAAACATCAAAAGCTACTGAAGTGTAACCACACTGAGCACAAATCTGATTCGGTGTGTGTCAAGACTTGAGGCGTCCTCAATTTTCAAGCTTCGAAACACTGCTTGATAAAAGCAGTACAGTTATATCACTTAAACAGCAGTCCAGTGAACCATCCGCTGTGTAAAAATCTGTTTAATCACAGCTCATCTCAATAAGCCCGCAGGCCCCATGTTTCAAAAACCTGTACTTTGGAAACCGTCCAGCTACCGTTCATCAGACAAGGCGGGATTAATCAAACAGATATTCACTTAAAAAAATTTGCCTTTGGTCTGAGTGGTACGACTGAGATCAGACACAAGCGATAGCAGCACTGTGCATCAAAGCCGAATGTTACCATAGCAACCATCTTATCAATCTGACCCCTGTGGTGTTAAAAACTAAGAAACGCAAGCTGGCGATTTCTATTCAAGTAAAAAAATTGGGTGGGTGGGTCAATATTTTACAATGAATGATGGCACTTAGCAAGATAAATATCGGTAGGGGAAACGCTTAAGCAGGGTCCATAAATCACCCCTCAGCTGTTAAAAGCTAATTAATCTAAGATGAACGCTAGGGCCAATATGCCTGAATTTGTGAGATGAGCGTACCGTATCTGGGAAGATTCGCACGCCGTAAATCTCATTTAAATAAAACTGCATGTGCGGTGTACGACGGAAAAAAACGCACAGTCAGCGATGTTAACTGCTTGAGTCTCGCTATAAAAACATCACCCTCAGAATGAAAGCGCAAAGGCTGCTGAGTCACTTTGTGCTCTCTGTAAATAAAAACAACAAGAATTAATGCATTTAAACACAATAAAGAACAGCTATCCATTGTAATCAAATTGTGACTTTCAGTTTGGGATTGATGCTTTGAGGTCATCTATGTACTTCTAAACATAGACATAAAATAACCATTAACAAACAGACTATGTCAAATTAAAGAATATTGTCTCTTCAGACCAAAATATTGATGACGTATCATACATGACACAGATTTTCTGTACAGTTCTCTCCTACAATAATACCACTTGAAAGCCACCTGAATCCAAAAAGGATAAAACTTCGTACGTGATGGGATTTCATTTGGTTTTAACAGAAATAAAACTTTGAAAACGCACTTGTAGTCAATCATATTTCATTTACTGCACTATTGAGACCTCTCGCATACACCCTATGTGACATAAAAATACAGTTTATTATATTTCTCTACTCCCAGATTCACACTCCATTTTCTTCACAGATAGAAGAGATTTATTTACACATAGATTCATTTTAAATGAACGACTGAGAAGGTTACATGTGTTAAATGTCTTAGGTGCTGTCACAGAAGGAAAAAACAAGCCCATCAGGGTTGCGGCACAGAACATGCATTTATCCGATATAAAACATTGCATTCCGTCTCACGAGTAAAAACCTGGTTGTATAACAGAACGCATGAAACTAAGCAGAATTAATCCAGCACCTTCATTACATAGTTCACACTACTGCAAGTTCTGCCTTTACCAAAGATATTGGCTGAAGGCATATATCCATGAAATGAACTGAAATGAACTAAGACAGTTGAGGAATAAAAGTGAATTGAAAGCACACTCTGAATGATATTGCTCATAAAATATTAAATGGAAATGTAATGCTCTTTAGGCTATAGCGCAGGGAAGAAAACTACAAATAGAGCCTTTTGTGGCCACTGACACAAGGTTGAATAAAGTTAAAGGGATAGTTCACCAAAAAATTTACATTTTGTTATCGTTTACTCACCCTCGTGTCGTTCAGACCCTCTGTGGCTGTCTTTGGATGCAAAGCACTGATTTTTTATAAAAAAAGTGTTTTGGAGTTTTGAAGTTACAATGGGAGTGAACGGACACAAATAATTATAAAAATAACTCCACATGACTCATGCTGTATATTTCAAGTGTCCTGAAAGCAAACACATTGGTTTGGTGTAGAAAAATGAACCATAATTCATTATTATGTGAAGGTTTTCTTAAAGTCTTAAAATCTTAAAGTCCCCATGAACCGGAAGTTGCGATCGTTTTAATTCCGTACTCTGACACATTTCCAAGTGAAAAGGAATTTCACTGCGAATTGATTGGATGTGTAAAAACATGGTCTACTACTTCAGCAACAAGCAGGTTGTTATGTTGCATCGCAACATAACAAAAAACGGTACAATGTTTCCAAAGATCAAAGAAAGCCATAGAAGGTTTGAACAGCACAAGGGTGAGTAAATATAACGAATTTGTATCCCTTCAAAGCCTTTAAAAACTAATTCCTTATTTTGGGGAATTAAACTCGATTAACTGCAAAATAGTAATAAAGACAAAACTTTCACTATACCTTGGCATTTCCCTATGACTGATCCAAAATCATCTCTAGCTGACCTGAAAGAAAGCAAGAAGCAACTTAGAAGTGTGTTGATTACTGCAATTACAACTATCAGCACTTAAGAGTTTAGAGTTTACAATAACCATACCAGGTAAACACAGGAGAATGTATTCACATAGTGGAACTATACATTTTATAGGCGAAGCAATTTGATGCTTTTTTCAAACACCAGGCTCTAAATTACAAGAAAAAGCTCCCTCGAGCCCTCAAGCATGACTTTCATTTTCGAGTGTGGATTAGCTAATGCTAAACGTAATAAATCACACCTTCTGAAACCAAACTCTACATGAGAACACACATACGGTACATTTGAAAATACATCATGTGCACCACATCATCAATCTCAGAAGTACCACTGCTTAACCGTACAAAACGTGAGACAAGAGGGTGAAAAATTAACCAATTATAGAAAGAGCCAACATTTCCAATCGATGTGCAGAATTACCTAATTTCCACGCACTGGTCTTGAACCACAGCCAGAAGTTTTCCATTACTGCATGTAAAAATAAAAAAATAACAAAATGGGGGAAAAACAACAACAGAATGACTGGGTAAGCAAACACAGGACATAAAACGCCCAAAAAAGAAACATTTCTATCACAAAGAACCTTGTCTTCTATCTGCAGATCAATAGCTAATTAAATCTGGCAGCCTCTGCTGGTATTTCACTGTTTTGCATACTAGATAACTGGCAGGAGGAAGAAAAACAGCAGAGATTACATGGACTGAGATTACATGGTTTGCATCCACAAAGAGAAGTTTAATTAAAATAAAGACACATCACAAGAAGCAAAGTAAGCTGTTGTGTGAACAACAACACATCATTAAAGGGATAGTTCATCCAAAAATGAAAATTCTGTCATCATTTACTCACGCTCATGTAATTTTATACCTGTATAAATTACTCTGTTTCCGATGAACACAAAGAAAGATATTTGGAAGAATGGTAGTCATTTTCAGTTCCGGGACATCATTGACTACCATAGCAGGAAGAATTAATTGGTAGTCAAAGGTGCCTGAGAACTCTTTGTTTTCCTAAATTCTTCAAAATATCTCATTTTGTGTTCAACAGAACAAAATATATATATATATTTTTTCCTACTATGGTAGTGGATGATGTCCCAGAACTGAAAATTGCTAACAATCTTCCAAATATCTTTCTCTGTGTTCATTGGAACAAAGAAATGTATACAGGTTTGAAACAACCTGAGGGCGAGTAAATGATGACAGATTTTCAAATCTCTTTAAATGCAATTAAAAACTTAAGAACGAAGTAATGATTTACTGACAACCACAAAAAAGAATGATGAACATAAATCAACACCAGACCCAACAAAATCTAAACTGGTCAGATTCTCTGAAAAGCTTTCAGAAAAGCAGGTGACATCACCTTGCCAGCACCAGTTGCCAGTTCACTTGTTTGGTTGCTAGGCGCACCAGCCCGGGTGGCAGAGTTGAGCTGGATGGGCTAAAACACAGAAACAAGCTTTTAGTGTGAGGAGCCAGACAGCATTGAAGTGTCACCCAAACAAACAGATGCTTAGAATCAGGGCCGGGTGTGGGGGGGCTAGGGCGAGCATTTCCCCCAAGATTTTTCTTGGGCCCCTTCAAAAATTTCCAGCTGACAATTAAAATAATTAAAACTAAATACTTGACCTTGTGCTGCAATGAGCTACTGAACACTAACGTATATATGGGTAGTTGACAAATACATGTGTCCTATCGTGTGACAGCAAAAATCTAGACAACAAACTGTTAGTATTAGTAGTTGTATTATTTAATATTATTTCATTTTTTTAAACATGGGACCATAGGACACATTTACACATTTATTTGTGAACTACGCATGTACTATTGTATAATACTACATGTGCTAGCAATATCTTAATATTTCCTTATTTTAAACATTTAAATAATCACCTAATGTAGTATAAATGTTCTACTAGTCTGTTACCAATACTAAATACAAAGGAGGGCTTTCCCTTAACAACACTGTAAACCCGGACAGTGCAATCTACTCATTAAAAATAACCGTTAACTTAAAGCTTTTAAGTGTCCCAGATAGCAAGCAAACATAGAAATATTTTTTAAAAAAGGTTAAAATTAAACCAGACTACCATTATGGTGATCAGTGTTTGCTTTAGTTGGGCTCTCGACTCTTGAGTTTTAATGTTAAGTTTTCTTTAGCTGTCGATGTGTGTTAAAACACATCTGTTGCAGCAAAGAGAATTGCGATCCAGTGTGGTCAGAATATGATAGTTATTAAATCACTATGTAGTTTGTAAAGGCAGTTTGTAAAGTAATTTTGAGTGTGTACTGTTATTAATATGTGAATGCAGAGTTATGACACAGTTTAAAGAGATTAAAGCAGTGTTACGGACAATTAACAGAATAAAAGATTTTTACAAAACTGTTATATTTCTGAATCAGTTAGACATTTAGAATCGGTGTATGAATCTCAACAATGGTGACAATCAACTGAACAGCTTCATGCTGCAATGCATGCTGGGTAACATATAGTACAAAACTCATTCATGATTCCCAGCATGCATTGCAGTTGATCTGCTTATCTGAATTTGTTTGATGATTGTCACCATTGTTGAGGTTTGTATGATGAGTGTTGAAATCATTCTTTAGTTTGACACTATCCTTGTGTATTTATGAACTGAAACATTTTCATCAGTTAGAAAAGAGACAAACTCATTCTTCTTTACAACGGTTTCTGTAAAAATGTATACGTATTATGAAATCTACTCCAAACTGACCTTTTTAAAGATCACTTGTTCATCAATGCGCATGTGTTATTTCTGAAACACACACAAGCACTGAGAGAGAAATTAACTTAACAGAAGCCAAGAGTCAAGAGCCCAACTAAAGCAAACACTGATCACCATAATGGTAGTTAATCACGTCCTAATATTTTTTTTAGTAAAGTGAACACTATTATAATAAGTTAACTTAAGTAATGATTTTGAGTCAGCAGTACTTAATTATACTTGATCAGTAAGTTCAGACAACAATTATTATTGAGTTCTTCTAACCTAAAATTAAAACACTTCTTTACTTAAAAATATTGATGTAATCGGTTTCCTCGTTTTTTTTAGTAAAGTCAACTTATTACATTTCACAGTTTGACAGAACATTTGATGTTATTAATTATTTTAAGTTCAGTCTACTTAAAATTTTCAGCTCATCCATGTATAAAAGGGCATTGCAATAAATTTTAAGTTCTCTTTACTCATATATCAAATACACATTACTCAACAGTTTTAATGTAATAGGTTTCCTCAAAATGTTTAAGTACACTCAACTTGTCCGAGTTTACAGTGAAGGGTTTAAAGCACAATATCTCACCTGTACCAAAGGTAATGAAGAATAAACCTGAAGGGCCCTGTAAGACAAAATATTTGTCAAATAATTATCCAGTGAGTGTGAAATATGACTGCTGTAACTGTAATGACACATATTTCAATGACAGTGAGCAAATAGTTGAAAAAACAGATGTGTATAAAACAATACACTACGGCCGTGTCTCCAAACCTATAGTGACCTGCCTAAACAGCACTTATGTGTATTGTAGTGACGTTCAAACGTACTGCCTACATGCAGCCCTCTTTAACTCATTTTATCATTTATTTTATTCATTTTTATATTACTGTATATACATAACTGCAGAACATACCTGTACTCATTCATGCAATTCTAGTTAACGTTACCTGTTACTGCCTTGGCAATAAGTGAACAGTTGCGTTCTTTTAGTCCACGCAGCTGAAATAAAACAAAACAACATGTGCTATTCTGACAATATCTAATCAATGAGCTTAGAGTAAGTCTACAGTCCCCTGTATGAAGACAGTATGAACTTTTACCGCTATAACCGCATTATAACAGCAGTGTTTATAAGCGGTAATACGTTAAAGAAATGTGCACTGTCAATCTTCATCATGATATAGCACAGTCATATTAACTTATAAACACTGCCATGATTATGAACTTGGATACGTGGCTTAACTCCACTTGCGCCGAACAGTTGTCATTAAATCTCCATATATATCTCAAAATCAAGTTCAAAAGCATTTGTTTCAGAATAAGCGAACGAATTGTGACAAACCTGAGTGTCTGTTTCGGGTGGCCATTCGGTGTTAATAAGTAAATCATATAGAATATTCTCCTCTTCGTCTTCTAGTTTAATATCACCTGCCATGTTTTCAATGAACTGTCCAGCGCCAACGTCACACTACGGCAGCCTGCGAAGTACACTTATAGGTATTAGGAATCTAGTTAATACCGTGACTGATTATTGATAATGGTTCCCAAAAATTAGATTTAACAGAAACATTTAATTGCTAATAGTACTTAGTTGAAGAGAGTAAATTAACATTTGTGTCTCTTTTTAAAATACAAACAGAATCAGAGGAACTAAAGTGAGCACGACATACAGGGAAGGCTTTCCATGTAACACCCTGTCAAACGCTATATTCCACGTTACTTCCGGTGGAGAGACTCAGGAGTTTGACAGTATGGCTGCGTACTCTGGTAATATTTACTTTTACTTTTACTTACTGGTAATAGTATTATCTTAAAACTTGTTTAACAACGATTAATGTGGTTAACGTTGCAATATTGTCGATCTTTATTTGTTCGTTATATCTTCCAGAATTGGGAGTGATGGCTGAAATTGCCCAGGCAGTGGAAGAAATGGACTGGCTGTGAGTTACACAATCTTATTTGGTTCTCTTTCGCTAAAGTTACACGTCTCACATACTGTATTTGTTTATAAATATTAATGACCCGATTATCCATTCATAACTAAAGTGAATGATGATTTAATCCCTTTAGGCTGCCAACAGACATTCAGGCCGAATCTATCCCACTGATTCTGGGTGGAGGAGACGTGCTCATGGTGAGATGCTAATCGGTTTCTAGTGCGGAATCTGTGCCTCTATGGGGGTCCTCACAAATATTTTGCTTCTCAAGTGTATGTATGTTATATCATTGCCTCTGTTTTGTTTACAGGCAGCTGAGACTGGAAGTGGAAAAACTGGAGTAAGTTTGAAACATTTTGCTTTCGTAAATGTTTATACGTAATACAGCAGTGTTGGGTTTTCCATGTTAATAAATATAAAAAAGAAAAATGGTAATGATGAAATGCAAAAAATGAAGTCAATGTGGTTTTAGGCCTTTAGTATTCCACTCATCCAAATAGTCTATGAGACCCTTAAAGACCTGCAGGAGGGAAAGAAGGGACGCGGTGCTGTAAAGACAGGAGGAGCAGGTATTATACACCTTCCATAAATGAGCTGGATGATCCTATTGCATATAAAGTAGATCCCGTTGGTCTCAATTGTTTGGTTAATTGTTGTTGTTTGGTTTGTTGCCCTCCTCAGTTTTCAATAAATGGCAGATGAACCCTTATGACCGAAGTCCTGCATTTGGTAAGTGTGTAACATCATTTAATACATCATATGTATTAAATGTAAATAGGCTCATTAGAAAACATCAAGCACTCCTTGCTTCACTTCTCTCTCTTGAGAAATTTGTGATTCTGCGGGCAGTTTTTTTATTTTTATATTGCACACCTTTTGTTTCTCCAGCTATTGGTCCTGATGGCATGTGTTGCCAGAGCAGAGAATTTAAAGAGTGGCATGGCTGCCGTTCCACCAAAGCGGTCACAAAAGGTTAGAGAACATCCTTCTTGTGTTTTTGTTTGTTTTCAAAACCAGAAGGATCCTTGGAAGATACATTCGCCTCCTTTTTGTCTAGGGAAATATTATTATGAGGTGTCCTGTCACGATCAAGGGTTGTGCAGGGTGGGCTGGTCCACTAGCCAAGCATCACTAGACTTGGGTATGTTTGTTATGCCTTTCAGTCTGACTTTATTTACTGATCTAGTGATGTTATAATATGAATAACAACAATCTTTGTTATCCGGTTTTACTCTCTTAGGGACGGACAAGGATGGATTTGGCTTTGGGGGAACTGGGAAGAAATCTCACAATAAGCAGTTTGATAGTTATGGAGAGGTACGGCGTGATGGGAGTTTTGGATCTGAGGCTGTTTCAACCTTAAGAAGTGGTAGATGTTATTTACTGTTTGTGTTTTCCAGGAGTTCACTATGCATGACGTCATCGGTTGCTACATAGATATGGACAAAGGTCATTTGTCATTTTCCAAAAATGGTAAGATGTCTTTAATTATTATTTTATTTTTTGTTCTGTTCTTTGAGATAATGTTTTTGTAGTATTGTGGATGTTTTTCACATAAGGCAGTGAAGGCACTAAAATTATTATTCAGATTTAAGACATAAATAGTACTTTCAAATGATACGTTGAAAACACATGGAAGTTGCTGTAACTGATTCCTGATTGGCTCTCACAGGTAATGATCTGGGTCTGGCATTTGAGATCCCTCCACAGTTAAAAACCCAGCCCTTCTTTGCTTCCTGTGTTTTAAAGGTATACAACAACAACCCTTTTGCTTCCAATTCACACTTTTTTTCATAATTGCTGCAAAAATTGTGAACATTCTCATATGTGCCACATTCTTTTGACATACAAATTGGTGCCCTTATAAGAACGCTGAACTGAAATTCAACTTCGGTGATGAACCTTTCAAAAACCAACCTAAAGATGGCTTTATTGCCCTGAGCCAGGCTTCAGATGGCCATGTGGTCAAATCCGCCCAGACAGGTGAGCTTCAAATCAGATTCGATGAATTAATGCCTGCAGCGAATGTATTTGATTGATGTTTCCACTGGTCATTTGTTTTCGTCCTCAGGCAGCGCTAAAGTGAGCGAGGTCAAATCCAGTTCCAACGCCCCTAGAGCTCTGATCATTGAACCGTCTAAAGAGCTGGCTGAACAAACTCTTAACAATGTCAACCAGTTCAAGAAATATGTTGAGAACCCCAAACTAAGGTGAGATGAGTGACAGAAGAGTTGCAGTTTTGTCATTTTGGTGTGTGGTGAAGTGTTTGGATCAAAATATGATGTCACCACAGGGATCTTCTCATTATGGGAGGAGTGGCTGCTAAAGAACAGCTCTCCATTTTAGAAAGTGGGGTAAGTGCCCAAATCTCTTAGACTACGAATTTAAAACATTAAATCAGGATTTTTATCAAATTGTTTTGCTCTTTAAGGTTGATATTGTAGTTGGGACCCCTGGCAGACTGGATGATCTCATATCCACAAAGAAACTGGATTTATCCCAAGTCCGCTTCCTGGTGCTGGATGAGTGTGTATGTGAAACACCTTTAGCATACTTATGAATTTCTGTTGGATGTGAAAAGTAGATTTTTATAAACAAACACACCTGACTTTGTTTCCAGGACGGACTCCTCACAGCTGGTTACACTGACTTCATTATGAGGGTCTACAATCAGATCCCCCAGGTCACCTCAGATGGCAAGAGACTACAGGTGATTGAAGCTTCGTGTACTTTACCTGAGTGGGTCGGGTACAGTTCTTCATTGGTGAACCTCTTATGTTGCAGGTGATAGTTTGCTCTGCCACGCTGCACTCGTTCGAAGTAAAGAAGCTCTCAGAGAAGATCATGCATTTCCCCACATGGGTGGATCTGAAAGGAGAAGATTCTGTGCCAGAAACCGTCCATCACGTGGTGGTGCCAGTCTACCCCAAAAACGACAAGCTGTGGGAGAAACCGGGCAAGAACCACATCAGGGTACACAATTTTAAGATCTCACTCCACTGTGCTTCTATACTCAACAGTAGACCATTGACTATAGTGCTAAGTTACTAAAAACATGGCTAGGTGTTTATTTGAATGGAATCCTTAGATAGTTTCAGTCCTGTATGTCCTCAGCATCGAATGTTTGAAGCAATGTGTTAACCCTGTTGGTGCTAAAATGAAGTGATAATTTGTCCTTTACAGACTGATGAAGTTCATGCCAAAGATGACACACGACCTGGAGCCAACAGCCCAGGTGAAAATCACCTTACATGATCAGTTATAACCATAAAAAGGATCTGATATAAAAAGTGCTTGTAACTAAATCCTCTTATATGGTTTTATATCAGAGATGTGGTCCGAGGCCATCAAGATTCTTAAAGGAGAATACACGCTGAAAGCCATCAAAGAGCATAAAATGGATCAGGCCATCATCTTTTGCAGGACAAAGATCGACTGTGATAATTTGGAGGAGTACTTTATCAAACACGGAGGAGGTTAGCCCAGCAGACACTTATCTAACAGCCATTATGTGCCATCAGGTCTGGATGCAAACATTTGGCTTGAGTGACGATTTGTCAAATTGTTTCCTACAGGCCCAGACAAGAAAGGACACCAGTTCTCTTGTGTTTGTCTTCACGGTGACAGGAAACCAAATGAGCGCAAATACAACTTGGAGATATTCAAGGTAAAAAAAGTGGAAAATATGGAGTAAGATGAAGTGTTGAATAGCTTGCCTAGTAATCATAGTCACATGAATTTTTCTGTCGTCTTTGCTTCAGAAACAGGATGTGAAGTTTCTGATTTGTACCGATGTGGCTGCTAGAGGAATAGATATCCGCGGTGTTCCGTATGGTAAGAATAAAGAGCCGGTATTTCTCAACTTCTTATATGTAGGTCTGAAATGACCAAAAACCTAAGTGTCAAGTGATGCCTGAACCACACGCACAGGATTGTGGGATATCATTGGCTGGTGAAAAATACCTTGTTGCTTTTCTACCTCTGCTCACAATTGCAATATTATCTTCTCTTCTGCAGTGATAAATGTGACTCTACCAGATGAAAAGCAGAACTACGTTCATCGCATTGGAAGAGTCGGCAGAGCAGACAGGTGACGTCCAACATGCTTTCATAGCGACACTCTTTCTTGGTTATGTGAAGATAAGCATGCCTGTACATTTGTGATTACATTGAGTCATTCATGGATGTGTGTGATGTCACTACAGGATGGGTCTGGCTATTTCACTGGTTGCTATGGAGAAGGAGAAGGCAAGTAGGAAGGAATTTGTTGAATTGGAACGTGTGTGTGTGCGTGCGTGCTAATGCAGTGTCTGTTTGGGGGGATTACACACAGGTGTGGTATCACAGTTGTCCCAGCAGAGGAAAAAGCTGCAATAATACCAGACTCAAGGAAAACGGAGGATGCACTATCTGGTATAATGAAAAAGAGGTGAGAACTCGGTGTTGCGCCATTCTGTATTTTTGCAGCAAAAGAAAACACAGGGGATACAATTGTAAACATTGAACTAAATACAAATCTAAGCAACTCTGACAGTCCTGTTTATTTAAATTATTTTGTATAGTTGTTGTCTGAAATAGAGGAACATCTAAAATGCACTATCACTCAATGTGAACCTGACATCAAAGTACCCGTCGATGAGTTTGATGGAAAAGTGACTTACGGCCAGCGCAGGGCCACAGGGGGTGAGTGTGTTTATATGTCTTCCTTGTGTCCTGTATGCCTCTGTTCACTCTTTTTATTGCCTGTTTCTATTACCTATTTCCCCTATGCACACCAGGTGGTCTTTATAAGGGCCATGTGGATATATTGGCCCCAACTGTACGAGAACTAGCCAACCTGGAGAGAGAGGCACAGACATCCTTCCTTCATCTCTGCTATCTACCCAACCAGCTCTTCAAAGCCTTCTAAAGCTACCGGCACGCAAACTAGCACTTATTCATCATTAAATTAAATAAAGACATGTAAATGTAAAAACATGCATCACTAACCTTACAAAAAATCATTTCATTTTGTTTCGCATGGTTTGACATGCAAAGAAAATTTGATTTTTATAAATAAGAAATGTAATTTTTAGGGCTGTCAAAAGATTAATCGCAATTAATCGCATCCAGAATAAAAGTTTGTGTTTACATAATATTTATCTGTTTACTGTGCATAATAATTTTGTATTTATTAACACATACACATCCATGCATATATTTAAGAAAAATCTAAATATTAATAAACATTTATATATAATTTCAATTATTGGTAAATATAAATAAATACATGTAAATATTTCCTAAATATGTGTACTTGTGTATGTGTTTGTATTTATAAATACAAAATTAATATGCACAGTACATAGACATATGTTATGTAAACACAAACTTTTATTCTGGATGCGATTAATCGTGATGAATCTTTTGACAGCCCTAGTGTGTTTTCAAAGCATTTGAGACATCATTAAATACATTTAAATGGCATAAAATTTTGAGTATTTTATTCAATCTTTTTTTAATATCTCAAAATATAGAATTTAGTATATCCAGAGGACTAACACTAATCCAACTAAATTCAAGTTTCATACTATAAATATTTCTGCACTGACAATGAATTCCTTTGAGTTTGATTGCTCTACCGTTATTAACACTAGGGGGCGCACTTGTCTTGATGGAGAGAGACTGGCTTCCAGTAGGCCTACGTTTAAGACGCACCTTTTATGATTTGTGTCTGAAGAGTTTTTCCTCTATTCTCTATATTACAGCAGAAGAGGGCAATGAAGTTAAAAGTCCTTAATAATCCAAAATTACATAACTATACAGTCACCCGGCAAGCCTGTGTTATTAGAGACTACCGTTTAAACTCAGATCACACACAGGACGTCTCTCTGTAATTACACCCAAACGAACAGCAGCGCTTGTAAACAGCCATGTGTTTTAAACTAATCCACACGCGAGACCACACATACCTTTTCTTGGATTCTTGCCCTAAATCTGATTATATAACAGAATATAGATCCACACAAAAGATGAAACACGGAGCTTGCCAATGCACAATCTAAACAAATCCTGAGTTTCCGTAGTCATAATTAGGCCCAGACTGAATCTGTGAACTTTCTCAGTTTCTGCACACATTTGGTTGGAAAATCTGCAATATTCTGTGGGAATTTTATTTCGGGCTGTTACACTTTTACAGGTAGCTGAAACGATGTCAAAATAATCAATAAACTAACATTTGAGGGATTTCTTTTTTCTTCACGTTTCTAGCTTTCTTTCGTGTTATGTAACTGCAGTAACTCCGTTTGTGTATACGTGTGTTTCCATGCACACTTCTAAGCATCTTTGAGAGTAAATGGTTTCCAGCTGTCCAAGTGTGTCTTTATTTCCAGCGCTAACAATGACACTACATACATTTGTATGCCTTCACACACACATTGGCCTTTTGCTCTTTTCCTAAGCCTTGCTGTCTCACTTTTAACCCGTTCAACATGCTACTCGACAGACTAATGACATATTTCAGAATATTTGCTCTATTTGTCTGAGCACAATTATCGTCACATAAATGCTAAAAGGTGCGGACAGAACAAAGATTAGACGGGGTAAAATTTTAACCAGGGGCCCGCCACAAGTAAAGTACTGAGTCAAACAGGGGGTATGTAAGTTCAGTCACATTCCAGGAAGCTCTTACAGGTACCTGTAAAGCCTCCACCTTCCTATTCCCCACGGATTTGACTGTTGTGAGGGATTTATGTATGAGCGAAGGATTACGGTTTGAAAATAAGGGACAGGAAGTCCCGCCCATCAGACCCATGGGGCATTTACTCTGCACCTGGTAATGAGAAATGTCCCTGTGGCAGGTAACACAGATCACATGAGTTGAGAGGAAGAGCAAGTGCTGTCACTACAATGCCTCTCTCAGGTTACAGGGTCTGGTATGAAGATGCTTCAACAGAAGATAAAATTGGGGTTGTTGGGTATACTAGTTCCCCAACTTCCACGTTAGCTTTGTTTCGTTTTGGTTATGTTAATCCAGGCAATTTTCACTGTAATTTACCTGAGTTGCAACATGCCTTGATGATGTAAATGTGTCTTGACCAATCAGAGCTGTTTTTTCAAACGTAATGAAGTGCTGGAGAAAAGAGACACAGGAAAAGCGGATAAAGGACACACTGGGCCACCGCAAAGAGGAAGTTCTGTAATCTAAAGTGAATTATTATGATTTTGCTTCTATAATCTTAAACTATGAGCCTTAACTGTTGTGTGTGTGTGCGTGTGTGTTCTATGACAGTGGTTCTTAAACTTTTTAGTTGTGAGTGCATTGCTTTGCAGCCCCCCAAATAAAGACTAATAATCTTAAATTTAGAATTTTAATTAAACCAAAAACGTATTCAGTTATACAATGCTGGAGGTTCTTTTGGTTGATGGTTTTTTTATGGTGTTTAGTTGCATAAAATCTATGATAAATTTCTATATTTAAAAAAATACCACAAAATCCGTGTCCCCCTGGATCCATTTTGGGGCCAGTTTGAGCACCACAGCTCTATGAGGATAAAACAAAGTTGCACCGAATCATACAGATACCATACAAAATGTTAGCAAGAGCACCATCCACAACATTTGATGTATTAGAATAAACAGATATGATGCAGAAAAAAATTATTATTTACTGGGGTAAGAAAATAAATAAAACAAAAAAAGTTTTTCAGAATTGTTTTGCTTTGGTTATGTGGTATATTATATTAATTCTTCATATGTTATTAATATGTTCTTTTAGACATTTGTGCAGGAAAACAAGACAAAAATACTAAGTTAGAAGTGCATTTTAAAGTGTATGAAATGTATGCCCCTTTGTTGCTTCACCCTTAAAGTGATAGTTCCCCCAAAAATAAAAATTCTGTCATAATTTCCTAACCCTCATGTCATTTCAAACCTGTATGACTTTCTTTCTTCCGCAGAACTCAAAAGAAGATATCTTGAAGAATGTTGTTAACTGGCCCTCATTCGCATGCATTGGTTATACAATAGAAGTAAATGGTGCCAGCGCTGTTCGGTTACCAACTTTCTTCAAAATATCTTCTTTTGTGTTTTGGGTGAACTACACTTTCACCCTGGGATGTTTTACTGGGGATTAGTATATACACCAATAAATAAATAGATGGATTAATGAATTACATAATCACACTCCAAAAAATAAAATTTCTTTTGATTTAGCATCACTTGATGACAGAGGAAGGAGGAAGCGGTAGCAGAAGGGGAGGGAATACTCGTAAATGCCCAAATCTTCAACTGTGCCCACATTAAACAAAATGGTTGGAGTTAAGTTTAGTCACTATTTGAACGGTTTATCTCACTTCACTGTATATCTTCTATCTCTCTTTTCCATACCCATGGGGGACATTCACGAACGTGCTTTGATCTGTTGCCAGACAGCACAAAGCGCACACTGGGGAGAAGCAGAAGGGAAAGAGAGTGAACGATGAGGGGGAGGAGTAGATGGATTTCAGTTACTGTAAGCCTTTAAAACTCCAGTTCCCTCAGGGGTCTCGGTAAACTGCATCAGACCCCTAAGCCCACCTGACAGACAGACAGGTGATACTTTAGATAGATACTTGACTCGAATATGAATCTGAAAAATCAAAATCAAGTGTCCATCAGTGTATCATGATTGCGATCAATAGAACAGACCAGGTTCAATTTGCCGATTCATACAAGAACACAGTCCAACAGGTCACCTAGCAGAACATTCCAAATATGATCTACCCATTTATATTACCTGTCTAGGTTGACAACATTTCAGAAAGTTTGTGAAAATGTTGATGTAGTACATGAAGAACATTCCTCTCTATCCTGGCTCATCACTCTATGTCGGTGAAGATGACCCTAAACCCAGCGTGAACTCTGACCCGTGGCGACCCGCTTAGGACTGCGACCGGCCATTAGAGAGAGCTCATGCTCATCCGTCTAGCGATCTGTCTGTTGCTGCACCCATGTCTATTCCTTCGCTCAACTTTCTGTTGTTCTGCCTCTTCTCAAAGGCCAGCTCTCATCCATCAGCCTATGGATTCCTTCTCTGTGACCCTCTGTCAATGCTGGCCTCACTCTTTCATTGACCTCCTTTCTCATTCATTTGTTCTTTCTTTTGTTTGCATCCTCTGACTCAATCCATGCCTCTTGTTTCATTCTACTTGTTTGGGTAGTTAGTTGGTTCATGACTTTATGATTTCGAGTTTGGTTAAAAAACATCCGGCCTGTGGTAATGCATACAATTATTTTTTTAAGGCTGACTATTTTGTTCGGTTCTGTTTGGTTCAGAACCTTTAGAAAGGATCAGAAACCTTTTATTAAATAAAAGGTGCTAAAAATTAAAGGAGCTACAAAAAGTTCTTCGCAGTGATGTCAGTAAAAAACATTTTGGTTCACCAAGGACCTTTTATTTAAAGTTCCTTACTTTTTCGCTATCTAAAGAGGGTTTTTTTCTCTCCAAAAAAAGAACTTTTTGTGGAAGTTTTTTCAAACATTAAAGGTTCTTTAAGGAACCATTCAACCAGAAAAGTAAGAAAGACTGTTATTTAAGAAAATAAACTTTTATTCATCCCATTGGCAGATTGCTTGTTTTAATAATAAACTTAGTTTATTTTTATAGTTTATATAAAGGACTAAATATCTAACATCTACACATTTTGCTTCTCAGGTAAATGTATCCTGATTTCAGAATTTCTAGACATTTTTACTGGAAAACAAGACACAAATATTATGTGTTTTGCAGTGTATGCTGCACATTCAGCCAAAATTGTGCAAATTTATTGATAAAAGATCCTTAGATCATTTCTATGGGGTATGTAATAGTCATTTTATTTATTTGCATAATATATTTAATTCATTTGAATACATGTGATGGATAAAAAAAGATAGGGCAAATAATTAAATTATATAAAATATAAACTGTACAAAATATGTAATTTTATATCATACAAACAGATATAGTATATATTTATATTATATCTATTATATACTTCTTTTTATACTTTTTTTTCTTTTGTGTTTCTGTTGTGACAGGTCCATTTTATGTATTCTGCACTCTAAAAAAAGTGCTATATCGCACTAAAAGTGGTTCTTGGCTCATAATCATAGGGAAACCACTTTTAGTGCTATTTAGAACCATATTTTGGTGCTTCAGTGGTTCTTCAGCGGTTCTTTGAGATGACTGAGGTGCTATATAAAAAAAAAGAAGAACCATACAGGGGTTTAACAGGTTCTTTATACAGAAACGGTGCTATATAGCACCTCGGTCACCCCAAAGAACCTCTGAAGAACCACTGAAGAACCTCTGAAGCCCCAAGATATGGTGCTATATAGCACTAAAAGTGGTTCCCCTATGATTACGAGCAAAGAACCACTTTTATTGCTTTATAGCACCATTTTTTTCAGAGTGTGTGTAGCACCCATGTGATGCCATACAACGGCAAATGAAACACAGAATGTCTGTTAAAGCTCGTTGTACAACCCACCCACACACACACCTAGACAACTCAATACCTTGTCTCTGATTTCACCCGTAACATATTGCTCCACCACTGCATCTGTCAGTAGTGGGAAGGAGAGAGGACTGGCGCCTAAATCAGAGCAGCTGTGTCTGCATCTAACGGCCCCCGTGCTCATTAACCGCAGGAGCTGGACCTGCACGACAGCCCCTATATCTCACTCACTGCAGCTAGCCGTTAGCGCTAACGATAAGATCCCCCTAAGCCCACTGGGGTTAACTGATACTCTCAGGCACTTCGGTTTGGGGGGTGATACAGATGGGGAGATGGTACGTTGCCATTGAGTGAACCTGAGAATCTCCTACTTCCGAGCTAAGCTGTCATTATATGACTTGAACAATGAACGTACAAGTAAATGATGAGCCTGATAACTCAAGTAGTAGAGAATTGTGCTACTAATGCCAAGGTGATGGGTTTGTTTCCATGGAAAAGTCATACTGATAAAACATGGTCAGAATGCATTCAATGATTCTTTGGATAAAATAGTTTGCTAAATATGTGAATGAACAGCATTTTTGTGTATTGTATAAGTAGGTGTGCATAAAGAAGTACACCTGCATCCCTTTTACTCAACCTATATTATTTATGCATGGTACCAACCAAAATAAATATTTGTTCTGCATAAAGCAATTGTCAAAGGATGAGTCATTAGCTTTACATTAATGTGCCCTCTTATAAAAACCCTGGCTTTATTAAACTACAATTTTTTTATTATAAAAACATTTTAGAATCCTTCTCCACCACCAACTGCACCGTGGCTTTATGCCACTTTTCATATGGATATGCAAATTTCAAATGTCACAACACCAAAACATGGGCATCACTGAATTTCCCACTTGTGAATACGACTTTGCTTGGTCGTTTATGGCCACATAACTTGTATTTACAATATTTTTAGTTGACATCATTTCATTCCACTTTATACTGTATATAAATTCAAACTCCACAGTGGAACAAAAGAAACAGAAAATAATCTCTCTCATCAGCTCTACAAAGCCATTACTGTCACTATCAGTCAGACTCACACACATAATAAAACACTGACACATGCTTGAATCGACACGTATGTCCGTCCATTGATTTACGTGTGTGTTAAGGGGAATAGCTGAATTGACGGAAGTCCCCCCGTGATGTGTCGTTTTATCATCCTTCAGGGGGCCATCAAACATTAGACATATTGTGTGTGTGTGCGCGTGTGTGCGCATGTGTGTGTGTGCGCGTGTGCGTGTGTAGTACCTAATTGATGTCAAACCCACTCCCCAAAGCCCCAAACACTGGTGGTGACACCCCTCTATAGTGACATCAAAGAAAATATATAATTGAATATTACATTACATAATGAATATAACATATTACATGTACCTAAATAAGTTATAAGTTTATACTGCATCATATCAATATATACCCACATATTTGGTTTCATAAGGAAGTTTGAACAGCAATTATATATTCCCCCGTGAGCATTCAGACAGACATCCAGGCCCAAAAGCTCATAAGCAAAAAACGATGCCCTCCGGGCAGTTACAGTAATTCACGCACATCGTCTGGTTAGTCCTGATTTCAAGATGAAAAACATCCAATAGATTCCAAAGACAAGTGCAGACAAGCAGGTTTGCTGGGACTAAAACCTTACGAAATATTCCAACCGTCAATGAAAACGGGTCCTGATAAAACACGTCGCATATCCCACATAGACGGGGTTTCATGAGGAAATGGCATGAAACGAACCACCCAGGTGTGGAGACAGACCCAAACTCGTGGGAAAAGCCGTTGGAAGTTGCAGACAACATAAACTCTCAGCGGTCGTTGACTGACACAGTGAACCGTTGAGACTGGAGTGAAGATTTACTGAATCTAGAGCAGAGGTCTCAGACTTACTTGAACTACAAATACACACTCAATTCACACTCTTTTGTAAATGGATAAAATAATATGCATGGCTAGAATTGCTGTGCAGCGTGTCACATACAAATTGGGCATCTGTCACCGGTCATGCAGTATAACTTGCAACTCACAAGCCAGCAGTGTAAGACCCCTGATCAAAAGCCTTAAATGTTTGTTTGGTGTCACACCTATGACAAAAGGCTCACCTACAACACAAAAACACTCATTTCACATGGTGGTCATGTACGTCTCCAAGAGAAAGGGCCATTAGATAATTCTTGATATGCTACCCGCATAATCCCTATGTCTCAATCCTTCTCTCAAACCCTGACTCATCTTTCACATTCCTGGTGCATTCCATCAGGATTAGTTGATGCCGCCAGTACAGACCTCATTCATGCAGAGAGAAACAAAGAAAGAGAGACAAAGTGTGTGTGTGTGTGTGTGTGTGTGTGTGTGTGTGTGTGTGTGTGTGTGTGTGTGTGCGTGTGTGCGTGCGTGTGTGTGTGTGTGTGTGTGTACAGATTTGCTATACTGTACTCCTGAGGGCCAACAAAATGTATTCACAAACACTTTATAATGAAATATGTTAATACGTCAATATCAGGACATTTTTGGTCCAGGCGGACACAATATTTCATGAAAGTCTATGAGATGTCCTCACTAACACAGTATCATAGTAGTGTCATTTGTGTGTGCATCAGAGACTCCGGTTCTTTTTGTTACAAAAGGGTTTTTTGTTGCCTCAAACCATTTCTTTCCTTAGTGCAAACATAGTATGCAGCCCAGCACACAATCTCAAGAGAGCTAACCTGCCACTCTGACTGAAGAGAGCTTTAGATCTTTGAATAAACCAAACATTTGAAGGATGATGTTTGACTTCTGGCATCCTGTGTTTTGTGTCTTCTTGGTGGTAAGAGCGTTGCGTGGCAGAATAACACTATCACACCCTTATCAAACATCACACACTCTTCCAAAAGACACACTCACACCCAATCACACAATAAACAAACCAACAGATCAGTGTTCAAAGGCATTCTGTGTATTGATACAGTCTATCACCGCCTGTAACACACGAGAGAAAAAAAATGTTTATATGGCTTTCTCTTGAATAAGAGAGACCGTATTCTGATTAAAGACTTAAATAGCAGGCGTTCTCATCTGGTGGGTCGTGGTTCAACATAAAAGTGAAAATGCATTTTTATGCGTATGTATGAACATGTGTTTGTATATTTTTTAGTTAAATACATATATAGCCTACATTTTAAATTGTGCATAGCTATAAAATCAAAGAAATCTACAGCCAAAGGAAAAAATAAGAGACCACTTGAAAATTATTTTCAGTTGTTTTAATTTACTATTTATGGGTATGTGTAATGTTTTACATGTATTTTGGAACAGTCTAAAATAAATAAATGATGGAATATACCTGATACCTGCGTCTTCTTTGCATTCTTTCACATTGCTTTTCGGGTCATTTAAAGTTACTTCTGAGTTTGTTTCTGTTGAAATTCAACAGACACTGGACTGGAATTGCCACAATACATGCAGAAATACTGATTAAAGGCTAAACTGGAGTGATCTCCTATTTTTTTGACAGCTGTATATCAACATATACAAATCAGTATATATACTGTATATACAGCCATGGAAAAAAATAAGAGACCATTCCAAATGTTCATGTAATCAGCATTTCTAGATGGGTTGTGGCCATTCCAGTCCAGTGTCTTTTAAATTTCAACAAAGGCAAACTTCAGGAGTGACGTAAGACTGACAGCATGACAAAACACATGAAAACTGTGATAAAAATCATGGTAGTCACATCATTTTTTTTAAAAATGCACAAATGTTCCTGTTGTATTGCTTAAAAGTAAATATGAACTTGTTTTCTTTGCAATATTTGAGGTCTGAAAAAGCAGAGCATCTTTTCTGTTATTTTGACCTGTTTCTCTCGTTTTGTATTTTCTGCAAATAAATGCAAATTAAACAATGGAGATTTTGTTAGTACAGAATAAAACAAAAATTAAATTATGAATAGTAAATTCAGAAAAACTTAAAAAATGGTCTTTAAATTGGTCTCTTAATTTTTTTGTATATATGGTAGCCCAATACAGGGATAAAGAGAAAGAGAGAGAGACATTGAGAGAGAGGGGAGGTATGCGAGAAACAGGAAAAGAAAGAGGAAAGTTGGAGCGGATGATAGAAAGAGGGAATCATTGTCTTGAGGGTCAATCCAAGGGCACCATCCCCTTTGCTGATTGGTTCAGATGTTCTCAGCTGTAATGACAGAAGAAGAAATTTCTTAATTACTCTAAAATGGGCTTGGTACTGCACATATTCATTGTATAGCACACAAAAAGAATGAACTTCAGTGTCATGACGACATTCTGTCGCTGTCTGAAATATTTCAACACTATTTCAATTTAAAAAAATACAGGACACCGTGTGCGTAGTGAACGCACTTACACTCTTAAAAATAAGGGTGCTTAAAGGGTTCTTCACAGTAATGCCATAGAAGAACCATTTTTGTTTCCACAAAGAACCATTCAGTCAAAGGTTCTCATCTCTTTCTTAACTTTTTATAATCTGAAGAACCTTTTTTCGCCACAAAGAACCTTTTGTGAAACAGAAACTTACATTGGATGTTAAAGGTTCTTCCTGTAACCAGATAAACAAAAAACGTTCTTCTATGGCATCATGAAGCACCCTTGTTTTTAAGAGTGTACCTCTTTTGGGGACCAAATAGTCAGTAAAAGTAAGCTGAACCTGACTAAATCTATTTTTAGTCGGGGGTTAGGTGGGTTTGTATAATTATCTTTATATTAAAACAATGTAAGTCTATATTATGTGTTCATTTAGATGAACCAGCTTGAGCACTCTGGAGTTGAAGAGTTTAACTGTCTCCCTAAAGAAAATCTTACCAAATCCATCATATCAATGTGATAGTCATGCCTTTAGAGAGTCGCTCGCTTAAAACTTTACACAACAAAACGTTGTCAAACACAGTCTGAAAGTGTGCTGACAGACTTCGAGATCTCCCGATACATTTTCCTGTCTTTGACAGTACAACAGTCCATATGCAAAAATCTAAGTAACGAGTCCATATGAACAGTTTGACTCGGTTTAAATTAATTACTCAGAATAATGAAACGATATCTGGTGACATCTCACTTTCAATCAGGTACGTCAAACAGTGAACAACATTTTGAAACTCCACCGTGCTTTATCAGGGTATGTTGTAATAGAGAAACAAGGCTTTTTTTGTGTGTTAGGAGCAGGCCAAACCAGTAGCACATGTGGAAATGTTTTCATCATCACATTTAACAAGGCTGTTGGCGGAAAGGAAGAGAGGAAAAGAGAGAAAGAGAGAGAGAGAGAGACTCCACAGACAAGCCCTGCCAAAAAATACTTGCATCTAAAAAAACGTCTCA
The DNA here is from genome assembly GCF_024868665.1 of Triplophysa rosa. Classification (NCBI taxonomy): domain Eukaryota; kingdom Metazoa; phylum Chordata; class Actinopteri; order Cypriniformes; family Nemacheilidae; genus Triplophysa; species Triplophysa rosa. The sequence continues at coordinate 7,551,576 of NC_079904.1, read as the reverse complement.
GCTGTTTTCCTCCCTCTTTCCTGCCAATCGGCATCTGTCTCTCTCTCCTTTTCTTTTTTATCTGCCCCCCCCTCCATTCTAACAGACTGCCGCTCCATTTGTGTGTGTGACAGAGTGTGTGTATTTGTGTTACATCCTCACATCTGTGCCTTAGATCATATGGTGGTTCATGCCTCATGCTGCTAGCTGTAGGTCTTTATGATCCATGGAAATTACTGGAATGTCATTTTAACATCCATGAAAATGTCGCCGTTCCTCAAAGCCGCCCCAGATTATGTATCACTGGGGGTGCTAGAAAGACAGCTGTTTGTGCGTCTCAGACTGCGTGTGAGGTTCAGACCCTGTAAGTGTTGTAAGAACTTGTTGGTTTAGGGAAGAGTGCAAGCACCAAACACCTTCTCTGAACCGTGAAGACAATCAGACCAACATATCAGTCTTTTCTCACTGAGGTTCTCTGCGCAGACAAGATCATCTTCATACACAAACACACACACACACACACACACACACACGCTGATGTGATGAATGAAAAGCTGACATCTAACAAAACTACCGTTCATGTATGGCGGGTGAACGCACGCAGACACACCCAGGAAAGACAAATCACGAACGAGATCTCCTTATAACGTCTCATTTGTTTCTGCTAGACAGCATGGGATTCAAAAGAGAGTATTAGAGACGTTTGCTTTAGTCTAATGAATTTCTTTAATAAAAAATATTGTCTCACATTGTGCTCAGATTGGCCAAAATATCAAACTCTACATTTAAAGGGGTGCTGCAACCATGTGTCATGCATTCTGACTTCTTTACACTGTTAAACGTGCTGTCTTCTCATGCTTAACATGGTCAACTTGTCAAAAAACGAGTTGGGCGTATTACGTAGTATTTCTGTGCTCGATACACTCCCACAGCGATCGTACAGGTTTCGGAAAGTTATTTTCGAACATATAAAACTGTTTCGTAACAAATTTTCTTAGTCCCTCATTGGACAAGTCTCCCGGAAAAGCACGCGGCACGCCCACACGGCAGCAAGGAGAGCAAGAGAAGGAGCATGCGCAGACGTCACTTTCACTTGTGTGCAGGAGAGAGAGAGAGAGAGAAAGCATACGTTCGCAAAGTTCAGGTGTTTGTTTGTTCACTGCATTTGGGTGATGAATGTTATATAAACGGTGGAAATAACGCTGGATTTGGAGATCGTTTGAAACTGATATATGGAGCCGTCCTAGCGCTAAAAGATGCCGGACGTGAACCGCATGCGGTGAGTGAAACTGATGTCTGTGTTTTGTTGGCAAAGGGTGCGCACGTGCTTTAGTTCAAAATCTGAGAAAATACTCATGACATAATGAGTTATGAATAAACAACCTTTAAATAAACAACAATAAAATTTGCTTCTGGGCGCATAGCACTCTGGTCATCTCCATTGAAAGCTATGGCAACGTGATGAATTAGAGGTCATGTGTTGAAAGGAAATTATGTTTGCATTGGGGAGACAGACACGGCATTCCAACACACACGCATACATGCACACGCTCACATTAAAGACAGGTTTTCCTTAGGAGTCATATCAATTATATCAATGCATCACTTCAGTGAAGAAGTGATCGTATAGATGGGATTTTTCCCTGCATATAATTCAAACGCACACATTGTAGATGGATGACGCTGTCTGCTGATCATGTGACCGGTGGAGCCAGCCCTTTAGTTCCGCCTTTGCACGCATGTACGATTGTGTGTGTGCAGGATGGAAAAAATGCACACGCACACACTCAGACTCAGGGAAAAGGGGGTTTCCATACTGTTAAAGGTAACATTCACAGAGACTCAGTGTGAGAAAGTGAATTTAAAACTCGACTTTCATACATTTCAAATGTCCAGCTACTCTGACAGGAAGCTGGCATACGTTTAGAGACTGTCCGTCCAATGTTCCCATTTCAACTGTGAATGCCGAATTCTGTAAAAATCATTCCATTTTATTCCTGACTTCTACTTACTATGTTTCATAATGTTTGCTCAACAGATTTGTGCAAAAAATAATAATTTTAGAGCTGCATGACTGAAACCTTTAAATCATTTAAAACCTAGAACAGAGTGAAATAAAAGGTTTGTTTATTGTTTAAAGTAGAAATCTTGTTTATTAAGACTCAGGATTTGAGAAGCACTTCAGGGGATCCATGGATATTAAAAATATAAAGATTAAAGGTGTAATGTCTGCATCAAAGAATTGCACAAAAATAAAAAATTTATGAATAAAACAAACCAAATGAAATTTGGGGTACACTTTATTTTACAGTGCCCTTGTTACACGTTACATGTATATTTACAATAAATGATGCATATATACATGCAACTAACCCTAAACCAAATCCCTATATGTAGTACATGTAGGCCTAGTTAATTTTTTTTACTCAGTACTTAAATGTAAATGTTACACTGTAACATGGGCACTGTACAATAAAGTGTAACCGAAATGTGTTTGCATCTATAATTATTTAGAGGATTAACCATGAAGCATCTTCTTCCTTAATTTCTCTCAAATAAATTCAAATGCAGATAAAATATTCTGCATTGTTCACAAGATGTGTGTGTGCAGCGCACGGCCAAAATTACCCAGAGCCAAAGAGTATCCGCTCTTTTTTTCACTGGAGACGTGGATGTTGTCTTTCAGCGCGTGGCTCTCTGTTCTAGTTTGTTCCTGTCGCGCTGTGTGCGTGTGTATGTGTGTATGTTTTCATGCCCAATAAAAGCTCAAAGGAAGCGGTCAGAAACTCCTCTCATTGTTATTAAGGTAAAGGAATCTCTGAGGGAATATCAGTTTTAAACCTACATCCTTTCACACACATACACACACTCACGACCGCCGTCTCGCTTTATCACCTCGTTGTCATGTACTGCGCATCTTTAACTCACTTCTACTGATGATGTGAACAGGAAAAAATAAGGCAAACTGTAAAATGATATAATAAACACTAAAACACACACACACACACACACACACACATACATAAGCAGGAGGATGCTAGCATTACTCTTCACTTACACCTCATGGGAGTCTGGCTATTTTACTGATTTTGATGAGGGTTAGGAAGTGGAAAATTGTCATTGACCTTTTTTCTCCTGTACACACACGTTTTTGTTGCACGTCTTTTGTCCAGACATGTAAGTGTGTTTGGTTTTTGGTTTTTGGATGGAAAAGCATTTTGACTATTTCAGTGTGAGTTTGAATATCTGGTACAAGCTATAGCCTTTAACTGCAGCATTAAGGATCTCAAAGCTTTGTGCGCAGATCTGATTTAGTTTTCCATTCCAATCTTTAAGACTTCTCAATCTTTAAGAAACTGTTAATGCGATTCATCATTTACTCACCCTCATGTCATTTCAAACCTGTAGGACTTTCTTTCTTCTTCAGAACACAAAAGAAAATATTTTGAAGAATGGTGAAAAACGAAAATCGTTGGTCCTTATTGACTTACACAGGTTTTGTGTCCAAACAATAGAAGTCATTGGTTACCAACATTCTTCGAAATATCTTCTTTTGTGTTCTGCAGAAGAAAGAAAGTCATACAGGTTTAAAATGTTTTAGGGTTTTAAAATTGTTAAAGTGTCAAAAGAGTGCATGAGATAACAGTGGCAATGGGGTTCCTATATATAGCTCAAATAATGCACGGCAGGTTTTAATACCAGAGAATGCACATTTATGTACACCATGAATGCACTCAAAGTCACATTGGATGCAAATGTTTGTTTATAATGTAAATGTAAATTTCACTTTTTTGTCCAGAAGTGCTGCTCATGTACTCATTCTCTATTACTTATGTAGTGAATGTCTCAGTTTAGAGAGAAGAGTGTATTCTAAGTTTCAGACAATATTGAAAAGTTTGTATGACTAAAGAAACACTTGAAATTTGATCAGACTATGTAGAATGAAACAAAAATCAGATTGTATCCATATTTTAAACATGTTTATACTATAAAAAACTAAATGGACGTCAGTCTGTTATGCCCCCAAATTAGATTTTCCTGCCTGTCTAAAGAAAAGTCTAATTGTTGCTTTGATGAGTTTATGGCTTTGTTCACACTGCACACAAATCTGATTTGGTTTTCAAACCAGATCAAATCTGAACCGTTTGTTCAGTCAGTGTGGTATATATCTGGTGTATCGGTTGCAATAGTAAAGACAGACATTAAGGATCCCATGATGCCAAAATACTTTCTTATACAACTGAGAATAGCTTTCCAGTTTGGCATCTTTGGCATGTTACATTTATGTTTGTTGCATAAAAGAAGCAACAAACGCATTACTTTAACTTAAATATTCATATGATTCAAACTTCACCACAAAGTGAACATCTCATTTTTGTTACTTGAGTTGTCATGTAATGTTTGTGTAATGTGTCAAAAAAATTGGAATAATCTGTTCTGCCGTTCAGACTACAGAAAAAGAAACCGATTTGAGTCAGATTTGCTTTTGCTGTTTGTTTGCCTAATATGGTGCCAGAGCCCAATGACTCTTAAATAAACAGATACACGAGCACACAGTTGGACGTATCATTAATTCTCTTTGTTTAGAACACAATGTTTAAATAAACAAACAGCACCACAACACAAAGAGTGATGTGTATCTGTTCCGCCACCTCCAAAAAATGAACTCCTTCTGTAAAAACAAAGCACAACCACTTATTTAACATGTATCAAGAACATGAACACACACCGACTCCACAACTGCTGATGCTTTATGATCCGATCTTTTGATCTTATGACAAACCTCCTTTTTTCACCCTGACAGAGTTCATCTCTCTCGTTATTTATTTAAAAGAAACAGGGTCACTTCCCACACTGACCCCTTTCACCACAGATCGCTCTAACAGTCAGGACATGTTGAGGTAGAAATCGCCCTCCGGTGTAAGTCTTCGTGTCAGTGTGTTTACACTCGAAAACATTCCATCTGCTTTATTCTCTCCAGCTGGAGCTGAACCGGGATCAGTTATAAAATAAATAAATGCCTACAGTGTCCAAACAGCTTGCCACATCAAAACCTCAGAGGTGAGAGGTGGCGCTCCGCCTCATTTCCTCAGTGTATTCGGAGGCTTTTCCGAGAGGTAGAATTTGGGAGGAAAAGGGGCCGCTGGTCGCTCATCTCTTGTCTCTTTGATCCCGTTTCTGTCCTCAATCCCGTGTCCCGTAGGAATTATACTAATCAAAATTCCAAAAGAGGGGGTCGTCGGTGCGTAAGTGTGTGGTTGGAAAGCAGTAAGGTAGAACAGAAGCTCAGGTTACACCTTGTCTGGGAACTAAGCAGAGGTGTCTGTCAGTTCAGACGACATAAAAATGTAATACGTCTGAATCGTGCCACAACTGTATACTAAAAAAACACATTTCTATCATGATCTAATGTCATGTATAATATTCACATCCAGCTCAATTAAAAAGATACTCAAATCTAACATCTAGCTAAGCAGGTCTGATGGTTTTCAGCTGGTCACCCATCTCATCTGTCCATCTGAAAAGAGCTTTTAAAGGGATAGTTCGCCCAAAAATAAAAATTCTGTCATCATTTACTTACCCATCAATGGCGATACCCATTGACCTCTATTGTATGGACACAAAACCAATGCAAGTCAATGGGAACCGCCGTTGTTCGGTCACCAACATTCTTCAAAATATCGTCTTTTGTGTTTGGTAGAAGAAAGAAAGTCATACAGGTTTGAAAAGACAAAAGGGTGAGTAAATGCTGATTTTGGGGTGAACTATCCCTTTAAATTCACTAAAACCAGCAAAACCAACCAGCTTAACCTTGACTGGAAGCTTAAAAAAACTGGAAGACCAGTTAACCATCAGTCTGGTTATGCACACACCGAAATGATCGTGCTCCCTGATGCACCAGCACTTGTGTAAATGGCATTACATAATGATATGATGTGAAAAGCTAATTTAAAGAGGAGTTTGTCTCATTTTTTTAATAGGATGGCCCTATTACTGCACTCTATTACCTAAAAAACAGTTAGGATAGACCGGGGTGGAGCGCCGATAATTGTGCGTGCATGTGCGCATGATTTTGCCCACGCTAATGAGGTCTTTTATCTGAAATTAGAGAGTTTAATCGTTTTAGCTGTGGGTGCTTTGAAACACAGAGGTAAACGAAGGCATTTGTGCATCCACTCTAGCAGAGAATTAATCAAGTCCAGAGGGAAAACTTATCTGAGACACAGAATAGATCCCGAAATATACCAATGTTTTTCCAGTTGCAGAATAATTGACCTGATTTCTCTAAAATCTGTTTGTGATGTATTGGCAAATTGTAACAAAGACCAGATTGTTAGAGAAGGAAACAACATCCTCTTGAAATGCTCGAACATCAAACAACGAAAGCTGCACATTTCCCCCTTTCCAAATTGTTCTTCCATTATACCAATGAGAATGCACCTTTTTCCCCGATCTGTTGAAAGTATGTGTGTGTGTGTGTGTTCTTGTGTAATTTGTTCGCTTTTTGTTTGTGGTTTACATTAATTGCAGCTAGTCTCCTCTGGGGAGAACTGAGTTCAGTACGACCCAAGCGCAGAGGAAACACTGGTAGCGCTCAGAAGAAGTTAAATAAACAATTCGGAGTAAAATTATTTGCAGGTGTACGCTGGCAGACGCTATCTGTGGCAGAGCCGAGAGTCGTTTCCAGAGAAGCTTTCTGCTTTATAACAGAATGCTACGGTGTGCTATGAAGGGACAGTTATGTAATTGCTTCAGCTGTTTCTGAAAGTCATTTCAAAGTGCAGGAACACATTAGCGAGGAAAACTGAGAGGTAATTTTGGTCGAGAAGCGTGCTTAATTGGTTCCCAAACGAGTTCACAATTTATCTTTGTGTTTTTAAAAATACACTTTTCAATCACAAATCAATCTTAATTCTTGCATTGCATTTCTTATTTCTATCGCGTAGTCTTCTAACAATTTGCATTATTCCAATTATGCAGAATGAAATATGCTGAAATATTACCCAGTGAGCAAAAAAATGCAACTGTGGCAAAAATAAACTAAGGTCTTAGTAAAGGTTTTTGGCGAAAACAAGCTCAGGTTAATTGACCAATTCTCATCTGTCCACATATTGTGAAAATAATGTCATTCAATTAGTCTTTCATATCACATATTGTGCATTGAAATAGCCAAAAAACAATAAGCACCTACTCATGTTAAAACTTCAGGTGTTCTTATAGACATGAGCTACTGGGAGTACCCTGGACATTGACATTAGTAAGATAAAAATCATAACTTTATTTTGCATATCGTGTCAATGGTTACAAAACCAAATGAGTTGCGTCTCTGAACTTTCATAACATTCACTACTGGTCAAAAGGTTGCTTGACTGTTATTTTTCTTTCTGTTATTATCTTTAAAATAACGTTTAAATGTGAACGTGTATGCTTAAATTATTGAAAGTATTTTAGTAACACTTTACAATAAGGTGCTATTTGTTAACAATTATTTAATGCATTAGCTAACATGAACTAACAACGAACAATACTTCTACAGCATTTATTAATATTACTACATGTTAATTTCAGCATTTATAAATACATTATTAAAATCAAACGTTGTCACTGTTAACATTAGTTAATGCACCATGAACTAACATGAATAGCTGTATTGACATGAACTAACATTAACAAGGATTAATAAATGCTGAAAAACGAAATTGTTCATTGTTAGCTAATGTTAGCTAATGCATTTACTAATGTTAACTAAAAGCACCTTATTGTAAAGTGTTACCAGTATTTTGGTAGACAAAAATATTTAATTTTGCTTTATTTATTTTGACTCAACTATGTTGTCACAGCATAATTCCCAAAGTTAAATGTGTTCATTCCATAGCTTTGAGGAGTTTGCTATTAATCTTAAATGAGACAAAAAGAATTATCAATGAGTAAATGATCCTAAACTTTTGACCAGTATACTACATAGGCAGCTGCGTATCTTTAAAAGAACAATATTATGATATATTTAAATGCTGCCTCAGTAGATAGTTCTACCATCCAGCCCTAAAATGCAAAAGTTAATTTGTCCTCATCTGCCCTGTGAAAGGCGCCAGACCGTGTTTAGTCATCATTAGACTGTCTAATAACCTGCCATAAACCCTCTATCAGTACTGCCTGACCTTGTCTGACCTCCTGTGACCCGTTAGGTCATTTCCTGTGCCTGTGGGGACTGCTTTCTTTCGAAGGATATGATGAGTCGCAGGTTACTGGGCGGAAGAAAACAAACCCGAAGAGGAACTACGACTGGACATGATTTGAAGAACTAAAGCTTGTGGTTTGTCTGTTTGTGTGTGTATACATTTGATGTAGCAAGAGCTTAGAAGTTCCACACTTTTGAACATTTTTTGCCAACTCAGAATGAAAATTCTCAAGAGAAGAACAGAAGCGAGCTCTCACGTTCATGAGATGCAGGGTTGACATGTAGGTTATGAAACAGCATTAACAACGCAGATTGTGAGCGATAGTGCGTCTGAATGCTGAATGCTCATGTGTTCCGGACTGAATCGCTGTTTTGTACCGGACCGTACCAATCCCTCAGAACTTCACTCTGTGTGGGAGACCAAAACACAAGTTTGTGTGTGTGTGTGTGTGTGTGTGTGTGTGTGTGAGAGAGAGAGACAGAGTTCAAGATCGGAATGGCAGTCCAACAAATCTGAGCTTATGTCATCGCAGTGAAGGTCGTGGTTAGGATGTAATTGTGTCGGGACATAGCAGAAATTTTTTGATATTTATTATATATTCAGAAAAACACAGATGGACTGTCTCCCAAACGCATGGGATTTGGTTGATGTCCTCAGGACAACATTTTTATAAATAAAACCTAAACCTAAAACCACACCAAACCCCAACCCTAACCATAACTTACCCCTAAAATCAGAAGATTTTAGGGGTAAGTTATTTATAATTTTATATAAATAAATATATAAATAATATTTTTTCACTTATCAGAAATGATAAGTGAAAAACAATGGTCTAGAAGGACCTAATCCTGGTTGGAAGATTAAACTTCAAATAAACAGTAAATTTATTTCTGCAATCTGATTGGTTGATTTAAATGTTGTCCCAGGGTCAACATGATGTTGTCCTAAGGATATCAACCACTTGGCAAAAACAGGAGAGCCATAAAGCTCCATAAATACACACACAGCCTCAGTTGTGGCTTTAGGGGCGAATACGGTATACTGGGTTTGCACGAATCTGCAAGGGTGTCTTTAGTGTAAAAACAAATATATAGGTTGATAAATATTGATATTGTATCTAGATATATAGACAGACTGAACAAGTATTTCATATTGAACACTTTTGCTGGGTGTGCTCCCAGCATTGATTGCAGTTCAATGCATTTAGTTGTTTTATACAGCTGTTGCAGTTCACTATATAAAACTAATTAAAAAATACTTTATAATAATTTGAAATAAAAAATAATTTGCCTACATACTAGTGAATGGGACAGTCTGACAACCGGTTTGATTTTAAAAGCACCATCAGCTGGTTCTGCACGCCGAGATCAAAATTACATCCTATGAGACGATTGATCAAGAGCATGTGCATTGATCTCTTGTTAGAAATCAATCAGCCTGTTAACATACCACTCTGTCATCAATACAACAGTTCTTCAATACACCCAGATCCCAAACCTGTTCTTTGTAAGTTGTCATAATATTTACCAAGTGTGAAACATATCTCACCATTACGTCCCACTGAGTAAATCCTTCATCAGACCATTCAGACCTTTCATCTGGAAGCCTTAGACGCAGAGATATGCATAACAGTTTACATTCTGGCAAACAAACACACATATGCACAAACATACAGAAACACACATACAAACACTGTGTTACTCAATGAAAGTGAGTCATGGCACTACTGGCTTTGGTTGAAAAATCTCTTCGGCTCTGTGCGGTCTGGTGCGACGGCATAATTAGAAGCTTGAGCAAATGAACTCTTCTGTAATTCGGCTCTTAGAAACAGACAGGGCTGTTATCAGGCTTGTACTTATTCACCATTACATGATCCGGACTGCTGACAGAATGGAACAGAAGTCTGGTGGGAAGAGACAAACGTGGAGGCTGGTGAAAGCCGTTTACAGAGCAACTACAGCAATGGGATTCAGATATTACAGTCGGAGATGACTGAGTGTGTATACTTTATATAGAGTGAGAACAAGCCAACAACCACATAGTGTACAGGGGATGACTTCAGCTGGAAATTTAATGGTGGTAAACTTCTCAAAAGACAATTACCTCATTCATGCGACATGATAGATTGCTGCGAACCGAGGCTTTAAACTCGCTGGTTTGATGTTTGGTTTGCTGTCTTAAAGAAGGATTTAAATGAATTGAATCACTTATTGGTTGAGTTTAAATTAAGCCACTATCATTTAGACTGCAAATTACAAGTATGACATTATTTGTTCACGCTCATGTAGCTCTGAATCAGTGGTGCCCAATTCTGTTCCTGAAAGCATCCCAACACTGTACGTATTGTGTTGTTTATTAGACTTTTTAGATTTACCTAAGGTCTTAAAGAGCTCTGATTACTAGCTGATGTATTAAATCGGGTGTTAGACAAGTAAGACATCTCAAAAGTAGTGTTGGGGTGTTTCCAAGATTGGGAAACACTGATCTAAAGTCATTAATGAATTTTTCAATGGAAAACACACATGCACAAAAACGATATACAAAACATTTCATAGTGACCATAGATTATAAAGCACTTAAAAGAACGGAAAAATTAAAATTAAACGCACAAACAAACCAAAACAAAACAAAACAGTAAAATATTGAATTTAAACTGAATAAATAAAATCAATCAAAACTTAATGTAATATTTATATAATAAATATCAATATTGATATTAATAATATGTAATGTTTCACTATTTGTACTGTAAGTAATGTTGGATACAAAAAAGTCGGCTAAATTACCAATAAGCAAAATAGAGACATGGACAGAATCAACATCAACAATACAAATGTTTCAAATTTCATCTTATACAAACACATTTGGAAAAAAATGCATTGGTGTCCCAGACTGAATTTGGTAGCACAAACATTATAGTTTTCCCTGTAAGTCTTCTATAAATGTGATTCTCAATTCAATTCAATTCAATTTTATTTATATAGCGCTTTTCACAATGTGCATTGTTCCAAAGCAGCTTTACAGGAGCAAATAAGAAAAACACAGAAAGGTAAAACACAACACAGTGCATGGTGTTTATAGACCAAGCAAGATAATTATAATAAATAATATCTAATAAATAAATGAATAAATAAATAAATAAATGCAGTCTCCCGGTGAGCAAGCCAACACTGCACTGCACTGCTGTGGCGAGGAACCCAAACTCCAATGATGAATAATGGAGAGAAAAAAACCTCGGGAGAAACCAGGCTCAGCCGGGAGGTTCTCTGAGGTTCTGTGTGTCCAGACAACCCTCTTCCATCACTGGCTACATTTTCTCTTATTGGTGGACAGTTGTTAGAAAGCTGTATAAATCGATCACCCTGCATATGCTGTTAACACTCTAATATATTCCAACATGCTGACACCACATACACAAACACACTTATTCATGCATGAAGAAGCATTTATTTATTCACGCACGCACACATGCACGGACATCCTGAGATGTTTGGGCCAAAGTGAGTCAATAGGTGAATGCATAATTGAATAAATGAATAAATGCATGCGTCAATGAAGGAGACATCGTATTGATGTGAAACTCTGGGGAAATCAGAAGGCTTGTTAAGGGCGTTTTAATTGTTGTCAGATTTCAAACAACAATCATCCGGCCTGGTTTACAAAAAAGAAAAAACACAGCAGTCACTGGTCACTCCTGCACTGGCAACACTGGAAGGTTCTCAAGGGTCCCGACCCATGACCCCTTACCCTACGGCTCCTGGGTGATGTTGACATTGCCTGGTGAACCACTGAGTTTAAGGAAGAGAGAAAAAGAGAGAGAGAGGTGTGTGCTTGGAGAGCGAGCGGCGTAGATATCGTGAATGAATACGGAGTAGATCAAAACTGAAGATAAGCCCAAAGGTCGTGACCCCTGCTGGGTCAGCTGTCAAGAGGTGTAAATGATACAGGATATGCCGTGTAACGCAGGTAATGTTCAGTCACACACACACATTTCAGTTAGTGACAAGACACTTTATTTACAGCTACATACCGGAAGATCCTGACACACACACATGCAATCACACGTTGATTTATACGTCACCCGCTAACGCTCACAGAGAACTGCAAGCTGCAGTGAGGGTTTAATTCTGATGGATGGAGAAAGTCAGCGAGCGGAGCGTTTGAAAAATGAAATATTGTCAACAAAATGAAGGTGTCTTCTGCTTTATGGACAGGAGAAAGCTCGATTATGCTTCTGATCTGATGCGTTTTCACATTCAGCTCAGCGGAAACGTGCAGTTCATATTTCTTCCAGCGTTCCTAAGTGTTTCAAAAGCAGCAGTTTTTATTACTGTACTGTTTGGGTTCAGTAGCCTAATGCAAATCAATGGCAAACTGTCGATCATCAGACAGATAAATAAATCTTTAAAAAACTCCTTAAAACAGCCAACAGTGTAAAAACAAATTTTACCGAATTTTACTGTTTTTTTACAGATTTTTCACGTTTTTGAAATATGGTAAAAAAATGCTGCAAATTTACAAAAAAAACATGTAATTTTACATAAAATGGTCGCTCATAAAAGAAAAAGGATGCATTTTTCATCACGTGAGTGTTAATTTATTAAATATTTGTCTCCTTTTATTATGTTTTCAGCTACTAAGAGTGTTTCTCTCAATCTAAAGGATCAAAGCAAAAAGATTTCCCATGGTAATAGTTAGTGCTTAAAATGCATAAATTGTTTCAATGAATTTAATGAATATATTTCTTTCAGCTGGACAGCAGGCAGTGTGTGTGTTCAGCCCTCAACGTGTGTGAGTCCATATGTGAACCCTGAGAACAGGCCAGCGGTCTGGTATTTCTCAACTAAAAGAATTAGTCTATCACACACCCGCACACACACACACACACACACACACACGCACGCACGCACACGCACACGCACGCACGCACGCACGCACGCACGCACGCACGCACGCACGCACATCTGCTGGCAATGAAGAGCTTGACTACCCATAAATTGGATGAGGCTTTAAAGAAATTCTGTGTCTTAAGCAAAACACTTCTGGAGTCTGCAGATACGTCTAATCCTAACAAGGAATTTACAGGTCGGCTGTAGAAAAATGTCACTGCTTAAGAAATTCCCGGCCAAAGGAGAAAAACACAAACATATATAAACAAGGGAAGTGCATCATTAGTCCAGCCAAATGAGTTTCAATGATGATGAACGGGATTCTCATTCGCTTTAAGTGACGTTTTGAACAGCCGCAGGACAAGAACATGAGTTAGTGCGGAAGTGGAGAATGAAATAGAGAGGTTATTCAAACCTGGAAATCGTGTTGCCTACAAGTTAAGCTGAAGTGACAGCATATATTGCATAATGTTAATTAATGCATAAGGTTATGCAGGGTTTAGCGGTATTACGTCAAAGTTGAAAACATATTCCTCTTAAATTGGTCACTTTTTGTCTACCAGAATCTTGTAAGGTGACCCACAAATCATAGACAAGCAACAACAGACACTGATAGAGAAAGCGAAAGAAGGACATATCCCAGACCGACAGGCCCATAAACCGGACGGAAATCAAAGCATTGCCAGCCCCCCCCTTCATGAGACACACCAGTTCAAACTCATCAATCAACCCTGGAGAAGGGCGGGACCAGAGCTCTCAACACCACATACATACACAAACACTTCAGATAACAGCAATAAACAAAGATAGCCCATACAAACAACTGTGAAATGATTAGAATAGCTGAGAAGTACACAGTCTAAATAATGACGGCATTGTGTGTAAGGTGTGTGTGCGTGCATCTATACACATAAAGCCTGTACATCAGCAAATACAAGATTAACCTATGCAAACACCACTATACCTTTCCCAACTAACCTTTACGGCCAGTTCACATATAGACAGGGGTGCCTTTCTAAATTCTAAATCTTTAATTGTTTTAAAAATTATTTTGATATCCTGAAATTACAACCTGATGCAACCCCACCCAAGGCCGCGTCATGTTGTAAGTAACACATCAAAACCATGTCCACACCTCAATTACCCAAGATCCTCTCTAAGTGCTCGAATCAACAATCCGAAGCATTGTTCGGAGGGACAACCCCTGACCTTTGACCCCTGCATTAACCCAAGAGATCTGGAGAGAGGTGCTACTCTATTGCGGTTTGTTTGTAGTGTCTCCATTTCCCATGAGAAAGCTCTGATTGGTTTAAGACACTTTCCTCACGCTAACACGCAACATCTGTACGTTTCCGCCTCTTTCTGGTCGCGACAGTCCGGGTGGTGCAACCAAAGCGCCAACCCCGACCGGTTGTTTGGGTCTCTGACCTTTGACATCGCACAACACCAGAATCCCGACACAATTCCCTCTCGGCCAAAACTACGCAGGAAAGAGAAGCAACCAGTTTTAGCTTTGCAAACTCATATGCACAAACCAACATTAAGGGGATAGTTCACCCAAAAGTGATAGAAAAATTCGCTAATCATTCAGTCCAAAAATCATGTCATTCCAAACCTGTATGACTTTCTTCTGCAGAACACAAAAGAAGATATTTAGAAGAATATCGGTAACCAAACAACACTAACCTCTTTTGACTTCAATTGTATGGACACAATAATTGATATGCTCAGATGGAGTCAGATCTAGCCTTTCCACACACACGCACACACGCATCTCTTAAGTACACCACTTAGTACTATTACTCCTAAAAACCTTTCTTTATTTCATTGCCTTCGAAACTACGAATGACAAGAACCTCATCTGCTTTAATTGAATTAGATGCCTAATTTAAAGTGTGTTTAGGATGTTGAGAGTCTCATGATGTTGATTTGAGATCGAATGGACGTTGTGTGTGTGTGTGTGCGTGCGTGCGTGCGTGTGTGTGTGTGTGTGTGTGTGTGTGTGTGTGTGTATGCAAGAATGTGTGTGAATACGGGTGGGTCTTCACATTTCCTCTTCTCTGTCATCAGCTACAGAGGCTCATAACTTTTCCTATTCAATGAAAGTGTGAGTGCCACAGGAAATGACAACACTTATTCAGTGTTGTAGGAAGGAGAAACTTCCTGCTTTAATGAAATTATACTAAAACTGTCCCCCTCTCTGTCTCTTTTTCTTTGTGTCTGTGTTCCAACTTGATCCTCCCGAATCAAACCTAGAGATCAGATTGTTATCTTCAATTGTAAAAATGCTATATAAGTAAACCATGTCGTTTTATTAAAAAAAATTGAGGTGCGGGCTGTGTTTAATCTATTGTAATATATAATATAGCTCCATAAAAACAACATAAATATAGGGTATGTCTCCATTTAAAGAGCTTTTGTGTGTGTATGCGTGTGAGTGCGTGCGTGCGTGTCCGTGCGTGTGTGTGTGTGTGTGTGTGTGTGTGTGTGTGTGTGTGTGTGTGTGCGTGTCTATCTCAGCTACACTCTCAAGAATAAAGGTGCTTAAAAGGTACTAAACAGTGATGCCATAGAATAACCATTTTGGTTCCACAAAGAACCATTCAGTCAAAGGTTCTTTAAAGAACCATGTCTTTCTTACTTTTTATAAGCTGAAGAACTTTTTTTGCCACAAAGAACCTTTTGTGAGACAGTTCTTTATGGAACCATTTAGACAAAAAGGTTTTTTAATTTTTATTTTATTATTATTTTATTTACTTTATTTTTAAGAGTGTAGCTAGTTTATATTTAAATATAATCTTTAAGATGAGGAAAATCATGTTTCGCACTCTGTCCATCTCTTAAAGTGGGCTTGATGGAACAGTTCAACCAAAAATAAAAATTCTGTCATTTACTCAGCCTCGAGTTGTTCCAAATCTGTTTACATTTCTTTGTTCTGATGAACACAGAGAAAGATATCGGAAAAATGCTTGTAACCAAACAGTTCTTGGCCACCATTGACTACCCTAGTAGGAAAAATGTAAAATGTACCTTTAATGTAACAAAACCTTCCTTAAATCCTCAAAATGCAGCGTTGAAATGTGTGTTAATGTTAGAATATTGGTCAATGAACACACATCACACATCCTCCTTTGTCAGTTCCAAAGGAATTCTGTAGTCTGCTAGCAGCATTGTATCTGTCCATTATGAAGAGTAAAAGACTCATTAGATATGAGTAGAGATAGTAACACCAGTCACAGTCACATGAGCCTCATATGAATTCAAATTCCCCCTCAAGGCTGTGATATCCTTTATGCACATGACAGGAACATCGGCACAACATCCTACTCATCAGACAGTGTTTAGAAAGTGTCATGTTTTTTTGTTTTTTTAAAGATTTGTTTTTGGCGTTTTGCCTTTAATTGTACAACTTATTGATAGAGAGGACAGGAAGCAAAATGGGAGAGAGAAGGGGGTGGGTTCGGGAAAGGACCACGAGATGGGAATCGAACCCGGGTCACCCGATGCGCAACATGTCGGCGCACTGCCCACTAGGCTATCGGCTCCGACATGATTTACACTCTTGACGTGTGTGCAGATATGTAGAACATGAGCATAACCTGGATTATGGCCCCAACTGCCTAAACTGATTGTAATGGTGGAAAACCCAACATCTGTAGAGCAGGAAACCACAGAGCGCAGAACAAACGCACACTTCCTATCCTGCTGAGACATACATCCACCAACAAACATTAATCATTATGTGTGTGTGTGTGTGTGCGTGTGTGTGTGTGTGTGTGTGTGTGTGTGTGCGTGTGTGTGTGTTCATGTTTGTATATCCCGGTGGGGACCTAAACCTGAATACACACCAACACATGGGGACTCGTGTCACCGTGGGGACCAAAATTGAGGTCCCCAGGGGCAAAAAAGCTAATAAATTGTACAGAACAATATTTTTTACAAATCTAAAAATGCAAAAAGTGTTCTATGATCTTTAGGTTTAGGGATAGGGTTAGGGATAGGGGATAGAATATACAGTTTGTACAGTATAAAAACATTACACCTATGGACTGTCCCCACGGGGATAGTCAACCAAAGCTGTATGTGTGTGTGTGTGCGTGTGTGTGTGTGTGTGTGTGTGTGTGTGCATGTGTGTGCGTGTGTGTGTGTGTGTGTTTCTGTGTGATCACACCCTCATCAAGTTGTTTAATTATGTGTGTACATTTATTATAGCATGTGTTAGATAGCTGTAACTTGTGAGCACGTCTCTCATTTAGTCTAGCAAGGCCCCCGTGGTGCCGCTTACTCCACTCTTACTAATTAAAACACTTTCCAGCTCAATTAAACCTCTCTTGCTCTCAGCCATCATACTGACAGAAAGAGAACCCTCATTTACCCCAACAGCACTCTGATACATGCTTTTTAGTGCTTTACATTTACAACTACTGTTACAGTGAGAAATGCACATGTTCCTGGTAAAGCATATAGTGCAATGCTAAGGGCGTGGGTTCATTTCCCCCCAAAACTGCACATTTACTAAAAAAAAGTATTGCTTTAATTCACTGAAAGCTGCTTTGGATGAAAGAATCCTACATAAATGCATAAACACTTGCAATGCAAAATAGATGGTGAAAATCTCACTAATGCACTTACCTTAAAAATAATGATAAAACCAATGTTCAATAAATGACTATACGTACAGCATTAGTATTATAGCACAATTAATAATAGGTCGACTATATCTAAGATTTGCTACATTTTTGGATTTTACAGCCAGAAAGATGTTTTTTATTTACGCATGCTGCTGTACAATTCAAACAACATAAACACATCAAATTCCTTCTGATCAGATGGTTTCGAGTGCAGGGCACAGGGGACTTTCCCTGATAATCCCAGCAGATCCTGCATCACGCAGTCCCAAAACACAACTCACTCCATTATCCCACAGATGTAATGGTAGTGCTTCAAAGAGAAGCACTCTTAATTCTGTCTCTTGTGAACGTTCCTCCTGTTTCTCTTTCTGTCTTTCTCTCTGGGTGGTTTAAAGAGGTTTAATCATGCTGATGGCTGTGATTAGGGCCATTTCCCATGGGCCTCCTCTCCAGGCCTGGCCTCCACAGGAAGTCACACTGGCCACTGGCGATCTACCTTCCTGTTCCTGCTCTTCTGCACACACGCGCGACAGCTCCATTGAGTAATACAACACACTTCCTCAAGTTTGCATATACACTCACAAACGCAGCACCATCTCACCAGGAGATTCATGAAACAAGAATTAGGGTGATGCAAAAAACTATATATATATATATATATATATATTGTGTATGTACACCATTATATACTGTATATTTACAAGCAGGTTCATTAAATAAATAAATAAAATCCATTTTTTTACATATTGCACATTCACTGTGCCTTACACATTTCTGTTGTATATAAAGGATAGCTTTCTAACAAGGCTCATTCATAATTTAGATGTGAGCATACTCACTGTATTCTCACGGTATGTGGTCTACACCCTTCAACACAACGCTCAAGGCCCTGCAATCTTTATCAGTTTATCGAGCAATCTACAGTACTTTCTCAACCAGGCACATCCAGCAACATTCAGAACTGCTGGTTAGTGAGAATTACTGTTACTGTATTGTAAAGATGCACCTATCAGCCGATAGTTTAAAAACAGCCGATGTATCCTGTCAATCAAAAGGGGACAATAATAATATTTATATGAATTAATAACATTCAGACAGTTAAGAAATATTAATTTAATCTTCAGAATGAGCATTGGCAGGTATCACTCTGAATAATCGGCACATGTTAAATAAGTTTTATACGTTATAACTATTATGCTACTTTTCATGCTACAGGTTAATATTAAGTTCAAAATATAAAATAGTTTAGTTTATTAATTTACCATATCCAACAGGTCTCACAAAAAAAAAACTGGCAACATGAGAACATTTAACCTTTACAAAAAAAGTAAAAGCACATCAAAATGTACAAACTCTTTGGACATACTGCTTATTTTGAATACTGATTTGTCATGGAAGAAGGCAATTTCTGAAGCAGTGGTAGACTATGCATAAAATATCAGCAGACTCAATTCACTCACAAGTTAAAGGGATAGTTCACCCAAAAATGAAAATTCTGTCATCATTTGCTCACCCTCAGATTGTTCCAAACCTGTATAAATGTATTTGTTCTGATGAACACAAAGAGAGATATTTGGAAGAATGTCAGTAACCAAACAGATCTCATCCCCCATTGACTTCCATAGTATTTATTTCCCCTACTATGGCAGTAAATGGGGGATGAGATCTGTTTAGTTACTGACATTCTTCCAAATATCTCTCTTTGTGTTTAGCAAAACAAATACTGTAAATGTATACAGGTTTGGAACAACCTGAAGGAGAGTAAATGATGACAGAATTTTCATTTTTAGGTAAACTATGTCTTTAAAGTGATAATTCAGCCAAAAATAAAAATTCTGTCATCATTTACTCACCCTCTTGTCATTTCAAACCTGTACAACTTTCTTTCTTCTGCAGAACAGAAGATAATTTGATGAATGTTGTTAACTGGCCCCCGTTGACTTGCATTGGTTTTGTGTCCATACAATAGAAATGAATGGGTGCCACTGCAGTTCGGTTACGATATACTGTATTTTCTTTTCTTTTTTTATATAGTATTTTTATTAGGACTTTTACATTTTACAAAAAAGTTTAAGAGGAAAAAAAAGAAAAAAAGACACATTTTAAAAATATATATACAAATAAATGAATGATAATATAATTGTAATAATAATATAAATTATTAATAATTATCATCATCCTCATCGACCATTACAAAAAATAAAAATAAAAAAGTAACTAAGAACCTGTATTTTCTTTTGAGATGAAAGTCATTCAGGTTTGAAATGACAAGAGGGTCAGCAAATGATTTCAGAATTTTCGTTTTTGGGTGAACTAAATCAGTCTCATTTAATAATCTGTTAGATTATTCAATGGTATTTAATGGTGTTATTTTGTACATAGCTAACTGTGTGGCATGGTTTTAATATTTATATGCTATATATATATATATATATATATATATTGTGCAACGTTAATGGAGTATGCACTATGCATATCTTTAGTCCTTGTGTAAGAAGAGAGAAGGAAACAGAAGAATGTTATTATTTTAGGATGGGTCATCAAAAATCATTTGGGAAACACTGCATTAGTGTAATAAAAGTTATACACACCAGAGCCTCTGAGAGTGCCAACCAGATCTCACTCTCAGACAGATGTTTTTTCTCACCATCTCTCTCTCTCTCTCTCTACTTCCTAGATTTGGAAGTAAAGAAGCCTATTGTTTTCTTTGTGTGGGAGGGTCTGTATATGTCTCCCTCTCTCTCTCTCTCTCTCTCTCTCTCTCTCTCTCTCTCTCTCTCTCTCTGATACCAGCTCATGTAAGGGTGGGTAGTTGGCTGGGTAAAGTTGGCAGCGATACATGAATGCACAGAATGAGCTGTGAGTTCCAACAGGAGGTTGTTTGAAGCTCACACACATTCCTCACACACTCAGTGTGACCAGAAAAGAGAAAGCCAATACTTGTCATCTGAGAGAGAGACAGAGGGAGAGAAACAGAGTTAGACTTGTTGAATAGCTACATAGTGAACGATGAATAGCAGCAATAAGGAAATGACTTCAGTCCAGAAGAATGTCAGATTTAATTGATTTTAAGATCACATGATGATGAAGAGGGGGGTCAGAACCAAGATGAAGGCCATGTGGAGGGCAATCGATGACCCCGGGGAGGTCAGAGGCCTCTGGCTGCGGGCTACTGCTGTCCCCCACACACAAAGCCCAGGGTTAAGCAGAGAGCTGAGATGTGTGCTTGGGCTGACACATGAGTCAGGCTAACATTTGCTTTCAGTATGTGTACATTGGGCTGTGGTTTTGATTGGAACAACCTTTGTATGTTTTAGGGAAAGCAGGTCATTGTCAGTCTGTATTTATTTGTATTTTAGTTTAGTAGTTGTATGTTTATTTTAGAATACTCTTGTAAAGGTCAAATGTCAACAATATTATTTTGTGTGAAAACGGGTGAAAAATGTTTGGCTAAAAAATTCTGTCATCAATTATTCACTGTCATGTCGTTCAAAACCTGTGGAAGACAAAAGAAGATATTTTGAGAATTGTCTCAGTGGTTTTGGGTCCATACAATGGATAACTGATGGAGGCCCAATGTGGCCTGAAGTTGTTTGGTTAGCAATTTTTTTTCAGAATATCTTCTTTGTGTTCTGCAGAAGACAGAAAGACATACAGGTTTGGAATGACATAAACCTAAAAGAATTTACATTTGTGGGTGAACTATCCCTTTAACATAGCAGCCGCCATTAGAGAAATCAACATAAATACAGTATGTTACATAACAATGGGTTTTTTAACATAATAAAAAGAAATCATAATTTAAAATATAATATAATAACAGTTTTTTCTAAGTTACTGGCATGATGAAAGTGTAAGATTCCTTTATAATTTTTTCATATTTTTATATATTTTTTTGCGTTTCCAATTTTAAGTGAAATAAAATCACACCTTTAATATTTAAATCATCCTTCCTAGATTTGGAAGTTATGAAGCCTATTGTTTTCTTTGTTGCTTGTCTTGGGGTTGTGTAATATGCATGAATCTTTGTGGCAGTGTGTGTGTGGGAGGGTCAGTTTAAGATGGTGACACGGGTCATCGGCAGTTCCTCATATCTGTCATCGTCTATCTCCCCTGAGACTAAGAGCTCAGCCTGTCCAGACAGATGGAGCGGCTTGTCATGTCTGGCAGGTTTCCTCACAACAGGTGAACTCAGTTGACTAAGATGCACACACACACAAAACCACAAGCTATGGAATGTTGTTTAACGTCATTTTCACTCATTAAAATGCTTATGCTTTCTATTCTCAAAAATCATTCAAACATCTAAATATCCATGAAATCATTCAAATGCATGAAAGAGCTATGCATAACAATAGTGCATTTCTGTGTGGAACTTAATACGTAAAATCTAGGAATGCTTTTCATAACAGGGGGTTCAGGATGCTTACTGGATTATCCCTGACCTTACTGCTTAATTCACTACATTATAGCACTTAATTCAGATTATGTGGCAATATCCATTCGGTCAGGTCAGGAGAACAAAGGGCTCATTGTGCCTCATTATAGATCCCACTTTGATCCTCATTTAAATGACCATCCAGCAGTTAGTGCCATGTTCGTGTGTTCAGTGGAAAAAGTCCTGGACACATTCCTGTCAATACTCTCATGTCACCCAATACATCAGAGACCTTGTCCTGACAACAGCAGGGTGTAGCTTTGTAAGAGAGAGACATGGTGACTACAACTGCACTTAACTAATGAGCCACACACACTTAAGTCTTCCTTATGTACAGTATTGTGTTGCATGCATTGTTTGCCATTGTTTTGTGTCTGTGTCAGATCGAATGCTTAATGTCCTGAGATTTCAGTGTGTAAATAAAATACTGAAATGTTTTTTGACAATTTAAAATCACCTTAAGAAAAAAAAACCCCATAAACATTTCAAGAAACTCACATTTATCACATTTGATCTGTGCGACTGAACTTGAGACTTTCAGATTCTCAAAAGAGACTAATAAAAAGACCCTAATAAAACTCTTTCTTGAGTTTCAGAAAAGAACTCAACTATGTCACAAACTGTGCTCTACAATAAATCATGGCAATAAATGACATGACTGCTACAAATCTCTGTTTCATATGCTGCAGTGTTCAACATAAGTCAGTTTGAGTCATGAGTGACGTTCAAACTCAAACACATTGACATGCCCTGCAGATCTAGTCAGTCTTGTTCTTCCACATCATATTTGTTTTACTCAGAGACATATGTTTAATCCAACACTTTAACACGAAAACAATGCTTCTCCCTGCAGTTATCCCTATATTATTTTTGTTTCGATTTTTTACAACCTATGTAGTGTTGCTGAGTGTTATTCTAAGCAATTACGTGAATGCAAATGCTTCTATCTATGCAAACTTGATTTGGTACGTTGTATTTTATGTGCAATTAAAGTTAAGTCATTATGCCATAATTTACTCACCCTCTTTGTCATTTCAAACCATTATGGCTTTCTTTCTGCCGCAGAACACAAAAGAAGATATTTTGAAGAGAGTTGGTAACCGAACAGCACTGGCCCCCATTCACTTCTATTGTATGGACACAAAACCAGTGCAAGTGAATGGGGGCCAGTATACAACATTTTTCAAAATATCTTCTTTTGTGTTGGCACTTGCATTCTCAGCATTGCCACAGGGGGCGCCAGAATTAGCACAAAGTTTCTTCTTCTACAGTCAATTTTCTCTTTCAGGAGTCAGGACAACAACTATTGACATGGCAGAGCAACAAAAAATCTTGCTAAGCAAGATAGTTAAACTGTCAACTTGTTTGTAGCTATAACTATGTAAAAATAACACCTGGTTTAACAGCACATGTTAAAGGTAACATCCAGTACTGAGATTTGTTAATGCCACACACACTTTCAATGTGCTGGCAAAGCATTCACACCTAAGCTTGTTTACTTGCATTTAGTGTTGCTGGACTTTTTATCTAAAAGGACAAATTGATTCACACGCAAAAACAGGTTGAAGGGTGAGAACCAGACCAGCCCTCACGTGCTTTGTTGTTCTTTTATATCTTGTCTCTGCTTGTTATTGGGTGAAGTCTTATTACAAATAACTGATTCGAAGATCTTTGAAAAGGACGACAAATTAAAGATAATTTTGGATAATTATATTTTTCAAGATTATATTATGATCCCCATTATCCTTAAGATCAAATAGCAATTATGTCATTTTCACTTTTTAGAGCTTTGGGAGAAGGGGGATGTGTTTGGGGTTTAATTTGGAAATGCCTTTTTTAGGTTCTTAAATAGGACACAGAGTGTTCCAATACACTCCGTTTCTCACAGACACACTTCAACACACACAAGTCTTATAAAGTCTAAAATTATGGCCGGATACGTTGGCTTTTAAATGGGATCAGAAGGTGGCAGGAAAGTGGTAGTGTAGACTGGAGTGGAGTTCTCAAAAGCCAGATAACCAGACAACACACACACACACACACACACACATTTCCTGTTTATTTCTGTTCTAACATCCCATTGACTTTTTAGCCCGGCCCAAAACCGTAACACTTTCCTCTGCATGGACTCTCTTATCTCTGCCCTCCTCTCAGCTGTTCTTTCTCGCCTCACTTTTTTCCGCTCCTGTTTCCCATAAGTGAACGAGTTATGATGCGGGCAAGATTGGGCACGTTGGCAGGAAGTTGTGTAGTTCTGATTTGGGCTCTTGTTCCATTTCTCAGTTTAAGGTGCTGAGATGTATGTCAGTGTGTCGGGGGGGTGGCGGGGTCGTGTGTGTTGGGCTAATGGAGGTGATGAAACATATTAACCATCCCTCCCTTTGTGATCAGGCAAATGTTTAGTCTCCTAACGACCATCATAGATCCGAACAACACACACTCGGATAAAGAGAGAACCAAGGAAGAGAGAGAAAGAGAGTTGTTTCTCCTTGACCTTTAGGAACAGGCCATCGAGTTCAAGCAGGTCGGTGTGAAAGATAATGCCTGTTCTAGTAAATGAAAACAGAGAAACGGGAATATTGCATCTGTAAATGTCACAGACAAACATGGCGACATATTTCCGAAGGTCTTATCTCAGCTCTTATCCATATGACATGAAGCCATGTCTTCTCAACCGTATCATCAAAGCAAAGCATTTACTTATATGTGAGTGTGGGGGCTCTGCACCCTATCTATACACTTCTTATCTATTGGAAAACAAACGTCTGGTTTTGTTAGTGTCTGTAAACTGTTAGGTGGTTAGTTTGATTAAGAACTTCAAACACATTCATGTTTTGTGTGTAAGGTCTAAAAAGAATATATAAATTATATAGTGTGTGTGTGTGAGTGCGTGCGTGCGTGCGTGTATAGATAGATAGATAGATGGATGGATAGATAGACGGATAGATAGATCTGATAGATAGAAAACATATACATATACACAAACCTACAGACACAGCTGACACATGAGATTCATGGCGGGTTTTTAAACTGCAACAATAGGGTCATTAACCTGCCTGACCAAGGCCAAATTTACACACACACAGTTTAAACTCTGCCTTTAAAGCTTTCCGCTTTGGTCTATCGAGGCCTCTTAAACCGAACATATTTCGCCAGAGCCTTAACTCAAACTGTCAGCGCAGTCGGACAAACAAGTTTCCCAAATGACTGGCAGGTTTACTCAAGGGCCCTGGTTTTGTGGATCCCCTCACAATGTGAAAGAAATGGATAAGATTGTTAAGCAGGCAGACAAAGATAAAGGCTACAGCTGCTTTCGACCTCACCTAAAAGTGGACCTCAAAGCATCCATAATGCATTTCAGTGTCAGACTGGATAAACAAGTGATTTAGCATTAGCAAAAGTCCCCGTGCGGCAAGTTAGAGCTAGCATTCAAACTCATCAAAGCATCAGAAACATCAATGATCTGACAAACAAAAACGTAGGAGACTTAATGTTTCTTTTCTGTGGCTGATTTATTTGGACGTTTGCATGAATGAACTGGCTCAGTGGATGTGTGTTTTTGTGATCATATTGATAAAATGTGATAAGCCAACCAATGATTTGCATTACAGGGGTATGAGAGTCCAACAGGGCCATAAAAGTTACACATTCAGATAATTTGAGTTGACCAATAAAACATACTGTATATACTGTACATAATACCCATTCAAAAGATATGTCACTCAATTTGGGATACAATTACACAACACCTTATAATGATTAGAATTCAGAATAATAACGAGCAACATAACAATTAACATTCTTTCAATAAATATTGTGCATAAGATTATACATTTAAATGTTCTGATGTTTATTGGTGTATTTTCACATTTATTTATATGTGTGTTACTGATTCCCTTTGGCTTTGATGGTGCTAAAAATGCTATCTGTAATACATCTATATTACATTTGCAACCCAAAAACTGTTGTATAATGGTACATCCATTTTGTAAAAATCTGATTAAACTGAAATCTTACTGTCTTAGAAGAGAATTAGACAGAGGGATGAAGGTGGTCTCCTTCATTCTCCACAAATATTTCTGCTCCGCCCAAATAAACCAGCTGAAAGTTCATCAAAGTCTCATGTGGGACGAAAACTGTTCAAACAAGCCTCTTTGGTAATAAATCACCTCAGCGTGATACAGTGTGAAATACCAAACACAGTTGAAATCAACCAATGAGCTTTTACACGCTCAATCACACATTCGTCAAATCAGCCTTTATGCTTAATTTCAAATGTAAAGCAGTGTGACCTGTGGAAATATTCACAGAAGCACCAGACTGGTGCATCACAGAAGTAGTTAGGTTACATGCTTGTTAGTTGTTAGTTACTTTAGTTTTAGAACTTCATTCTAGTTAAAGAAAGAAAGAAAGAAAGAAAGAAAGAAAGAAAGAAAGAAAGAAAGAAAGAAAGAAAGAAAGAAAGAAAGAAAGAAAGAAAGAAAGAAAGAAAGAAAGAAAGAAAGAAAGAAAGAAAGAAAGAAAGAAAGAAAGAAAGGTGTTTCATTTTGATTCATGGTTACCATTTAATTTCAGAAAACGTATATAGTCGCAGAAAAAAAGAGTTTCAAAAGAGTAATTCAAAATTATTTCCAGTTTTTTTTTATTTATAGGTACGTGTTTAAGTAAAATTATTATTTTTGTTTCATTCTGTGAGTTACTAACAATATTTCTCCAAAATTTCAAATAGAAATATTGTTTCTATTTGCATTTATTTGCAGAAAATGAAAACTGCAGAAACACGTCAAAATAACAGAAAAGATGCTATGTATTTTTTCAGATCTCAAATACTGCAAATAAATCAAGTTCATTTTCACTTCTAAGCAATACAACAGTAAAATTTGCATGTGTATTTGTGAAAAGTTCAAAAATTATAGTTAACCTGGATTCGTACCACAGTTTTCATGCGTCTTGTCATGCTGTTGGAAGACTTTTGTCCATCCTGAGGTTTGATTTTGTTGACATTTAGCAGAATCTGAGCAGGAATGGCCACAATACATCTAGAAATGCTACATAAATAAAAATTTGAATTGGTCTCTTAATTTTTTCCGTGGCTGTATATTTTAGAAATGCAACAGCTGTAGATCTGTGTTTAGAATGGTAGTATTTAGAGTATACTAAAGGCCAAAAAGAAAGATGTAAAGTGAAGATTCTGGTTACTATTTAAGTCAGCTATAGTGGAATTTCCCTTTACACTGAGAAGGGCTTCAGTATTCTATAGCATTATCTTTTATCTCTGTCTACTTTTACCAGAGGGGAAATCAAACAAAAGCATACACCATATGTAGTAACATAAACACTGAAAAAGAGACACACCCCCACAAGTGCGCATACTTACACAGACGCCCAAAGAGACGAAAGCGCCAGAGAGTCAGATTTCAAATCCCAGATTTGTGATTTGTAAATAATAGTTATGAATTCAATATGTGACAGAATTGCATTGCTATTTTTAACCAAAGACATACAGAGAATGCCAGTACATTAAGAACGTTTATCACATAAACAACTAATTCTGAGTATCTTGGATGATCTGAAGGACTGAATTCTGTTAGTAGTTGCTCTAACTTGTATCCAGCTGACTCATATGACCAACTTTGCCAAACAGTAAATGGATGAAGGATGATATAAATCCTTTTGTGATGGCAGAGGAATGAAGACATGCCAAAGAAATTATATCTAACACTAATCCGTTCCACTATATGTTCACTATGCAGATCTATCAAAGCAGCTGCGATAAAAAGAACAAAAACAATCTCCTTTTACCTCTTCTCACTATATGAGCGAAGTAACCCTCCTTACAGGTATGAGGAGTTGCTTATGGGGTCCAGGGAAGGCACTTTAAAGAGGTTTGCTGTGTGGGAGACAGGAAGGAAGGTTGGAGGTTACTAATTGAATTCTGCTGAACAGAAACAAAGTTAAATTTGTCTGTCATTTGTTAAGGAGATGTGCCACTGTGGAATCTGCTATGATTGACAGGTCTGGGGATTAAAGGTGGGGCTCCAAACTTAAGCAGTTCTTTGAGTGTGTGTGTGCGGGCAAAAGAGAGATCTATAAATGTGAGAGATGTTAGAGAAGGTTTTTGAATTTAAAAACCATTGAAAACTTAGGAGAGACGGAGCCATAGAGAAAAAGAATTGTGAGAGTGATGTGGTTTTAGTTTGATTCATGTTTCTTAACATTTGTCTCCCAGTTTCAGTAGCTGAAAAATGTTCCAAATCTTTAAAAAAGCAGATAAAACAGACTTGGCTATGCAAGCGAACACTCTTAAAACAGTGCTTCCCAATGCCATAGAAGAACTATTTTTGACTTAACGGTTACATAAAGAACATCCAAGGAACCTTTCTGATGCTTTGTAGTGAAAAAGTGGATCAAATAGTTCATAAAAGAACATTTGAGTAAATGGTTCTTTTGGGAACCCAAAGATGTTTTCTATGGCATTGCTGTAAAGAATCTTTTGTAGCACCCTTTTTTAAATGAAGAAAACCATAAACATCCAGCAAACCATGTTAGGCTGTTTTTAACAGGATTTATTTACCTGCAAGAGCAAGAGCATAGACTAGATCTTCTTTACCTCTGACATCTTCCAGGCAGTAGACTTTTTTGCACACCCGCATACCATGTCAGAGGAGTAGGCGCCTGGACCTGACTTCCGATCGTGTGCACTATTGATGTCCTGGCCTGTGTGCACTCATTGTCTCCTGCCGTGTTGTCGTTGAGGCTTTAAGCTTTGCTTTTGTATTTTCTCTAAATATGAATGTTTTATCCAAACTGGCCCAATTGCTTAACCATCCAAACGCTACTCCACCCACTGTTTCAGTATAACAGGACAACATGAGACAGCACTGCATGAAGACACAAAGCCTCTCTCTCTCTCTCTCTTTAGGTATCTCAATTGAGTTTGTAACCCCGGAACTTTGACATGTTTGGACAAGAAAGTTTTGGGGGCATAAAACAATATTTTTAATGGCTTAATACAGTAAATAAAGAGCCACATGAATGGCTTCATCTAAAACTATTAAAATGTTTAATCACCTTGTGAAAATATTGATGTTTTAATCTGGAAATTGTTAACAAGGAAGGTAAAGTGGCCCCAAATGGCATTTGGACAAATATTTGTCATACACAATAATTGCGTATGACTGTCATTGGACAAGTATCAAGAAATAATCTCATAAAAGTTTCTTTTCTCTAGGTTTAAATGGAAACACAAAAGAAATACATCAAACTGACTGATCTGAACTATCTAACATAATATTTCTGCAGAAGTAATCCGCATCGATATGTTCATTCCTACATCTTACAGCATGACTTAAGTCTTCAGATACCTTTCAATGCCACTGTACGTACCTAACTGAAGGAAACAAAGCCAGCACAGACTAATCGAACTCAGCCTGACAGAACCAGGCGTTCGCTTGCAACTTCATGTTCGGCTTCCCACTCCCCCTCACATTCACACAGGAAGCTCTTCCTGAGCTGAGGTCATAGAAATTGAGCTCTGGCGGAGCCCTTCAAATCCCAGAACCGCTCTTATGGTCCATGTCTTTCTCATGCTGTGTTCCCAAAGCAAACTGTTTTCACCAGGGATGCAAAGCTGTGCAAAAATGTATAACGGGAAGACCGGGGCAAGTTGTCACACAGGGTACATTTTAACATTTTTACTAGCGAGTTATTTTATTTTAATAATTGTAATTAAATATATATATATATATATATATATGTTTAATAGTTTTGCTGTTTAAGCTATTAAATAGCTTATTAGAGGTTAATTAATGACAGACTGCATTGTGAGTGGTAGCTGGTAAGTGTTGTCGTTGGTCTGCAGTGACTTAAAGTGACAGTTCACCCAAAAATGAAAATTCTGTCATCATTTGCTCACCCTCATGTCATTTCATACCTGTATATAAATTTGATCTGATGAACACAGAGAAAGACATTTGGAAGAATGTTAGCAATTTTCAATTTAAATGGTAGTCAAAGGTGCCCCAGAACTGTTTATGTTCCTAAATTCTTGTGTTCAACAGAACAAAAAATATATTTTAAAAAAATTCCTACTATGGTAGTGGATGATGTCACTGAACTAAAAATTGCTAACATTCTTACAAATATCTTTGTGTTTAACAGAACAAATAAATGTATAAATGTTTGAAACAACCCGAGGGTGAGTAAATTTGAGTGAACTATCCCTGTAAAACAGTTACAAAGGAGCTACGAAGTGAACACAGGCATTGGACGTTCAATTTCACCTCGTGTCCACGTGGCGGCGCAAATGAGTCAACACTGCGGATCGTCCGTTACCTCATTGACCTGAACGTGAACAATGAGATGCTGCTGACTCGCTCTTATTTCATTCATACATACCCCTCAGTTTATCCTGTTCGAGCGCTTATGTAACTAAATTCATGTTGTGAAAAAACAACATTACATCAAATTACAAACTGAAGATTATGTTAGTTATCCAAAATAGAGTAATACCGTTGCAACGTTAAAAAACCTTTCAATCTTCAGCAACATTTCAGTCATTAAATTGTCCATACTTGATCTGCTCTAAGCCTTTAATATCGTCAAATTAAACACCTTGTAATAGACAAAGTTGATGCTGCCTCAAAAGCAAATCTCACAGCAAAGGTCCCGCAAATGCAAATACCTCGCCCAGTGCCCCGCCTAAATGTGGGCGGAGGCTGTGTCTCCTAAACGCACAGCGAACAGGGAGAATAATACTTTACAGGCTGAATCACAAAAGCGCACAACAGTCTTCAGTCGCTGCGGTAGATGTGCGACTCCAAACGGGAGGCACGGTGACTGCGATAAAGAAGGGGCGAGAAAACACACTTAGAGGTAAGACACTAGAGTCAGCATCCTAGTGCACTTAAAATACATTTCATGCTTTTGGGTTCTTTTTGCGAATGATTCTGAACTAGGCTATTTACCTGTCCAAAAGTGACTGGTTTTTTGCGTTAGGAAGAATGATATTTATCATACTGTAGGCACACATCTGTTTGATTGTTCTTTTAAAGGTGTTTGCATCTCCAGCTGCAATGGCAGTCTAAAGTTTATTTAAGAGAGCTAATGAACACTGTCACGCTGAACAGTGTGGACAATGAAAGGACACTTCAAAGACATCTTAGACGCAAAGTAATAAATAAGTAGCCTCTCTATATTTTGGAGAAATGTTGTATTTGCCACGTAAGTGATTTTTACCTGCGTGTCTTTGTTAAAACAAAAGCATTTTATAATAGGCACTAACATGTTTTAACATGCTTTGAATGTGTTTTAATATATTTCTGTTGGTTTTTGACAGATTGTTCCTGTAACAGGGAGAATGCCAGCTAAAAGCATGAACTCCGATTTGGAGTTTGACTCTTTGCAGCCGTGTTTCTACCCGGACGAGGATGACTTTTACTTCTGCAGACCAGACGCTGCACCGCCTGGTGAGGACATCTGGAAGAAATTCGAGTTGCTGCCCACTCCTCCTCTCTCCCCGAGCCGGGCAGCGCTTCCAGGGGATCCGGATGAGCTGGGTGCGATGGCTGGGGAATGCTCGCTGATGGGGTTTGGATTAACGGACCCGTTGGACTGGGCTTCCGAGCTTCTGCTCTTACCGGAGGACGACATTTGGGGGGCGTCGGACGGAGACCTCTTCGGCTCCGTTTTGGATACTACGGACAATTCCATCATTATTCAGGACTGCATGTGGAGTGGCTTCTCCGCACGGGAGAAACTGGAGCGGGTGGTAAATGAGAAACTCGGGAAAGCCGTCTCTACCCCTGCTGCCAGTGTTGAAGTCAGTAAAGAAGCGGCGGTCAAAGCGCCGGAGATGAGCCCCTCTATACCGAAGTGTGTGGACCCTACAGTGGTTTTCCCTTATCCCGTTAACAAAAGAAACGGGAGCAGCAGCAGCCAAAGTGTCCCACAACCGATAACGCAGCACTTGCAGTCGGTCAGCGCGGATGAGACACTCAGCGACTCTGGTAAGAGTTAGCGATGCTAACGCATGCAGTGTCTGTTGTTCAAACGTAAAAAATGACGTAGACGGTGATTGTTTAGGATGCGTTACGCACTATGTCTTTGTGCATTGTCTGCCTGGAAGTTAAGAAAATAATATTGGAATTATTACATTTCAATTATTGTTTAATATTAGTATACATTTGATAATATATTGTTAATAAGGACTATATTAAAAAATGATAATAATATACAAAATGCTGATAGTGATTATACTGCTAAATAGCTCTTTGCATTTGGCAGTCAACAATTTGGCCTGGTTTGTAAGTGGTCATTGGGATAATTGTTGAAGATCATATGACAGGCCCTGAATCGGATTAGTGTGTGACATTCCAGACTGTCGGTCACACGCGCGCGCACACACACCTACTAGTAGTAAGTGAGCGGCGATGGGAGTTTATGTAATACTGGGACTGTATACCCAGTAGATGGCGGTAATATTTGATGTTGCCCATGATGTTAAGCCGTTTGGCTCGATAGCTCTTGGTTAATTATTTAATGTCGATAACGTCATTTTAGAAAAGAAAACACATCCTCCTGCAATCCATTAAATTGTGCTTTAAGATATAAAAGCAGAACATAATTTAAGAATTTGTAAATTATTACTTCAGTATTTTAAAACGTGAACTTTTTCTGATTTAGAGTGCAATTAAAACATGGGCTCAGATGTATGGCACTATGCTAGGGGTGCATAAAGGCAAGCCCCTAAATTCAGTGCCCCCCAATAAGTCGCTTCCCTTCAAAATGAGAACTTGTTTCAAATGCAAATCCAAAACGACAATCACACGTGAGTGAGAGAATAAGAGCTTGGACCGGGCACCACTATGCCATAAAGGAGGCTCCCCGCGCGTGCGTGTGTTTGCGCGTGCGTCTACTAAAAAGACAGACCCCCTTCCTGCGTTGGGCTGAGCTTGGCAGGCTGAGCATCTAGCAGGGTGATAAAGGAGAAAGAAGAAAAAAGAAGGGATGGGTCGTCTCTCTTTACAGGGTGACGGCTTTGAACAAGCGCTGCCTTTCCTCCAGCTGTCTGCTTGGCCCGCCTCCAGGGCATCGGTTTAGGACACCATCAGATCAGTGTTACTCGCCAAATCCCGCGAATAATCGGACCCGGACCACGCGATTACAACATGGCTAGTTTTTCCCGCCTGTGCAATTATGCATTTTCGCGGGGGGGGGATGGGGGGGTGAAAATTCAACGTTTCGTGTCTGCGTTCTGTTGGAAACCAAATTGCACCGTTTGGTCTCTTCCTTAACGCAGGCAGACGGTTTCCTGTGGCGAGCTTTTGAAGTGAGAGGCTGTGGGCTCTAGTAAATGCCAAACACTCTTCATGTGTGGTTTTGCTGATAATCACCTCCATTATCTCATAAACATAGCTCTCTCAGGCGTCACACTGAGGCCACCTTGCTATCTAAGCTTAACTTGAAATGTGTCACCCGTTTTAAAGGCTCTGAAAATGTCTAACTTGACGGCAAACAACTTTTGTTTGAAAATATGACATGGTGAAACACTCACACTCTCACTAACCCCTCATTAGACGCTGTAAATAGAGGGTGTGTCAAGAGAGGAGACAGTAAAACCTGAGGTGGTCCAGTCTGGGTAAAGTCCAGCTCCTCTGTGTTTGACACAATGATGTGTTTGACACCAAAAAAACCAGCTTTGAACAATTGTCTCATCTGCCCACACAAAGGCATTTACCAGAGCACACACCCATAGGAAAACATGTATCCGAATCTTGTTCATACCTGTGTTGCGGTTGTTTCACATTTACACACTTATGCTTCTCATATAGCATACCTGTTCACTTAAATTTTCTTTTCACCTTACTAGATGATGATGATGACGACGACGACGAAGATGACGAAGACGACGAAGATGAGGAGGAGATCGATGTGGTCACAGTGGAGAAAAGGCGTTCCACATCCACCAAGATAACCAACACTGGTCTGTCTGTTGCAAACTCTCAGGCATCTGCAGGAGGGCGGTCGAGCACAGGGGTGAGCAAAGCTCCGCAGGAGTTAATTCTGAAAAGGACAGCGGCGGCCTCCATCCACCAGCAACAGCATAACTACGCAGCCCCATCCCCGTACTCCGACCCTCAAGACGTACCTACTGCTCCCCCCTGCAAGAAACTCAGAATCGACAACAGCACTATCTCTCTACGCACTGGCAGACACCAAAACTCTTCCCCAAACTCCCCTACTAACACAACACCGGGCCAACGTATGAAGAAGAGCGAAACCAGCAGCCCACGATGCTCGGACTCAGAGGACAGCGAACGGCGGCGCAACCACAACATCCTGGAACGCCAGCGTCGCAACGACCTGCGTTCCAGCTTCCTCACTTTGCGCGACCAGGTGCCCGAGCTGGCGCACAATGACAAGGCGGCCAAGGTGGTCATCCTGAAGAAGGCCACGGAGTACGTCTACTCCCTGGAGGCACAGGAGCTCCGACTCCAGCAGGAGAAAGACAGATTGCAGGCCCGGCGACAACAGCTTCTCCGCAGGCTTGAGCAAAGCAGGACACGCTAACCGCTAATGCTCAACATCGATTCTAGGGACACTCACTGCTGACACTTTTTTTGCACATTTTTTGACGTCAAGAATGTTTCAGGTTTACTTTGTCACCCCAATCACACGATAAAGAAACAACAATGAGGGAAGGGAGAAATGTGATGGAAATGAACTATATTCCGCATTTTGTTTTCCTGCAAGAACAACACATGACAGGCATTCTTTATAAACAGAGCTAGTCTTTAATATACAAATATACAGACTTTACATTTAATATCTTCCAGACAATAAAGACTCTTCGAAAGGCTATAATATTTCACACCACCATCACTGGTGCTGAATCTCATGGATGTACCTCTACGCACCTTGATGTCGGACACTTTTGTATATAGATTTGATAAAGAAACGTACACTCAGTCTGCCTTGATTTTGTACACGATATTGTCTTTTTTGTTTTTATAAAGATGACAAAAGCTGCCAATAACTAGACTGGAAGTTTATATACCTTTAACAAGTACTGTAAGACCTCGATTTATGAGGATTTTTGTAATATAAAGACACGTTGTTTTGTTCTTTTGGTCTTATAATCTCTCTGTTATGACATGCATTACTAATTCCTACATTTATGCTTTAGTGTGCTTCCGATACATACTAAATTTGATACTTATATTTTCGTATGAAAATGAGTTCTTAGATATCACTTTATCTTGTTTTTTATCCTTTTCTTAACTTTGTTTCTTTTGTACAGAAAAGTCTTTCTATCTCCATTTATAAAACTTCTATTCTTTGCTGTCTTTTTTCTTTGTTTATATATTTGTAAGTATTGGGTTCATAGAACTGGGTCAATCGGGAAAAAAATATTTTTTCTCATTTTCTATTATGTACATTTTGGTGCTGCAACTCACAGCACTTTGAAATACCTCATTTTGAAAAATAAATAGACATTTTGAAAACAAAAGAGCTTGTTGTCAAAGGATGAGTGCTTCTGTATCTCTGGTATGTGTTTGAGTCCTTTCAGGCATTTAGTGAGATAATAACAATATACTCAAATGAATTTCAGGCATGCTTGAAACTTCTTTATGAGCATTGACTAACATTTCAAAAAGCCCTAAAATAACTCTTACAAGTTATGACATTCAAGGGGCGGAAAGCTAGTCATAATGTTACGAAAATAATAAAGTCACTTTTTGAACAGTTAACAAAAGGAGAAGCCCATAGCTCACAGTGTCATGAAACTGGCCATCTCTAGTCTTTTTTAGAAATAAAAACATGACCATGAATATTTATACTACTATTAAAGGGATACTCCACCCAAAAACTAAAACTTCTGTCATGAATTACTCAATTTGTTCCAAACCTGTATACATTTCTTTGTTTGGTTAAACACAAAGAAAGATATTTCTGGGGCACCATTGACTACCATAGTAGTGTTTGTTCTGTTTGTTTGTTCTGTTAAACACAAAATAAGATATTTTATATTTTGTATATTTTATTTTCATATTTGGGAATCAAACAGTTCTGCGGCACCTTTGACTACCCCAGAAATCTCAGTTGCTAACATTCTTCTAAATATCTTTCTTTGTGTAAATCAAAAGAAAGAAATTTATAGAGGTTTGGAACTACCTGAGGGTGAGTAATTCAAGACAGAATTTTCATTTCATGTAGATTCACATGGGTGGAGTATCCCTTTAACACTGTTTTTCTCTTCATTAAATATAGAGATTAAATATCAATTGACAGAAAATTTTCATATTTTGCCACAACTATTTGCATGTTTTGAACTTTATTTCTGTTCATCATTTGCCAAGCTTTTCTCTCCCCATCTGCCTCACTATAAAACAAGATCTGCTTGTCCAAGCCCTCCCTGACAAAGAAAAACGAATATCTCCCGCGTTATTCACTCACTCGCTCTTTCTCTCTCTCACACACACACACACACGCACGGTTGATTCAGAAATCATCAGGGTACCAGGGTATCCACATGCTCTTTGAGGCACTCATACACAAAAACAAACGCTGACACACACACGGTCTCTCTGTAAGAGTGGATATGAAAGCGTGCGGAGCACACACTCGGACTCGCCCTCGCAGCTTCTTACCTCATTGTTCGGCAAGTTACCATGGAAACTGGAGCAGCTGCAGCGTGGCAGACTTCAAGTGCGAGTGTGTTTTATTCTATTTGTGCATGCGTGTGTATACGTGTGCGTGTAGGGGGAGTGAGTCTTTTGTGTGGAGAACAACGTGACCTGGGTTTAATATCCTGCTGGACCAAGGAGCAGGGTTTTTGTTTACAAACTAAAGTCACATGGTCTGAGAGCTGACGTCCAGCCAGAAAAGCTCCGCCCACAAATGTGACACAATGAGTGATTTACACTGGGCCAAATAAACACAGCAAAAGAAATCTGCCGCTGCAATACAGTAAAAACAAGGTCTGGCTATGTAAGGAAGAAAGAGAGAAAATAAAATCCTCAGAGAAACCTACGGACCCAGACTGCATGCGCTGTCTAGACAACTGACTGGTTACATAACAGCCAGTGTTTTTGGTCACTGTGTGTATGCTTGTGTGTGTGTGTAATGTTTGGTCCTCAGGATGAGGTAACCATGGGAGACCTCACTGTGCCATCTGGCTGATGGCTTATCCTGCCTGGTTATAGAAAAAAACAAAAACAACAAAGCCACGGGCTAAGACAATAACACACCAGCATGTGTAAACTGACAAAGCTGGTCAGGCAAAGGCACAATACTGTACTACATAAACCCTCCTGTCAAAGCTTATTATGTTTCGATAAAGAGCTCTGCATCAGTTTTCAGATTTTGTACAGATACATGTTATATATAAAAAAATCTTCCAAATAGTGTTTTTTATTCTCTCTCTCTTAGCACTCCCTCTGCGATAGATATTTACTTGCCACAGGCGTTATGTCATAATAAACTTTAAGACAACAGCTGTATATGAACGTATGTATGATATGTGGTGTGGTGTGGTTACATATGTGCATTGAAGTCTGAATTCTCCCAGAGGCGGGGTTCAGTCAGCAGAGAAGTCAGAAGTTTTGAATTCAGTACAGACAACATCAAACCCATCTACCATAAATTAATTTATAGAATGCAATGGAAATATGTTTAAGAAATTCTGATTTAGACCTTAACACAAAGGGAACAGATCTTGTATCATTCGAAAGGGCAAAAAATTAATTGATGTGAGTTTAAATGATTTTATTATGTAAAAAGAAAAAGACCAAATTAGCT
This sequence comes from Triplophysa rosa, assembly GCF_024868665.1. Taxonomy (NCBI): domain Eukaryota; kingdom Metazoa; phylum Chordata; class Actinopteri; order Cypriniformes; family Nemacheilidae; genus Triplophysa; species Triplophysa rosa. The sequence goes on along the minus strand of NC_079904.1, from coordinate 7,513,658 downwards.
GCCAGAAACAATGGTCAGTTATATACTTTACTAGTCATTAAACAAACATATTTCACTGCAGAATGTCATGACTGACCAATCAGAATCAATTATTCCAGATAGCCCTGTAATAATATGCTCTAATGTGCAAAATAGTCTTTCATCCTTAACAGCATACGTTTAAGATGAAGGATTTAACTGGTGGCGGCTTAGTCCTAAAGGACCTAAATGGGTAACTAGTGAATATGCATTCAAATAAATTATAAGCTATATGCTTTTCTATGGTAATGAACTGGCAAGTATGTATAAGAAAAAAAACTCATGGGTTTCTCTGCACCATTTAGGATAAAATCTCACACACACTGCATGTTTAATCACTGGTTCTCAGTTTATACTCAACATGACAGCATGACATGACATCACTGCATCACACTTTTCTTATGTGATTTCTCTTCTTATATCTTGGTTTTCTTCATTCTTTATTCTTATATTTAACCATAAAATATACAGGCATTATATTTTATTTGGATTGTGCTTCTTTATTTACACTAAAAAAAACAATAAAACCATGCTTTAACCTAAATCTTTTAGGGTGTGTTTAGTTGAAAACACTCAGAGAATGTCACCTCTGGAATGTTCCCACATCAACAGTATTTAACAGATTATCTGTGCTGTGCGACATTTCAATGTCATCCTGTCAATCATCTCTCTGTTATGTCAGGGACCTGCACTTGCTTAACAGTATACAGGATGGACAGCATATGGGAAAAGGGACTTTTAGAGATGATGAGACCAAAAGTACAACAACATGTTCTTCTGATTCTGGTCAATCTGGTGCTGTCAGAAATGTTCTAATCTATTAGTTGCCACCCAAACAAAAGGATGCCATCTTAAAAATGCCCCTCTCTGAATGGGTATTGTCTCCAGGGGGGAAAGAAGGGAGGGAGGGGGTGCCATCTGTTCTAGGTCAGGTGCAGAATGTGGTAATATGTGTTGTGTCGTAGTGACTGCGTGTGTTGGAGAAAAAAGAGAGAAAGAATTCACGTGTGATCAAAGTTTGGCAGTGTGTAGCAATTAACATACAGATGGCCTGTACAGTATATATCACCTCTCTTCCTTGTCTATTGTTTCCTCTTTGTTTCTTTGTTACTAGTTTTCATGTTAACCTCCAGCACGTGTGCAAACACAGCCTTTCACAGAGGACACAATGAGCTTGACATCTAAATCGCACGACAAACTCACACTCGCACACGGAATAGACGGACTAAATATGATTGATTTCATATACAGATAAAGTACAGTTTGTTTCCGGTTACAATAAGTGATGATATTGATCTGATTGTTTCTTGAAACATTTTGACAGATTGATAAAGGAGGCCGATTTATTTTGCACTCCTGCTGAAATGACGGCTGCATTATAGCCGGTCCGTAATATGGAGTCCAGATGTTGCCCAAAGTTTTACGGGTCATAATTCAAAATACCCCGTAAGAGACTTTTACCTTTCCCACCGAGAGTAATGAGCGTCGTGTGTATGTTTGTGCAAAACCATACTGTTCGCAAACAAATGTGCTTGGCCTGATTCATGATTTTAGTTGTCACTGTATAAACTATACTAAACTGTGTTGGGGAGCATTACGGCAAATTACACAGCGCCAGGCCATTGACTGGCTAAATAAACAAGCAGGACAAATGAGTTAATTCAGCGCATGCTAAATGAGACATGGTAAAATGAAAGATACACTTTCTAAACACCTTTCCTAACATTTCCAAGCTTTAGTGGGTAAAAATATAACAGTACTTCTTTGTGACAGTATTATGGCGACAGAAGACGGGAGGGAGGGGAAAGCAGAGAATGCACCGCTGAGAGGTCTCATAGGGGGACGAATTGTCAGAACTAGAGATGAAATGCCTATTTCATGCTAATTAAAGTCCCATCGACCAAGTTTGATCTCCGTGACCTAACAGAATAGCACCTTTAACCTAGAAAGGCACACACACTGAGAAACGCTCCGACTGGATGATATACCGGACTAGAGACGGTCCAGAGTTTTCAGCATTAGGCGAGCCTAAAGAGCAGGGCAAAGGTTAGGAAAGCAAGCATAACAATTCTGGGCTGTTAGGGGGCGATGGCATTGTTCAAATGTCGTGGTCTCGCTGGCTCTGACAGTTATCTGTCTGTTTGATCACAGAGAAGTTGGAGCTTCTCAGACAAATGTAGGCCAACCCTCAAAGGAAATCAGTTTAATGAACCTCAGTGAGGCGATTGAGTGCCAATGGATATGTGAGTGTGTGTTAGAGAACACACACAAGGGATTTCCTCCTATGTGCAGCTCCTGTATTGATTTGTACATTCTGGGTCATAATAAACAGATGCTCAAAATATTGCAGTTTGGTAACTGTTCTGTTCATGTTCTGTTTTGGTTAACTATATTTTCTTTATGTCCGGGGTCTCTTTAAAAATACAAAATATATTTGAAGAGTTCATTTGCGAAAATAGATAACTCTGTTTTTTTTTTTAATTCAAAAATCATGTTTTTTATTGTGCAATCCAATATCAAAACTGCAGTTGGGTTGTTTTGATTAAGGAATAATAACTCAAATAAATACAGCTAAGTAACACAATAAAACACAATACACAATAAAAAACATGATTTTGAACATTTTGAAAAACTGAGTTATCGGTTATCTGTCAGCTTTAGTGAAAAAAAAGACATAAAATGTAGAAGTTGAAATTAGAGATTTGTGGGTCTAAGGGACTAAGGGAATAAAACATTATTCAGGTTTTAAATCAATAAAGCCATAAAATGATGTAAAAAATATTTACCCATTACATTACTGTAATGGTCCTATCTGTGTTTCCCTTGTGTGCCTTCTCATTCCTGTTGTTTCTGTCTATAGCTCCGCCCTCTTGTTGCCATGGACTGACCAGACCCATCTCATCTGTTGCCATAGTTATTCATTGATTCATTGCCACTTTCCCTGTGATACCCCTGTGTTTTGCCATTGTCTTTTGTCAGTTATTGTGTGTATTTAAGTTGTGTTTTGTTTACGAGAGCACTTCGACGCATGTGCATTCGGTTTGTGCGGTTGGGCAAGTCTTCCTCAATATCGAAATCATCAGACATTTTACGAAGATCAGCTTATATACAGCATGCATCTTCTTGTAAACACAGAGTTGTCAGTCAGAATGCCAGCGTCTGCCCCCACCGAATGCGCATGCGTCAAAGTGCTCTCGTGAACGCGCACCATAGACTGACATGACAGAGGAGAATATATCGATTAAAGTCGTTATTTTGGTTTGTTTTTCGCACATAAAGTATTCTCATCGCCTCAAAAAAATTCAATTGAGCCACTATGAGCGGATGGACCAATTTAACGATGTCTTTAGTACTTTTCTGGACCTTGACAACAACTATTGTTGTCTATGCCTATGTCAACATTATGTCTATGAGGAGGCCTAGAAGTCTCTCGGATGTCACCTAAATATCTTTATTTGTGCTCCGAAGACGCCGGGAGGTCTCAAAACATGTTTAACGTCATGTGAGTGAGTAAACAAAGCACACAAATTGGATTTTTGGGATGAACTTACCCTTTAAATTACTTTGATGCTGCACATAGATCTATCCTCTCTGATTCTTGGAATCATCATCTCATTACAATTACAAACCCATTACAAGCAAGCAACCAGCATAAATGGTAAAAACCTCTATTAAATGTTACTTTGAAAAAAATGTGTCATTTTTTTATTTTGTAAAATATTTAAAAAGTGCTAAAAAGAAAGCTAATATGCAAAAACATTTATCTTGAATAAATATGTCTAATGTTGAAAAATGTATTCACTTTTTCTGAATATGGCTCCTATAGACCCGAACACAACACAAGTGTTTAATACTCACTAACATGCAGGCTGACCAAATTCAGCTGTGACATTACAATGTTACATCCTGCATCTACTTCTGTAAATTAAAAATGGCACATCATTTCAATTTTAGATTTTGGGTTGTGGTAATTGGCGATAAGCTGTCGTTTTGGTGTCATAGTTCTGCCACATGGGGGTTGAATGTAGGCCATTACCAGCCTGTCAGATGGTCTGATGGATCACAGCACAATCTAATCACGGACGCCTAGTACCCTCACCGTGCACATGCCGCTAACATATACGCTGAATTAAGAGAACCTCAAACAAACCGAGATTAGTTCAAGTGCCTTCATTTACAGCATCTGTCTTTTATCCTGACCCCTGTTCACACATCCTTCAAAGATTAATTCAATTAATTTGTGGTCGACCTCAGGTTAGTTTGGTGATCATTCTTTGGAGACAGAAGTCCAGAAGCACATCCAGATATAAGACCCAGCTGATGACATAATCAGATTCAACTAATTAACTTTCCTTCCCCTTTTCTATGTCTCCAGTAAAATTAGAGTAATGAATTAACACAGGGGCGTCATGCACCCATTTTTCTTAAGGGGGCACAGTGTGCACAACACACAGAAGCCTGTCCTGTACGTACAAATACATACATTTAAAGCAATATTATAGAGAATATCTCTTATGCGTATTCAAACGTCGCACAGATCATTGCGAGAATTAATTTACAACACTACCTGATTGATATATGAATCTTCTTAATATGTACAATTTTAAGGTAAATGCATCAGTCTGGTGTATTTTGAGAACAAATATCTTGTATACAATTTTGTGCTATTGTAGTAAAAGAGTCATTGTTTGCATACAAATGAAATTAGAGCACAAACTTAAAAGCAAATAAAAATGAAGCAAAGCGGTTACCCTTTGTTAAACTGCCTTTAATACAGATTTATTATCGATTACAAAATTCCTTCTATTATGAAACAAAAACATATAATGCAATATAATACATAATATAATAATTTAAGTGCATCTATTTCTTAATATATGAAAAGTGCCAATTCTTTATGTATTATTTATATTGTATACATTATTTTAACTAATATACCACTCTATGTATTTCCAAATCTATATTAAATGATTTAATATATTATTGATATAGTTAATTTAGAGGAAAATGTATTTTCTTTAAGAGTATTGTCAGTCTTTGCACCCTGAAATTGAACTTAAACATAAAAGTTATTCACCTTAAATGATGCTACCTGTATGCCAACTGACAAGATGTGTGTTCGACTGCGCAGACTACACCAACAAGAGCAAGAGCCATTTGAAAGCATATGGAGCAGTCTGTTCTCACAGTAGTTTGTGACATAAACGGATCGTCTGGGCAGCGCCACTTTTAAGTCAAAAACCCAGTTCATGGGTCCAGTTCTCGCACCCGCATTTGGTTATTTACCCGCATTACATCATTAGCCAGTGCTGTTGCTTCTGTCGCAGGATTGATAAATGTTAAGCTCCTGTACGTGACCAAAACGGCGAAAATCTCCAAAGAGGACAAGGATGCGGTTCATACCTGATATAATGTCTACCTATAGAATCGTGCAACTGATTAATAGATGCCTAACTCATTTGGAGGTTGCATGCAAAACTGACTGTTCAAAAATCTGAGGGGGCATGCGCCCCCCTGTTTGAATGGGCAAGACCCCTCTGATTAACATACTTAATTGGAAGCACATTTGCTCTATTTGAAAGTTGTTGAGTAACAATGGTATTGTTGAAAATATAAAAGCAGATACAATCACACAATGACCTTATTGGTTGGAATTTACATATTTTCTAGCAGTCAGCAGCTCTTCTTATATTAGGCTCAAGGGTAATTGCATTGGAATTGCAGTCATGCAAACAATCACTCTGAATGTATGCAAAATGAAGCCATTCAGGCTGTGTTGCTTGGTTGCTTTGATGGAGAGAGCGGGTTTCAGCTTATATACAGGAGTGAAATGAGCCGTATCTCAAATCTGCGTAACTGTTAATATAATTCTAATGGATAATGATCTTTTATAATTGATTTTCATTTTTTTCAATCGTTCAGAGATTAGAGCATTTGCTTAAAGACTTAACTGTAAATAAAAAAACATTTATTTCTTTCTTTCATTCATTCTTTCTTTCTTTCTCATTCTTTCTTGTAACCAAACAGTTCTTGACCACCATTGACTATCATAAATATTACAATGGTAGTCAAAAGTGCCCCAGAACTGTTTGCTTTTCTAGGTTCTTCAAAATATCTTCTTTTCTGTTCAACAGAACAAAGAAATGTATAAATACATTCTTCCTACTGTATGGTGGTCAATAGTGGCCAAGAACTGTTTGGTTAAATGCATTCTTCTAAATATCTTTCTCTGTGTTCATCAGAACAAAGAAATTTATTTATTTTTATTATTATTTTTTAGATTTTAAACCATTTGAAGGTGAGTAAATCGAAGACAATTTTTTGGATAAACTGTTCCTTTAATGTTGGTCAAAGCTAGTAAAACCAAGAGTGTTGATTGACTTTAAATTTAATAAAACTATGAAAGATTATTTAATTTACTTATTTATTTACTTAATTACCTTTGTCTGTACTTATTTACTTATTTTGTATTTTTATTGTGTTGTAGATTATAAATAAAGTTTTTTTTCTAAATTCTTAATTCTCTCTTTCTCTTTTTCTTTGTTTCTTTCTTTCGTTCTTTCTTTTATTTTGCCCACTTCTAAACATCTAACCGTAGCGTTACCAAGTGTTGTCCTTCAAGCCCCCCTGCCCGTAAATGCCGTTGATTATGTGTTAAACAGCACATTCACAGCTAATTGCTAAACCTGTAATTGTAGGTTTGTCACTTTGTAAGGTAACACATGGTGGCATTAAAAGCGTCCAAGCGTGCGCGCGGATGAACACACTGAAAGGCAGGAAGCAAAAATGTAATTTAATTGGAACTCAGTCGTTTCTCCTCCCAGTGTTAAAACGCAATCAGAACAGAGCCTAAAGGCATCCAGCAATTATTGTAAACAGCCGCGTAAAAGTGCTTGAGTAACAAACACGCCATAGATGCTTACGGTGTACATTCATCATACACATTTGGTTGTCTTTCAAGAGAAAGTGTGCCTGGCAGTAAGTGTTTGTGAATTAGGGGCAAGAACTGCTGTCCACCTCAAGAAATTTTGCAGACCTACAATAACAGTAAAACCAATGACCTTGTACTAATGTCAGCATAGATGGGAACACCTTCAATATGGTTTAAAATGCATCTCAGGGTGAGACCGCAAGAAGCTGGTTCATAAAATACCAACAGAACACTATATTATTACTAAAATTAGATGTTAAATATTATTTTTCACAACATAATTCCCATAGTTATATTTGTGTTATTCTATAGTTTTGAGGTTCCTGTTGTTCTATACATATACGTTATACATATACATGTTAAAATGTCAGTATGTCTGTTCGGAAAAGCACCTAATTTAGCCGTCATTTTGGTATTAAAGCATGAGACTTTGTGTACAACTCTTAAATCTTCACCAAAAAAATCCTAAAGGATCATGTGCAGAACCCTATCAGTAACAGTTTAATAACTTATATTTCATTATAAATATAATATATACTGATCACAAATGAAAATATTCATAACTAGCCGCTGCAACTTTTTTGTCCTCAATGTTACAAGCAAACTATGTGCCATAAGTTTCCAACTACCAGAATATGAACATTTAAATAACGTTAAAGAAGTTGTGAATCTGTATAAATAATATGTCAATTTTTCTTTAATAAATAAAAAGCTTAACTGGCAGATAGTGCTGATGTTCTGTCTGTGATACTGATTCATTGTCAATCATACCAAAAGGCCTATAGACAACTTCAACCAACTCATGACATACAGTTTTATCTCCCTGTAGAATTTCAACATGCAGAACTGCATTCTGTTTATGCTGATGACATTAATTTTGGATTGGCAAATTATGAATATTTCATCATTCTTTGATCGATTTGTGCTTGTGACCTGATGAAACAACTCGACTTAATAGAAAAAGGCCCTGGTTTGGGTGATCTAATGACAAGTGGTCAACCACATTGCTCTGTACTCCTGGTAGTAACATGCTTTCCAAATGAGTCTCCTATGACGACTTGATCAGATTTCTGGTCTTTGTTTTAGTCAGTGGTTGATTGACAGGTGAGTAGGCGGCCCCTCTTGATGTCCAGGGGAAAAATGGGACAGATTAGCTGCAATTAAATCTGCAATGTGATCACACACGTCTTCAACTACCTCAGAATGTGGTTCGAACGATCGGATTACGAAACATTTTGGCTTCCTATTTACACGTTTTGGCATTTAGGTCTATAATTGGGTCACTTAAATTGATTTTAATACCAGGTGTAAATATGGTCTCAAATGGACAGAGAATGTTTGTACCTCATGCAGACGTGTGCTTGTGAGTGAACTATCCGGATCTGTTGTACAAAGCACATCTCTAAAGAGTGTTGGGCCGTCATCCACGCTATACAGTAAGTAATTCAAGCAGATGTCACAAAATTTACAAGGTTTTCAGAGCAGGTGAAAGCAAAAAGAAATCCAATACGCAAAAAAAACCCACCACAAAAACTCTCCTCAGATACTGGACACCTCATCTCAAGTCTGTCACACAGAAGCCCAATGCTCTGCCTGACTTCACATCATTTAAGACTTAAAACATCAAAGTTCCTCCTCAACAATAAGAAACAACAGCTTACCCTTCAAAGGACAGCAGAAAGTTTTTTTCACCGTACTCTCGCCTTCGCACCAAACAATGGCTTGTAAACGACAAAGGAGAGGAAAAAATAAAGGAAGGTTATGAGGAGAATCGCCCTTCACCTGCTGGGAGTAATACAATCGCTTAACGACCACGACAGGCATTATGGGCCACACTCTGGAGAAAGAAGACCACACGCTTTATGTCCGACAAAGACTTTAGATCCCGTCTAGAGTTGCATTGCCTTAAATGTACTTCCCCCACTCCACCTATCAGTAGTAAGTGCCCTTAGCACTTTTAGAAGTCAACAGCAGCGTGAAATGCTGTAATAAAGCATGTGAATACAGGAACGGTTCATCTAAAAATAAAACTTGCCTGTTTGACCTTCTTCTGAATGAAATGAAACTGGAGAAACTAAACATATTAACAGTATAAAGCCAGTAATATGATTGCTTTGAAAATGTAAACTAAACACCTAGACATCTGCACTAGATCTTTAAAGAAGACGCACACGTTATATTGACTGCTTTTATGATGTATTTGTGTCTATTTGTAAGCTTGAATGCTACAGTCCTCATTTCATTGTAAATACATGAAAAATATGAACATTCAATTATTCAAAATATCTTTTGTGTTTCATGAAGAACGGTGAATTGAGTCAGAGTCAGTAATGACAGAATGTGCTATTCTTTGATGAATGATCCCTTTGCAAAATAATAAAAAATATTCATGTTAATTATTAAAAAATGAATATTAATACTAATATTAACATTGGAGTGTTCAATATTAATTCAAAATCTGTCTGCATGTATAAGTCTGAATGAATGAGAGAGGGTTTTGGTGGAAGGTGAAGAATGAGGAGAGACAATTGTTGGTGATGGAAAGATGAAAGACACTTAGGTGAGAGATAAAAGGTAAGGTGAGAGAGGAGAGGGATGGAGGTGGCAGGGGTTGATGTGCTTTGGGGCATGTTAACAAAAGCTCAGCTCATTTAACAAAAGTGTGTGGGTTGTGACACACCCACACGTGCATTAAAAAGCATGCTCATGTAGACATGCATACAAGCAAACACGTTGTGTAAAGGATTTTAGTATTCTATTTGGGATTTTCACATATAGGTTTAGCAGAAAGCTGGGAAGAAATCACTGAGGTATGAGATGCGAGTTGCAAACTGAATTCAAACTTGCATTGCTGAAGTGGCTCGATGTGAAATGTGTATCTTGAACACATGTTATATTACATACATCCATGTCCACTAATTAAAAGGATACTTCATCCACATAGAAAATATGTGTAATCATTTATTCACCTTCCATTCCCATCCTGTATGAATTTCTTGAACACTACAGAACACAGTAGAAGATATTTTGAAGAACGTTGGTAACCAAACATTGGACGCCATTGACTTCCATTGTTCGGACACAAAACCTCGGAGACATTTCTCAAAATCTTCTTTTGTGTTCCATAGCTGTTGCTTTCTGACAGACAGGCAACAGCTAGTTAGAATTGGTAAATTCACATCCAACAGCCGTACCATCAGCACTGGTGCCCCCCAGGGATGTGTGCTCTCCCCACTGCTCTTCTCCCTGTACACCAACGACTGCACCTCTACTGACCCCTCTGTCACGCTCCTGAAGTTCTCAAACGACACTACAGTTATTGGCCTCATCCAGGACAGCGACGAGTCTGCTTACAGAAGAGAGGTTGAGCAGCTGGCTGTCTGGTGCAGTCATAACAACCTGGAGCTAAACAACTTAAAAACAGTGGAGATGATAGTGGACTTTAGGAGAAACACCCCGGCACTCCCCACACTCACCATCATGAACAGCACTGTGGCCGCAGTAGAGTCATTCAGGTTCCTGGGCACCACCATCTCACAGGACCTAAAGTGGGACATTCACAATGACTCTATTGTCCAAAAGGCCCAGCAGAGGCTGCACTTTCTTCACCAGCTGATGAAGTTCAACCTGCCACAGGAGCTGCTCTTACAGTTCTACTCAGCTGTCATTGAATCCGTCCTCTGCACTTCCATAACTGTCTGGTTCGGCTCAGCTGCAAAAACTGACCTCCGAAGACTACAACGGATAGTCCGAACTGCTGAGCGAATCACTGGCACAACCCTCCCCAATCTACAAGAACTGTACTCATCCAGAGTGAGCAAAAGAACTCGCAAAATCATTCTGGACCCCTCACAGCCCGCACACTTTCTTTTTGAACTCGGCGCTACAGAGCACTGAGCACCAAAACAGTCAGACATAGAAAAAGTTTCTTCCCTCAGGCCATCTACCTCATGAACAGTTAAATCTTCTTCTGTATATACTCATATTTATTATACATATGTTGTTGATAAAATATTCAGCTATCCACATTCCCCTGCATAACTTGTATATAACACAGTATAATTTGTATATAGTACATCTGTACATCCAATATACTGCCTATTGTCCTTTCTGTCAAATGTGTATTGTCTCTAACACATTTATTTTTTACGTTTTGTTACCTGTGCCTTGTCACTTTTTTAACATGTACGTGCACTGGAAGCTTCTGTCACTAAGACAAATTCCTTGTGCGTCCAAGCACACTTGGCAATGAAGCTCTTTCTGATTCTGATAGAAGAAAGACTCATAAACAGGTTTGGAACAACATGAGGGGAAATAAAAGATGACAAATGGCTAGTACTGGCTACATATTGTTTTTTTTTTAATTAAAAAACAACATCCTTCTTGTCATCATCCAGCCAAACAACCACTGACTGAGTCACAACTGAGGATAAGAGAATGTATTTTAACGCAACAACTGTAAGAGGCTATATTATCATAACCTGTAATATCTACTGACTTTTAACAGTACAAACACTATTGGAAATAGGCAACACTGAACATTTCTACAACATGTTTTATTCAAGCGACATCCCAAGCAGAATCCATCCATTTAATCATGAGCAAAGGATCATGTCATACATCTGAAATGTATTTAATGTAATTAATGATGGATTCCTCCCCGTTGCTACGCTACCTCGGCTGTCATCTACCTTAACCTCTGACCCACGTTTGAGGGGAAAATGACCTTCAGCTCTGGCTAACCCAAGCCAGTACCACAAGCCCTGTGCTGAAGCGTCCCCCGACCAGCCTACCGTGGTAAAATACCAGCATTAACCCTACTCTTTGTCCGTAGAATAGCTCCATTGTGAGGGCCCCCCTACAAGCATGCTGACTAAGGCTACAGAATGAGTCCTCTTCTAAGCCTATCCGGGGGGGTGGGGGTCACGGAGAGGGACAGGGGTCCAGCTTAACTCTCCACGCCCCTTCCCCTCCCTCCTGGAGAGTTCTAGGAAATTCCTGATTCAATATAACTTACTAAATACCTGCCCTTCATCTCTCCCAATCCTCCCATTCATGCAGTCACTCATTCATCCACCTTTCCATTCGCACGCTCATTCAAAGCCCAAGACGTTTTTTTCATATATTTTATGTGCACGAGTGCATGTAAAAGTATGTGTTGGTGTTGATCTAATGACAAAAAATCTAATGACAAAAAATCTGGTCATGTTTTTTTACTTGAGGACTGTTTTGTCTTCTGTCTTCTGAGATGTTCAATAGCCATAGGTACTCATTGGTGCCAAAGATTGTCTTTCACAAGCCATTGTCTTTCAGAACATAGAAGATATTCATTTGCCTAACGTGACTTTAATTGGCCGAAGTTACTGTTCAACTGCTTCCTGAAATGGCCTGTTAATTCATCTCAATCGCACGACAGTCGCAGGTCACATAGCGCTTATTGTAGACTGCTTGCTTTAGCAATGCCTCAGCTGCATTTGCATCCCAATTTAAAAGGCCAGCAGTTCAATCCCAGAATAGTCAAAGAGAGCAACGACGAAGCCAAACTGCAAATTCTTTCTTTTAAACTGTTTTTTTCTCACACTCTTCTGCATTCTGTCTTTCTTTTAAGCTTTGACTGTAAATGTAAGTGAGATTAATTTGTTCTCTGATGGTGGTCAATTTCTATAAATAAACACAAAAACACATTCACAGAGGCTTGGCTGCACATCTTGAATCCGAAAGGGATGCGTGCATGCTGTAGCGTTCCTCTCTCTGCTGTGGATAAAAGCGTCCACTAAATAAATGAAATGTAAATGTAATGTAAATCTGCATGCAGTCTTTTATTTAGAAACCCATTAAAGACTTCTTGCACCAGAGCCTTGGATGTGAGATTCAGTTTGGTTTAACTCTAATTACATGCCACTGAATGGCTTTTTTCTTTTAATTTGAATACCGGAGTGAATTGGACAGTTCGAAAAGAGCTGACAAAAACGCTTTCCGACAAACGTTTCAATTTCATGGCCTTATTGTTTGACTCATAGTGCGGCTCAGCCTTGTGAAAACACTAAAGCTGTCCAAGAAAAATAAAATGAGTTGTGGCCCATGATTAAAAATTCTTAAGATCAATGACATGGTTTATTACCCTGATCCCCAGCACCTCAGAGCGTGTATCATACAGTCCACACGTTAACTAATCCCAGGCTCACACGCAGTGAACACGCTTCTCACAGATCTGAGTCATAAAACCAAACTTCCTCTCACTCACCCTGAACCACTGGCGTATAATCCCCCATCTCCCGTTTTCTCAATTTACACGTACCTGCTGATGACGGCACAAACAAAATTGGAAGCGAGGCTATGAAATGGCAATATAAGCGAACGGGAAATTGGATGAACCCCGTGTCCGCTCCGTGCCGCTTGCGTAAATCAGTGGCTTTTTTGAAATGCAAGTCGCATGTTAGCGGCCGTGGCGGAATTGGAGGCATGTGTTGGTGTAGCGGCGGGGCGGGTTTATGGTCACTGGCAGCGTTTGATGTGCTGTAATGAGGAAGTGAGTGACTTCCTGTGGTTAACGGGAGCAGGAGAGATGGATGATGGGGGACGCAGTAAATGAAAAGCAGCAGTAGCGCAGTTAACAGAGGCCAGGGTGTGTGGGTTAAACGTTATTCAAATGTTTTTAACTGTGTTCTCTCAGACCCGACAGGGGGTAAGGATATGTCAGGGTCAAGAGGTGACGGGCGAGATGTGTGCAGTCGACGTGTCATTATTCCTGGAAGATAGGGTGAACTTGCTTTAATTATGTAGGCCCAGATGGCCCAGCAAAGAGTCTGGTTGGAAACTTTTGGAGTTCGTTTAACTTTTATGGTCATCGTAAGCTTTTTATGTTGGACTTAAAGGCTTCTACACTTTTTTTCTGAGAGATGATGAGGATTTAACAGAGACAAAGAGAAAGACAAAGAGTGATGCACAGTTCAAGGGATCTTATTGGCCAAGAGTACGCTAACTTCCTGTTCTCAACATTTTTGAAAAATGCACCCTTAGTCTTAACATCTCGTTGGCTGTCGTCAAGGCGACTCACATTGCCCTGTTCCTATCCTAAACGGCTTTTGCCATTGAATAGGTCAACTTTGACCTCTTTGTGGTGAGAGTCGTGACCTTTTCAACAGGCCCACACAGAACTGGCAGTCATTCATTAAGTTCTACACGCGAGTCACTTGTTTATATTTGAGCTAAACTGATTATCTTCAAGCTGCCAATAAGAATATAACACTCTTAACCCTATTAACCACATGTAAATCTATTAAAACAGAATTTAGCGAATGTTCTTCTATAATCAATGCAGAAAATGTGATTAAAGTCACCAAGTCCAGCAAAGAAAAAGCAATTCCTTAAAGGAGTAGTTCACTCAAAAATAATGTATCATCATTTATTGACCCTTGTGTTGTTTATATAAAAATCTGTCTGCTGTGAAACACAAAAGAAGATCATTTTTAAAATATCTTAGAGGTTTTGTGTCCATACATTAGATGTCATTCAAAAAAATCTTCTTTTTTGTTCTGCAGAAACAGTCATACAGGTTTGGAAAGACGTGAAGTTTACTAAAAAAAATCATTTTAGGTGAACTCTCCCTTTAAGCACTTTTCTCCCATTTCATGACTAAAAAGTGACTATCCAACAGAACTAGCCAAAGTAAAGGTCTAAAATCACATGCATCAGAACCCTCGCTGGGTTTTGTTACTTATCAAACGACACCATGAGATAACGTCCTTTATACCCTACTGGTCAGTTCCATTGTTCTCGAGTTTTATCTTCTACTAAAGTGAAGTGGAGTGGAATGCAGCAGCGAGACGTCATAAATCTCTTCAGGATGATAACAATGTGTTTTAAGAGTCATAAAGTAGCCCTAAGTATCTTCACCACCGCTGAGGATTAGCCAGTAAAGCATCAGATCCCCCAAAGCCAGAGTCATTCATATGCAATGAGCTAAGACCCCTTGTTGAACACACACACAGTCCTGAAGAGCCCAGCGAGGGGCTATGAACCTTTGAGCATACTCGGTCTGGTCAACCGTGCATCCAAATAATCAATCAACCAATTACCAGAGAATCAATAAATCACCTTTATGTTTTTATGCAGCGTGTTAAAGAAACAGCCGTGGGATTTGCTGTGTCATGGGGCTAGTGGGACACTGGTCGTCGGATGCGATAAAACAGCGACAAATGTGCACGCGGACAGCTGTGGGACCTAACGGCCCAAATGAACCAATCAGATTAGTGTGTGAAAGAGAGAGTGGTATTTACATCGAGTACAAAAGATTAAGATTAACTCCCGTTATATATTTACTCTCTGTGCGCACTCGTGTTTGTGCGTGCTTTCTTTGTTTACACGCTGATTTGATTAGCGACCTTGCAGATTCAGCGTGATTTATCCTGCAGGAATTCAAGTCAGTGATGTCATCGGAATGTACAGCGCAATGACTAAACGTTACAAAATAACACCAGATAACACTCTGAAAACATGTGCTATCATACAACATGGGAATTGCTTTGGAACAATAGATTAAATAGTTTGAACACAGTTTGTGATAAAAAGCTGTTTTGCTTTCAGTAAGAGAGGCTCATGCTTGGCTCAGCTTACAATGAAATTCCACACACACTCCTGTCAGCTCACAAAAAGCTAATTTTCTATGCTTCAATTCTACACACAAAAACATGGAACTTCTCTTTGGACAACTTTTTTTGTACTATTTACAGGACACAAAATCATCTAGATACAGCAAAGATCATATAAGCCATCAGTGTCATTCAAAACCTCTATATGACTCTTTCTGCTGTGGAACAAAAAGACGACATTTTGAGAAATGTTTTTGTCCATTCAATAGAAGTCAATGGGGGCCAATGTTGTTTGATTACCAACGTTCTTCCAAATGTCTTCTTTGGTGTTCTGCAGAAGAAACTCGTATACAGTAGGTTTAAAATGACATGACGGTGAGTAAATGAAAGAAATCTCATTTTTGAGTGACCTATCCCTATCTTTACATCTGTATATTGTAATATGATTATACTGTATAATTTAGAATTTAATCTGAGACATTTTTCTAAATAAAACATGGAATAAGAACAATAAAAAAAAATAGAATACATTAGTAATCCAACTTGGTCTCACAGAAAAATTATATTACGAGGTGGAGATTTTGTGTGAATATTTATGACGTGAATTGCACAGAAAAGTACATTTAGAAAAGCAAGTGGGTGGCACCAGTGGACTGTGTGCCAACATGTTGCAAAGTGGCACTTCGGGCAACCCGAGTTTGAGTCAGTCTCGTGGTACTTTCCAGGCTGTTTCCCTCTCTTATCCTGTGGTTTCCTGTCTCTCTTCACTGTAATCTATCTAAATAAATCGGTAAATGGTCAAAATAATAACTTAAAGGACCCTTAAACAAAACCATCACTGGGGTGAAAGCAAATCAAATGAAAATTAGTGCAAATGAGACTTAACAAAGTCATACAAAATACCACTTTCACTTAAACGTAAAATTGTTACGAATTGCCATGTTGAATATGCACTAATATATGAAATGTACTTATAATACTTTTATGTACATTGTGCAACAAGACGGTTTTTGATCGATCACATGTGTTTGAGTGAAGCTGTGAGTTTAATGAATTGGATAAACTCTGTTTGCAGTCTTATAGATATGAATGGCTTTCATGGCTCCCCACATGATCAGACATTGACACTTGACGCTGTGAATGCCGGCCACTCCACGTTTTTCAAAAAAGAGCATCAAAAAACAGCCCATCACATCCCTTTCTTTCTCCTGTCCTTTTATTCCCTCACATACCAACTTTTTTTTACTTTCTCTCTCTTTATCTCCCACTCTGATAGCTTTGCTTTCTACTTCTCTCTGCTCTCTGTGCTGTGGGTCTCCCTGACAAAAGCAATTGTAAGGATGAGCCTAACCGGTATTGGCCCACACAATGGACCCCGAAGAATGCGGAGAAAGACAAAGAGTAGCCATTGGTTGGGTTAGCCCTGGGGTGACAGATCCGAATGGACGGATGAACACAGGGGCTGCACTCGGGTCCGCGAGGGGACCGGCCAACCCCCTGCCAGGCCTGCCCGAAAAGCGCCTCGGTCAGGGCCGGCAAACAATCACCCGGCGCTAACTAGCCGCCGTGCTCGGCTCTCCCCCGCTAGTGGTGATTGATATGGGAAACGCACATCGCTCTGTCTCCTGGTATTGTGCTTTCAGGCTGCAATTATCACCCTTGCTTCATGCAAATATCAGAGATTAGGTCGCTAGCATTTAACACTGATTTTGTATACATAACAGGTTTAAATGGACCTTCAAAAACAGCTCTCGGCCCCGGTTGTACCGGGAGCTGAGCGGGTACGTCTGAAACGAATGCAAGAGACTAATGCAAGGCAATAATGGAGGCATGGAAATGTGCTCATATGTGTGAATAGCGTCACCCATGGGATGATAAATTAAAAGAGAGGTGTAGATTTGCATGGTGGTCAGACAGCGCATGTTCTGAAGGGTCTTGTACAGTTGATGTAACCCCAAAACATCCTTCAGATCAACAGAATTTATCATTGTATTAACATTAAACAATCACATAAACTAACTAAATACATTTTAATTCTGATATGTTTTCAGAGCTTTACACACATATTTTGTAAGTACACAGAACGTTTGTATTTGTTGCAAAAAAGAAAAATGATAAAATACTCATCGTCTTAAGACATGGTTGTCTTCAATTAACCACATTGTCTTCAACACAACTAAAAGCACTGTAATAAAGCCAAACTGAAGTTGTTCTGATGAACGGTTATGCTTCAACAAAAATTCGGACTAAATGTAAAAGTTTGAGAATTAGCCAATAAAAACTGATTGACCCATAAGCTAAATAACAGAAGAAAGGGAAGCAGCACTGTTAGAATGAAGCTGAGAAACATCCTCCAGTTACATAATATTAAAGGAAACATCTGTAGATGGACGTTTGTTCCAATGACTCTGTTGTTGTTTCCTTCAGCTGTTTATAAAAGGAGCAGATTCACATTACAGACAAGCTCAGAATACACACCGCTCTGCCAAACAGCAGGAAAATACATTTACTGGATAGCGGTTCTGCATTTCCATGTGTAAAATATATTTAAATACATATTCAGACTGTGCAATAATCACAGTTTCAATGGATGTATCTGCAATCTAATCTTAAAGTAGTAGTTCATGCAAAAACAAAAATTCTGTCATCATTTACTCATCCCCTTGACATTTTCTTCTGCAAAGAACACACCAAAAAAAGATTTTTAAGAATGTTGGTCCCCATTGACTTCTATTGTATGGACACAAAACCAATGCAAATTGAGACCACCGGTTTTCGTTCACCAACATTCTTCAAAATATCTTCTTTTGTGTTTTTCAAAAGAAAGAAAGTCATACCGGTTTGAAATGACAAGAGTGTGAGTAAATGATGACAGAATTTTTTCATATTTGGGTGAACCATTCCTTTAACATCTTACCGTGTTGCTGAAAGCAGATAACTAACACTTCAAACCACCTTAAAAACACATACTAAAGACACTTCGCCCTAAACATAACTCTCACAAAAACCTGTTAATAGTAAAAGACATTTTAGACTTAAATTATTGACAAAAGAATATTTGGCGAAAGTAAGACCAACTTCAACTGGTTTCACAAACTTGTTTTAACGTGTTTTATTATATTTCTAAAGACTGTTTTTAAGATTTGGCGCTCAGAAGTACAGCCAAACCTGTACTCACACAAGCTTATGGTGGCCACGAAAGCACTAGGAAACGTTTGGGTCTTTGTTTGTCCTGCAGGTTATGAGAGATAGTGAACCCTGTGACTGACTCATTCACTAATAAAGGAGACAGGGCAGGTGGGGGTGAAATATCAGTGGGGTCTCCTCTTGTTCTCCATTGCACAAGAAGGCAGAAGGAGGGTCATATATCTCCATCTTAGACAGCTTTACAGCTTCTGTTATGAGTGAGGGCCGGCCTGTTCACACAATGGACACATACTAATGTCATATGTTAAAGCACAGGAGTGATCTGTTAAGACAGCTTGGCCCTCAGTATGTGTATGTGGCGTATTCAATGAGTGGGCTGAACATTAAAAACATATGCATACAACTGCACATGTGTATAAACATTAATGTACAGCTGTTGACAAATGAAAAAATAACAGATGCTAAATCGCAATGTGTGTTTAATCAAATCTACATCCCTTTCAGAGGTATTGTTTACAGAGTATGCCCTCTCTCTTTTGTTCAGTTTTGCCGGCGCATAGAAATCTAATGGCACACGTTCCTCTTGTTTACACAATTCCTGCGTGCTACATTAATCCGGGTTATAACAAATGCAAGCAACCGTTTAATGCCAGTCTCCTGTTCTGTCTGTATGGTGCAACAGATGAGAACACAGCAGCTGATGCTATGAAAAGATGACAATTATTACTCACATTTGCACTTTTAAAAGGAAAGATCAACTAAAAATAAAAATTCAAAATATTGTTTAAAACCTGTATATGACCCTTTCTTTTGTGGAACAGATTTTTGAGAAATGTTTCAATGGAAGTCAACGGGGGCCAATGTTGTTCGGTTATCAACATTCCTTGAAATAGCTTCTTTCGTGTTCTGCAGTATTGGAATGACATAAGGGGAATAAATGATGAACGAATTTTCATTTTTGGGTCAACTATCCCTTATAACAGACTTATTCAAAGCAACTTAACATTTCACCACATTCATTTCCAAATGGTAATTCATCTACTTGGAATGGTACCCATAAACAGTCTACTTCTCTAAAATGTTTAATGTGTGCATAATTTTACTAATTGTAACAAAGACAGATATGATGCTGCAAACCCTGTTCACTGGTAATTTCATATTTTCATATGCCTGTTCATTGAACATTTCTCATCTTTAAGTGATCTTTTCATGTCTTGAAGCAAGACGAGTGGCGCAGTTAACATGGAAATGCCAAGACAGCGGCCCAGACGATATCACCCTAGAGCACAGTCACAGTGTGTGTATCTGGGATAACCGCATTAGGGAGATTTGATACTACTGTGGTTTGTAATCCTTTTGAAGCGAGATCTTTTTTCCAGCAGTGGTTGAAACACAATCCTGAGTTACAAACCTTGGAAATGATGGTCCTTACCCTTTTCCAGAATATTTGGAATGCTTCCTCAGAATGGGCTTTAAAATAATAGTTTACCCAAAAATAAAAATTCTGTCATCATTTATTCACCCTCAAAACCTGTATAAGACTTTTTCTTCTGTGACGCACAAAAGAAGATATTTTGAGAAATGTCTCAGTGGTTTTGTGTCTATATAATGAAAGTCAATGGGGGTTGTTTGGTTACCAAAGTTCTTCAAAATATCGTCTATTTGTGTTCTGCAGAAGAAAGTAAGTCATGCAGGTTTGGAATGACATAAGGGTGAGCAGATGATGAAAGAATTAGATTTGAAATCAAATTGAATTGAATCAACTCAATTCAATTGAACTGAATATAATTCAGTTCAGTTCAATCAAATTGAATTCTCTTTATTGTTAAGGCACAATGAGATTAGTTTTCCAGTGCTCCCAAAAAGGAAATGGTATTTAGTGAAATATTAAAAATAGAACTAATGTAAAATGTAGTGAACGTTCACATACAAATGCTAAACATAATTTCAATAAATACAGAAGCAGCTCTGTTTCAATGTTTTCTCATAAAAGACAAAGTAAATACATGAACTTCTCTCCATGCCTCAACTAACACACATGGGCCTCACCTTACATGCAGCATTTGTGTGTGAGTATAGAGGGGTCTACTTTAGTTGAGGTGCACATGCAATTCACAAAGCCCTCAACGCATCAAGAGAAGAAGAGGGCCACCAATGCAGAATTTGGGGACCATGGGAGTTTTTGTGGGACTTCAACATCAGCCCCCTCACCCCCACCCACCTACCCCGCTCTTCTTCAAAGTCTACACCGGCAGTTGAGGGGCGTGGCCCATTGAGAGAGGGCTGGATTTAAGCCTTTGTCCCACTGGCTTCAGGGGCGAGTGACATCTTGAACGCTTCAAGAAGATTAAATAGCAAAGCCCAGTCGGAAACACAGAGAGATAGGGGGAGAGCAAAAGAGAGAATAAAGGAGAGAGAGAAATGGTGAGGGTGGGACGGACGGGTTTGTAAAAGTCCGTTGGGGAAATGTAGATTTGGAGGAACGCATTCGAAGAGGAAAAGGGGAATGGCGAGGAGAAAAGGACAATGAGAGAGGGAGGAAAAGAGGAGAGGAAAAGAGAGGCCTCAATGAATAGGATTAGCGCAGTCTCACCACAGAGAGAAAGAGAGATGGAGAGAATGTAGAAAGGACATTATAGGATGGAGGAATGTGTGTGTGTGCGCGTTCATCTCGCATCATATATACAATGCATGATGGGAGGTACTTGACACAAGTTTTCTATACCTCACCAGGTCTTTAATAAAAGCAATTGTGTGTGCACAATTTTAGCTATAGTTTAGTATTTTAGTCATTTTTTTAAATTTCAGCAAAAAGTGTAACATGTTTGAGCAAACAGTACATATTTTATATATATAACCAATTGCCTGCATATTTCGAGTAGGAATTACTATATCAAAACAATATAAAAGCAGCATCTTAGAGTGATAGATCACCCAAAAATGAAAATTCTGTCATCATTTACTAACCCTCTTGTCCTTTCAAACCATTTCAAACGTTCTTTCTTCTGCAGAACACAAAAGAAGATATTTTGAAAAAAGTTGGTAACAGAACAGCACTGGCCCCCATTCACTTCTATTGGATGGACACGACACCAATTAACAACATTCTTCAAAAAAACGTCTTTTGTGTTCTGCTGAAGAAAGACAGTCATACAGGTTTGAAATGACAAGAGAAGAGGGTGAGTAAATGATTTTTAATTTATTTTAATTTATTTTTGGGTGAACTATCACTTTATAAAAGCTCAAAAATAGCACTTGAGGATGTCAAAAATGACATCATTTTTTACGCATCATTTCAGGTACACAACAACACAACCTGATCTTTAACCCTCATCACCAAAACAAAAAACTTCTTTCCTTCCCCACTTCTCCTCCACTCAGCACTCTCCTTTAGTGACTGGTTTTTTTTAAAGGAACATCATTCTATAACAAATAAAAAAATCCACAATTTCTAACCACTAAAAAGCATTACAGAAGTCCAACAGCATTGTATGTAGAAGATGCAGGCTCTTGGGCTATACAGTTAAAAGTGCCCCATCCCATAGCAGAACACTTTTATCCTTTATGTGTGGGTCAGTGGGAGCCCCCTGGGGGGAAACAACCCCCAGGATTAATGATATGCGTGACATGCATTGTGTGACCCCGTGGGATGTGGGGGAGATGTGGGGTTGGGTTATCTAAACTCCCCCTCCCATCCCATCTTGGCTTCAGCAAAGCTAGTCAACCTGCTAAAGAAATTCAAGAATGAGCATCGGAATGTGCAGGAATATATTTGTCACTGGTGTTATAGGTTTTAAAACATATTGGTTTAATAATAAGGCATGTCATTTAAATAGGAGTCATTCGGCGCACAGAAAAGGTATATATGCCACGTTTAAGTGGCAATTGTAAAAAAAATACAATTCTGTCATTATTTACTAACCCTCTTGTCAAACCTGTATGATTTTCTTTCTTCACACAAAAGAAGATATTTTGAATAAAGTTGGTAACCAAACAGCGCCAGCACCCATTCATTTCATGAACACAAAACCAATGCAGGTGAATGGGTGCCCGTTAACAACATTTTTCCAAATATCTTCTTTTGGGTTCTGTGGAAGAAAGAAAGTTATAGAGGTTTGAAAAGACAAGAGGGTGAGTAAATGATAACAGAATAACATTTTTGGGTGAACTATCACTTTAATACAACATTAGTTTTATTCCACAAACTTTATGAAACTTTAAAAATGTTTAATTCTGAAACAGACAGAATTGTCCCGATAAAGTTTTTAATTAAAATGAGTCTTTTCTGTTCTCCCACCCTTAAGACCAACTAGGCCGTAGTATGAAGCAAACTATAGCCTAAACCAGTTTAGCCTAAACCAGTTAAAACCAGCAGACCAGCCTTCTCTTTCATTGCTTAAGAAACCGTATTTTAATTCCTATTCAATAACGCGACTCTCACATTTCCTCATTTCATATTCCAGGTTTTTTGTAGCCTTCATTGTACACAGGTACACTGGTGCACATTATTAATGCATTCACACTTAAACCCTTTAATGTTTTCTCTTCCTGTCACTCTCCCAGCATCCCTCCATCTGAGACGGCGCGGTCCCTCGTTCCGGTTGAAAAAGAGGAGCGGGGGAGAATAGGGGCTTCGCTTTAAATCCAGTGCAGCATGAAAAACGAGTTCCTTCCCTTCACATGCAAATCTAGCATTACATAACTAGACAATCTGCTCGGGAGTCTAAGACTCACACACACACACACACACACACACACACACACACACACATACACATACACACGGGTTGAATAGAGTATGACGCCTTTATCCTGTATGTAAACACAGGCATTTTAGCTGCTTTTAGACAAAGAATGTTTGCGAAGTACAGTGACCTCAGATCAGCTTTAAGGTGGATTAACCCAATAATTAAAACCAGACAATGTTCTAGTGTATGGCCAGACATCTGGGTAATTGACAGAAAAAACGTAAATGTGTCCTATAACAGCAAAACTTTTGAAAAAAAAACTAAAAATGAAGATAAAGGTCTCTTATGCCTTTTTATATTATAAATAACAATAATTAAAAATGATATATGATTAACTATTTGTGTTCCAAATTGTTGCTGTGTTGCACCATAGGACACCTGGAGTCAATTCAAGTGTATTTTTCAACTACACACAACCGTTATAGGTGAGAATCTAGAAAGTGTCGTTTCATTTCACATTTATTTGTATACAGCTTTTCATAATACATATTGTTTCAAAGCAGCTTTACAAAAGATGCATGTTTCAATGTTACCAAAAAGCCCCAGAATAATTGTTATATGAGATTATATCAGTACTTAAGTATAGTTACAATTAGCAAAATAAATTTGAATTTGAATGCAATGATATTGAGATCAAAAAAAGATTTCTGTGTAATAAAAATAAAAAACAGCGTCTCAACATGGAGAAGAAAGTGCACACTGGTGGCCCTCTCTGTGATAATCTGAAATACTTCTATTACTGTAAATGTTACTATCATCATACTGATTATTAATATAATGGAATGCATAACCTACATATAATAACAATAAATAATATAAAAATAACACAAATCTGACACATAACAAGACTTTTGCACGTTAAAGTACATTTTTTAATCATGGTGAGGTCATTGACTTTTAAACGGAACTACAGATATTATTTATTTCGTACCCAAACCTGTGTGCATTTTTATTTTTTACATGTTGACATGTAATTGAGTACATACCATAGTCTTCAACTGTTTTATAAAACAAAAATATAAACATAATCCTCTAATCTTTATATACATGTTTTCTTAAGGAGTTTGAACATTATTTGTTTTATTAAGAAATAGATTTTTAATTGAGGATGACCCTAGATGACAAGTTTAACTTCTGGGGATGAAATTTTGGCAAAACCACATCATGCACACACACACACACACACACACACACACACACACACGCACAGCTTTGGTTGACTATCCCCGTGGGGACAGTCCATAGGCGTAATGTTTTTATACTGTACAAACTGTATATTCTATCCCCTATCCCTAACCCTATCCCTAAACCTAAAGATCATAGAACACTTTTTGCATTTTTAGATTTGTAAAAAATATTGTTCTGTACAATTTATTAGCTTTTTTGCCCCTGGGGACCTCAATTTTGGTCCCCACGGTGACACGAGTCCCCATGTGTTGGTGTGTATTCAGGTTTAGGTCCCCACCGGGATATACAAACATGAACGCGCACACACACACACACACACACACACACACACACACATGTCTGGTTTACTATCTCCGTGGGGACAGTCCATAGGCGTAACACTTTTTGCATTTTTAGATTTTTTAAAAACATTGTTCTGTACAATTTATTAGCTTTTTTGCCCATGGGGACCTCAATTTTGGTCCCCACGGTGACACGAGTCCCCATGTGTTGGTGTGCATTCAGGTTTAGGTCCCCACTGGGATATACAAACATGAACACACACACTCTCTCACACACACACACACACACACAAACAAACAAGAACACACACACATGCATACACACACACACACACGCACACACATGCACACACACACACACAGCCTCTGGATGGCATGCAGTTAGTACAGAGTTGTGTGTTATGTGTAATTGGATGAGTCAATGACTCTGCATGCTTTAAAAGAAGACGACGCCTCCCTCCGCTGCGCCTTTCATCTCCTAATCATTTATTCATCCTTTTATTTTGGATGAATGCTCATCCAACTCCTTCCTGTCTGTCTGTCTGTCTGTCCACTCACCACATGCAGCGATGGAACACATCTCAGAACACACACAGTGACAGACAATGAGTGTTATGCCTTTTACACCTGGGACTAACTTGAGTCCCAAAGAAGCATCTCGTGACTATTTTGATGGCCCTCTGATTTCATGTCTGCCTCTATCAATCATTGTTAGTTCCTGTATTGACTAGTTTGAATGTGCATGCGTCATACATTTTTCATACAAAATGTTTATGTCTTATGTAATTATGTTTATGACATCATCTTGATATCAAGCCATGTACAGTATAAAATGCAACAGTATATAAATTGAACAATTTTGCATCCAGTGTAATCTTTCACTTTGTAGAAACGGAGAGAGAAAGAGATCTGTAAGTGTACACCTGAATTGACTAGAGGTGATATATTTGTGCGTTTTCATGTGTGTGATTGTTTGAGTTTGTACTTTCTTCCCCGTCTCATCTGATCAGACGCATGTCAGTCTATAGCGCAGAACACGTATCACATTACGGTAAGAGTAACCTCCGTCACGCGGTGCCGTCTCCAATCAGGCAGCCGATTCTGACCTGACTGTGGCATCAGGAAATGGGGCTGAATTTGATGGGGGGCCTAATTTTTTCCACGCTGCCTTTAATCTCCCTGAGCTTTGGATCGTACTCATTACACATCAGGTCAACAGACAGCATCCACGTACTGATTACATCAAGCAACGGTTAATAGACAGAGAGAGATGAATGCAGAGATCTAAGGAAAGGAAAGAGGTGAGCTAGAATCGAGATTTAGGCAAAACGGGTTTCTCGTTGGTGAGTGACATATGAGAGAGATTTGTGGGTCTCAGATGCACTCGCACAAGCCTAATCATTCTGACCGCATTTGCAATCCCGTCTGACGAGACTTTAATTCGAAACACACAAGGTGGACTAACAAAGTGCATGCTGAAAAGTGTGCAAGTAAACACTTGCGTGCCATCTCTCGCTCTCTTTCTCTCCGTGTGTGTTTGAGCTTGTCAATCGGGATGCACAGACACAAAAACAACATGCCAACCCTGAGTGGCCGTATCCCGGCAACCCTGCCACACAGCGCCTGGCGCCCTCCTCCGCTGCTCCTTTGTGCCAGGGCCAGCGTCAAGTCAACTTCACGCCACGGCGCACCATGCCCCGTGCGCGCTGCCTGCTGCGCCACCAGAGAGAGGGGCAATGTGGGATACGTCTCAATCAGCGGGGTGGTGCCTCCCTCCTGCGCCTCCTCTCCTCCCTCTTCGAGGCTCCCCGTCTCTCTCCGACCGTCTCACACTGTCAGCGCGTC
Organism: Triplophysa rosa; assembly: GCF_024868665.1. Lineage (NCBI taxonomy): Eukaryota > Metazoa > Chordata > Actinopteri > Cypriniformes > Nemacheilidae > Triplophysa > Triplophysa rosa. The sequence continues at coordinate 7,486,909 of NC_079904.1, read as the reverse complement.
TTAAGAACGCTCTCATCCTCTCTGGTTTTCTCACTGTCATTCACACTGTACCCATCCATCTCTCAGCATCCCTCCCCCAACCTCCAAATATCTCCCTCGCTCGCTCTGCCTCCTGCATGTCTGACTCTCTCTCTCATGTCGTCGTTCTCGATCTTCCCTGTGTCTGTCTTTCTGCCTGACAGATCAGAGAAGCATAAGCTTCTTTCTTCTAGACCACAGGAGTCTCTGAAAACCTACACTGCCTGAGAACCCACACACACACACTTCATAAACCTGTCTTGAGCAAGGTGAAAGATTCACAATCAAAGAAAAACACTAACTTAAAAAGGAATTATATTTAAATGAGAGGGAATGAGTGGCGGAGAGAGAGAGACTAGAGAGTGTGTGCGTGTGTGTGTGTGTGTGTGTGAGAGAGAGAGATCAGACTATATAAACACCCATATATACATATTTTGTGTGTTACATATTTAATATTTAGTTTCAATATAAATCAATAAATCACAAGTACGTGTATAATAATGTTATATTTATTAAATTATGGAATAATTGTGCATTATCAAAATTAATGAAATATCAAAATCTGAATAATTAGTAAACCAACATTAAAGGTATAGTTCACCCAAAACAATTCTGCCATCTTTTATGTGGTTAAAAACCTGTATATGACTCTTCCTTCTGTAAAACACAAGATATTTTGAGAAATGTCTCAGTGTATGTGTCCATGGGTTGGTCCATACTATGGATGTCAATGGGGGCCAATGTTGTTTAGTTACAAACATTATTCAAAATATCTTATGTGTTCTGAAAACGAAAGTAAGTCATACAGGTTTGGAATGACATGAGGGTAAATAAATGACGAAATAATTTTTCATTTTGGGATGAACTATCCCTTTAACTTATTTTGTGGACTCATATGTTATATTATGTAATATTAAGTTTCAAATCAGACGCTTGAAACATTAATTCACATTATGAGTGCCACTTTCTATGAGAGATCAGGAAATGTTATGGCATCCTGCACTCTTTCTCTTTATTTCACTCTCTCACACTTTCTCCATAATCAAAACAAATCCCCTATCCAGTCACCATAATTGATTTCAATTTAGAGTTTATCAAAGGTGGCATCTAAAAATGACAGCGACTGCAGATGGGCCGATTCTCTTCATTTCATCCCATCAGCGATGATGGTGGTTCATCGCTGTGCCAGATTCACTCTCACCAGATGCCAGATGACAGTTGGCCATAAAGAATACAAACAGGCCAAAAGTCTGTCTCTGTTAACTCACAATAAGTGCAGTCTGGGGGAGAGACTACAGAAATGTGTTTGTGTGTGTGGTTCAGATCAACTTTTGCTCAAGGCCAAACGTGATTAGGCTGAACTTCCTCTCTGAGTGTCAGAGAGCTACAGGTCAGACATACTCACTGATCCATATCAGGACATATCTGTCAAAAAGACAGGTTAGCATGTGGATGTCTAAAGAGAGGATAGGCTAATCACACACAAGATTATGGGCTCTGTCTCTTAGGCAAGGGAAGTATTTGAACGACACTCCCTTCTTAAATTGAGTCTGACCCCGGTGACCCAAGCTTTTGCCGCACCAAACCGTGTCATGTGCAAAACAAGCACTAACGTTTTATCACTGAGACATAAATGATCTTACATAAAACAATGACAGAACCATTAAAAAGGGCAAAATAATAGGCCTAGTGCTGTATCCATCCAACAAGTGGATTTAGCCCCCAAAAATGTCTTTGGACTAATAAAATTGTCTGAATTGCATTAGATAAAGCAAGTGTCAAACAGCACAAGCAAACTTTTCAAATACTTTGGTAACCTTATAGTGACTGTATTCTATATATTGTTTCTACACTTTACTTTCCATAACATTATGACTTTTAAACTCTATGTTCTATCCCCTAACTCTATCCCTAAACCTAGCCATCACAGAAACCTTTCTGCATTTTTATATTTTCAAGTAAGCATAATTTTGTATGTTAAATAATCAATTTCAATTTTTGGGACCCACACTGTATAGAAATCTGTACTCTCTCTCTCTCTCTCTCTCTCTCTCTCTCTCTCTCTCTCTCTCTCTCTCTCTCCCCAACCCCCCATCTTTCTATGCTGATTTAAGCTTCAAAATCAGTGTGAACTGGGATTTGTAGAATAGCCAACTGCCTAGCAAGCATTTAGAGGTCATTCTATGTTATGTGTGTGTGCCTATAGTAATGTAGTTTACTCAGAAGAGGTTTTGTGTCTAACATCCCACAGAAGCCCAAGTGTCAGCAAAATTCAGCCTGCATGTGTGTGTTTCTACACTTTTGCCATAGTCAGCTGAGCTCGTGCTCTCTCTATCTCTCTCTCTCTCGCTCTCTGGCGTAGAGCAGAAAAAAAGCACGGTGTTGGGAAATTTTCCATGTTGCTCCTTTCCCTATCGACTCAAGCAGAGACACACTCTGAATGCCACTTACACAAACAAACGTAAACACACAAAAAGTCAAATCACTGATCTGTGACCGACCGGCCGCCTTTAATACAGTCTCACAGGCACACACATTTTGTGCTGAAAGTGCTGAAAAAGCCAGTTTAGGTATGGATAACTGCTCTTTGTCTTTCCACAGTCACTAACATCATTATTGTAATGTTGTAATGCATATAGGCAATAGACAAAGTGAGGGTCTCTTTTGTTCACTCATCTACGGCGTCATTATAAATACATTTAGTGTCAGACAGACCTATTCAGTCAGTAAGAGGCCTGCATTAGACGCTTAGTGGCTTTTAACTGCACTGAAAAATGCATGCATAAGACAGTTGTTGCATTTTGAAAAACGGAACACAGATGTAGAAAAATTGCAAGATCCTTTTTTTTACTGCCCATTATGTTTAGTAAGAAAGATATTACTTAAAATGTTCAAACACAACACCACAAAAAAGCACTTATTACTATTGTATTAGTCCTAAAAACCCTCAGTGTCTACATAATTAAATATTCAAGCACAAAAGCCTTTGGCCACACCCCCAAAACCCAATGCACAGATTTACAGAACCCAGAAAATTCTCTATTCTCAACTGATTTGAATTATTGCTATTTAGCTAAATGAAAAACCTTACAAGGAAAATTGGCCAAGGTCCAAATTCATTCAGTTTTCAGTGTCTGTGTGCATATGGGGCCTTCATTGAACAATACACAAATCTAATGAAATAGCTTACATTCTTTGTGTGAAATAACAGGGCGCCTTGCAGAGAACAAACATTTAGATAAGTGGCGTAATTACTGATTTTTGCTTATTTAATCAGTGAAACTTGCAAATGAGTGTGATTTTATGCAGCGGGTTATTTTCACAAGCGTCACATGCTGGTGGGAATAATGGTGCGGTTAGCTGTGAAAAACAGATATTTTATTATCTCTCTTTCATGTAAGATTTTAAAGTTCACTTGTTAGAATTGACTAAATATGTCAAAATATTTGTCTTTAACAACGTTTTTATATCTTAACACTGTTCAGACAGTGTGGTGAAATTACATATCTCCAGTTGTTTCTTTGTTGTAGAACTGCGATCAATAGTGTAAGGTTATAGTTAAGCAGGGGTTTTAAGTTTTGGTCATGTTTTAATGCAAAGGCACAGTGTTGCCGCTGTCATGAAATGCACATCGTTGTCATGCCGCTGTATTGTATTGCAAAGACAAAAGTTTGTTAAGTTGATGTTAGAAACAAAAGACCAATTGCCGGATTTTGCATAGTACTTATTCTGTCAAATGCAAGTGCAATCCTAAAATGTAGTCATAAATGATAAAGTAATCAAGATTTTAAAGTCCAAAAACACACTGACTGCACTGAAGGATAAAGTTTGAATGGTGTCTGTACATAAACCAGCTCAAAATGAATTCATTCCAAAAATGAAAAAAAAAAAAGAATAAAGCAATAAGCCCCAAGTAGGGGCATTTTATAACAGCTAAGGGCGTTGTGAAAAAAAACCTTAGCTGTTATAAAATGCACTGTAACCCAATGCTTTGCGGGGTTTATTGCTTTTATAAAACGGTTATTCCATATGCGTAACAAGGTTTCATAAAATAAAGTAAATAAAATGATATTTAGGCTATATGCGGTCAGCCGTTATAAATCGGGTTTTTTTTATAACAGCTTAGAACTCGGCTCACCCAATCAGAATCAAGGACCAGAACTGACCGTTTTATAATAAAAAATAGACTCCTTCAGGAATATCAATAACTTCTGCAAGCACTGATTTTTCTGCTGTTCAGACTAGAAATAATCCGATTTGAATCGAGTGTGCAAAAGAAATCAGATTTGGGTCTTTCAGCTCGAACAAAGCTTTCACCATCTGACCCACAAAGTCACAGAATTGCTTGAGCAGCATTATTACTCCGTATCCACAAAGAGAAATTTAATTTTGCTCCTAAAAAACTCATTCTTTATTATCTTTGCATCTTGAATGCTCCTATTAGGTCAATTTAAACTAAATTTGACTTAAGAAATTAAGCAATGAGGTGGAGCATTGCACTAGGTTGCAAGTTCAGGGAACACAAGCAGTATATTGAAAAACATAAAAATGCATCGTAAATCGCTTTTGATAACTGTAACTGATAACAGGATATAGACTTTGAATTAAATGTCAACCAACAAACGTTTAATTACAAATTAAATTCAAATATTGTTTTTTAACTCAAATGCCAAAATCATGAATTGAAGGGAAGTCTGTTCTTAAAATCTGAACTGTGCCAAACCCCAGGTCACAGAGTGCAACCTTACAAAGAAACGTGTCGAAATATAGTCCGTCTTTATGACAGATTGGTATTTAGAAAATGGTTCGAGTCAAGCTCTTTTCTGGGTTTCTTTCAATCAGTAACTCTTTACAACCAATAGAAGACGTTCTCAAGCTCATCAATCACACAGGTATAAACTCTCACAGACAGAGAGACAGACAAATGCTCAACAATAGATTAGACTAAGAACAAAATGTAAATCCTACAGAAATGAATTACCAACTTTAAAGAAAAAGAAATTCACTTATTGCATTCAGATTTAAAACAAACTGACTGACAGATATCAAAAATCCGCTCATTATAAAAATCAACATCACAAGATATTACATAACATTTTGTGTGAATTATGGGTAATGGGCAAAAGTTATTTATCTTTGTCAGGTTATTAAGATCACTGTTACATTTAGGGATGCACCGATACCGATACCAGGCTCATGTACACTCGTACTCGTAATGACACACCGATACCAAAGACCGATACCTCACGTGACATACATAGAGTCCTATGATTTCCGCAATGCGGAAAACGCGGACGGAATCGAGGAATCCAAGCATTTCGGAACAAGAAATTAGCGCTTAACAGCTAACGTAACAGTTAACGAAATATTCAGATACTGTTTAAATATGTTTTCTGCTTGTTTTGCGTTACCGTGTGTGAAAGAGGGGTGCGGTTGCGTGTACTGAACGAATTGTGCTTGTGGAGCTTTTCGGCGCCAGCGTTTCACTGCACGAGGACACGAACACATAAACAAACACCATTTGCGGCGATCCGTCAAAACAAAAGTCCGGTTAACTTAAACAAACGCTCTTTGCGGCGTCCCGTCAAAATAAAAGTCCGGTTGACTTGAACAAGTTATAATACACTCACATTTCACCACACCACCCCCCTTAATTTTTTTATAATTTGACCACAGAGTATATTGTTTACTTTAGTAAACTTAAGTAAATGTGCTAGTAAAATTGTGCTACTTATCATAAAAAATAGTACTTCAATTTAAGTAGACCTAAAAACAAAAGAAAAAAAGAAAATGTACCAGTAAGATACTGGTTTATTAGAATTATTGTACATTATACAGGCATCAGTTATAGGTATCGGTATCGGCGAGTACCAGAAAAAATATCGGTACTCGTACTCGGTCTTTAAAAAATGGTATCGGTGCATCCCTAGTTAAATTGCAAATGTAAATGCCCTTTTTTTCTTTCTTTGGTGCGTCTGGGTTATGTCAAACACTGTCATATCTGAAGCCAGTAAGAAAGATCTATGCTGATCCTGGTCTCACACTATATTTAAATGTATTCTGTTTCTATTTTCAAACTCTGTCCTATTGTATGCAGAAGACATAAATCACAGCAGGCAGTAGAACCCAGAGGGTGTTGAGTGCGTTTTTAAAAAAAAATACTTTCCACAATCCAGACCGGCTCAGAACGAGATCTTTGAGAGGCCCAGGAAAAAAGACAGAAGACGACACAAAAGATCCCACTCTACACCTGGCTGCAGATATTTTTCTCCTTTAAAGTCTTTTTCCTCCTACTCTCTTTCTCACACACACCCTAATACCTCTCACGGCCTTGACAAGTCACTACAGATCCAGCGTGTGAGAGTTTGGTTTGGGGTGAGTGCCAGGCGATCAATCACCCGCTATGATGGTTGTATTACAAGTCTGTTTTGCCATGTCATCACACTGGAATCTTTATGGAGTCAGACAGCACTGTGGGCAAGACTTAAATAATAATTTATATAAAACGGAGGAAGACGGAAAGAGGAAGAGAGAGAGCTTTCATCTCCGAAGTGTTTTAGTGAGGGTCTGGAACATGACACACAGACACACAGACACAGACACAGAGCCCTCAGTAAGTGCCCTCATTGTATGGTCTGTGGGTGGTTAAGGAACACTGTTAAGACCAGTAAGATAAATATGACCTTTATATAGAGTAAGTAAGAGAGAGAGAGAGAGAGAGAGAGAGAGAGAGAGAGAGAGCAATGCATCCAGCTAACAAGAGCTGATTTTAAACTTGCTGAGATTGTGTTCAATGGCACCGTTCACTACCGCAGCTAAATCAAGGTCGTGACCCAACTCATAGAAAATGACTGCCAGATCTCTGTAAAGGTGCGTTCACAATGACAGGGATGAAATCAAAGAGGCTGTCTACTGAGGCTGGTGGGCTGTTGGTTGCTAGTAGGCCAAATTCAATATCAACGGTGACAGTTCATAACAAACTGACTTACTCTAGATCTCTATGAATAATTCCATTTATGTATACCTCTTCCCAAAGCAAGTGCATTTAAGCTATATACAGTATATATATTTAATATGAGCTATCCACAGAAATCAAACCTGGAGCACCATGCTTTAACAGATGAACTACAGAAAAGCCTTAAAGGGAGAGTTCACTTAGAAATGAAAATTCTGTCATCATTTTCTCACCCTCTTGTCATTTTAAACCTGCATGACTTTCTTCTGGAAAACACAATAGAAGTCATTTTGAAGAATGTTAGTACACAAAAACCTTTGGTCCCCATTCAATTCTATTGTATGGACACAAAACCAATGCAAGTCAATGGGGACCAATGATTTTCGTTTACCGACGTTCTTCGAAATATCTTCTTTTGTGTTTAATTTCCTAGAAATGATTGAGTATGTGTACAGTAAGTAACCTATAGATATAAAAACGTTGTTAAAGAATGTGTTCACGCAGGTGCTACACAGAGCTCACATGTACAGGTGCAGGCATATTCACACCGTTGTAATCTTCTGTCTATCAAAGCACCACCATTGCACTGACAGTAACAGTAAATACATGAGAAATCACTGAAGTCACTCTAGCCCTCAGTCAGATTAAATCTTAACAGAGACCCTTTTTCTTTGTTCACTCATTTAAAGACAAAATCAGATGGTCAAACAATTGCAGTTATAGGCAAACGAGCCATTTTGTAGTTAGTCTATTTGTTGTCTATAGCAGAACAATGTGCTAATAAACAGCTTTAAGTGTAAAATTAAATGTACTCTCACGACTCTTACAGTTTTAGCACAATACACACACAAATAATAAAAACACATAACCACACTCTCCTATAAAAACATTCTTCATCCTCTTGACTTAAAAATATCACAATGCACCTATTTAGCAACGTGACCTGAGTGACAGAATGAACTTTCCTCTCTGACCCCAGCACAGCCCTAATGGAGACAGGAAGGTATTAAGGGGTCCGGTTGAGGGGGGGTGAGAGGTGAGGATCACAGGTCAAGCTCCAAAAATGATCCGTCTCTATGGTAACAAACAGAGAGACATTATGGGGGCTCTTCCTTTGCTGAAACCTCAGCTATTTGGAGGAAAATGACCTGATAATTATTGCCATAATGAACTGGTGAGGACTGTTCAATTTCATATTTGGTGAGCGCACGGCATGTGCAAGTTTTGTGTGGGTGGGAAGACATGCGTTTCAACACTTCTGAAACAACACCGGTGGAATGCGGCGAGGATGGTTTTGACATTTGCACTTTTTTTTAACATGAATTGTAGGATTACTCAAACTAAGGTTTACGGAAATAACAATAGCATCAACAAAAATATACAGTGAGAAAGAAAAAAACACTTTGAAAATGAAAACAATAAGCTCAATTGCAAGAAGTGACTGAATGATTTTCAAATAAACTGCTATTTTTCTTAACAATTTTCTAAGTTTCGTTTTTGCCAATAATAGTTTTGAATTCGCTGCTAGATTTTTCATTTGTGTTCTTCGAGTTTTCGTTTACGCTTCTCAATTTTTCGTTCGCCTTTCTGGCACAAATCTCACATGTGGCGGGATTTATGGCCACTTTACTCTCATTGGTTAGTGAGATTTGGATTGACAGCTCCCTGACCAGGAAGTCAATACTGAAGACAGTGCAGCGGATTAGAGAGCAATCTGCTTGCGGTTTTCTGTATTGTATTGTTTTAGTGTTTGTACTTAAATTACTTTCTTATTTTGTAAGTATATTAGCAGGGTTGCCAACTTTCATGCACTTAAAAGAGGGACACGCTTCCAGACTCTATCACGCCGTAACAACAAGCCAACGTCGAGCAAATACAGGATAGCTAGCCATATTCACATGCAACTTTACGTGGGTTTAGAGGCCGTCTAAACAGCAGTCTATAATTTATAATTACAATGATATCAGGAAAACGAGATGCCTAGTGAGTTTTGAGGAGATATACAATAAAGTGTAATGCTTCCAGTTCATATTTATAATTTATAGTTTATAATCGTGGTGGCATTTTATGTATTGTTTCTATCTTTAAATGTTTGTTTATATTTTAACAAGTCTCTCTTCTGCTTTTCTTTAACCTGTTTTATGTAGGTGTGTAAATACATAATGAAATTGTTGTTTGCAAGAGGCAGACTAAATTAATAAACATTCTAAAGGCCTCTAATTGTGTCACCTTATGAATTTGTTTTGTTGTAGCGTTTAAAAAACATAAATGTCATTTGAATGTATTGGTAGTGTTTTATGGGGTGTACTTTCTGTGAATGTAAAGAAAGGGGTATAATACTGTACATTCACCATGAGTTTAAAAAGAATGATACAGTACTTGATTTATAAGTGGACTTAATTCTTTAAAAGGAGACTGTATGCAAGAGCGACATCGTCATCCTCCTCAGCTGGACACAAGTCACCCTCAGGTACATTTATGTAACCGAGATAATAAAATCGCTAAAAGTTTCTCTGTACAGAAAACTATGCAGCAATGTTTTCATTTAGCACGTTAATTTCTCACAACCCAATAATCTGTAACGTGTCTTTATTGGATGGTATAATGCAAGTTGTTCGTTCCTTTTTAAGAAAATTATCTTAATAGAACATAAAATAATACCTGACAAAAAATATAAAGCACACAATGAACGAGCTAAGTAAAGACAGAATTGCTACTGTACAGGAATAAAACTTATAGCGATTTTCTTTATTATCTGAATTACATTCATTTACCTGAGGGTGAGGAGGACGCTTGGATCCACCCCGCGCATGACTTACCAACTTCAAATACCAATTACTAATATACTAACTAAATAAAGTAGTTTTAAGTACAAACAATAAAGATAACAGCTATATAGGGGCAGTTGTGGCCTAATGGTTAGAGAGTCGGACTCATGACCAGAAGGTTGCCGGTTCGATTCCCAGGGCCGGCGGGTAACAACTGAGGTGCCCTTGAGCAAGGCACCTTACCCCTACTTGCTCCCCGGGCGCTGTAGTGATAGCTGCCCACTGCTCCGGGGGTACGTGTGTTCACTACTCTCTGGATGGGTTAAATGCAGAGGTCACATTTCGTTGCCTTGTACTTGTACATGTGCAATGACAATAAATTGAATCCAAATCCAAATCAATCAAAAACTCACTAGCCAATCAGCGTAAAGCGACCATAAATCCCGCCTACACGTGAGATTTGTGCCAGAAAGGCGAACGAAAACTTGAGAAGCGTAAACGAAAACTCAGAAATCGCAAATGAAAAATCTAGCAGCGAATTCAAAACTATTATTTGCAAAAACAAAACTTACAAAATTGTTAAGAAAATAGAAGTTTATTTGAAAATCATGTAACATTCTTGCAATTGAGTTTATTGTTTTCCTTATCAAAGTGTTTTTTTTCTTTCTCATTGTATATTTTTGTTCGTTTTTTTAAAGTTTGTGTTCATTTTTATTGACACAAAAGTAATCCCATACAAGGCTTTCTTTTATCATTTAGCTGCAGAGGAGAGAACCCTGAACAAACACAACTAAACTGAGCCAAATTCAAATCTAATTTAAAACTATTTGATTTATTCAAACCACCGGTTAGCACAATATAAAAAGCGCATATTCAGTGTTGGTCTTGTAATAAGTGAGACATCCATAAGCATAGATTAATAGCAATATGTAACCGAGGTACAAGGTAGGGTCACCGTGGTAGTTACGGAAATCAGAATGGATGGACTGGTGTGAAAAAGCCCTCCAGGGGCTATGTGAGGATTAAGAAATAGAGTGTGTGTATGTGTGTGGTTACTGGGTCAGTGAGAACACCAGGGGGCTGATATGCTGAAGCTGGGATGTGTGTTTGCGACCTACAGGTCACAGTTAGGCTTAAGGGGGTATTAAGAAGATGCAGACATCAGGAGGATAGGCTCCAGTCATCAAAAATCCTCAACACATATAGCAGAACACTCTAAACTGACCCATGATGATAATTGGGCCTGTACTAAAGTGCAGTGTGTATTAGAACAGTGTTAACTCATCATAGATACTGATGGAATAGACACTGAGCCAGGAACAGTGGTTTCTGAAGATATACAGTCACTGCTTTAATCAGCATTTCTTTTCGAAGTAGTTCACTTCAAAATAAGCCCCCATTGACTTTCCGTAGCTATTTTTATTCCTACTATGGAAAGTCAAAATAGGGCTTATTTTGAAGTGAACTACTCCTTGAAGTTCAGTGTCCGATGAATTACCCCCCAAAAAACTGAAGAGAGACAGTAATTTAAACAAATTGTGTAAAACAAAATCAGGCAACTGATCCTAAAACACATGTACTGTAAAAACACTTGGTGTTGTGTCATTCAAACATGAATTTGAACATGTTTTCTTGCAATATTTAACATCTGCAAACATCTCTTTTGATATTTTGACACTTTCCTATATCAGTTTTACGCCAATAGATGCAAATAAAAAACAACATTTATGTTTGAAATTTAGGAGAAATGTTGTCAGTAGTTCAAAGAATGAAATATAACCATGTACCCAGGGTTTTTCCTGGCTCAAAATGAGGCTGAGGTGGTGCCATCCTGATCTTGTACACACACACGCAGGCCTACCGTACCTTTAAGTGGCTTAACCAAAGTGACTTTGAGTTTACATATTAAAAGTTCTAATAAAGTTAGATAAAAATGACAATTATTAAGTTATATAAAACATTACTTTTATTCAACCAAACAGAAATGTTTTTTTTAATCAAATAAAGCTTTTTTATCATTTTCAACTAACTTTTCAGCCCACAATAGCCAACTGAATTAACCAGTCTTACTAAATGAGCAAAGCTCATTCACATCTTGCATTCTCTGTGGTTCACTTTAAATGATTCAAGGATCTCTTATATTCGCTAGTGACTGAAAAGTTCAATAGTTTAAATGAATCTGTTCAAATGAGTCATTCGTGTGCGAGTCGTTCTGAACTCAATGTGCGTTCATACTGGCGAACTCGCTGCATACAGTATACGCTGATTCAACGATCCAACTGCACAGCTAAAGACATTACAATGATGTACGTCATGTTAGTTTAATAAATTTCAAGAAATGAAACGTAGTTGGATACAAAACAAACAGCCATGAAACACAGGCTGACTCTTGTTCTGCAACTCTTTTTAGCGCCTCAGTGTGCTGATAACGAAACAGCGCCTCCACTGTGGCGTAATGTCGCAAATGCAGTTACAAATGACAGTCTGTTAAATGCACGCAGCATTTCTTGTGAAGACTCGCAACATAATTTTGGCGAGAGCCTGAGGCGGCACAACATTTGGCGGAGGCGGCCGCCTCCAATTTCTCTATGCAGGAAAAACCCTGGGCCCGGTTGCATAAAGCACCTTAAGTGTAATTTTCCCTTAAGTGTGTCCTTAAGTATACCTTAAGTTTTACTTAAGTTATTCTCCTATTGTCTTTGCTAAAGGAAAATCACCCCTTAAGTGTAAGGGAAAAACTTAAGGTGCTTTATGCAACCGGGCCCTGGTACCTATAGTAAAAATAATTTTGAAGTACAGTCGTGTCCAAAAGTATTGGCGGTGACCAATACTTTTGGCCACGAATGTAGTTTCTTAATTTTTTCCAAAGGATGCAGGTTTATGAATATAGTCTTTAATCATTTGCATATTCACAGATATCAATAAAATACTTTTAATTTGTGGGAAATCTTTTTATTTGTGGGAAAGCTTTATATTGAGCACCAGTTGAATTATCCCACTTATAGACAAGAATTCTGTAGCGTTCATCCTACAGCGATTCCTAACTTTGTAACTTTGTAATAAAAAGTACATTAAAACGAAATGTCAACTTAAGTCAACTCTAAGCATCAATTTGATGATCTGTCACATACTGAACTAACTGGAATCATTTAGTAATCTGATGAAGGTTGTAAGGGGGAGGGGCCAAGAACTGCCTTAAAGGGGTCATATGGCGGAAGTACGTGTTTTTCTGAAAAAGATGCATTCTATCTAAAAGCGAATGCTCAACCAGACTTGCCTGAAACGCCTCGTGTAACCACACCCCGGCCGAATCTATGTAACTTCGTAACATGATTTGACTTAAGACCGCCCAAATCTACACGTAGTTAAGGTGGGCGAATTGTAAATCTCATTGTATCGTCTGTCAGTACAATTGCTTTGGAACCTGATGTTCCGAATATGGTAGGAGGCGTTACATTTCCGTGAAATGCTTGCAGTATTCGACCAATCACTACGCACTGGTGAACTGGCCAATCATAGCACACCTCGCTTTTTAGAGCGATGAGCTTTGTAAAAAATCAGCGCGTTTCAGAGAGGCGGGGCAAAGAGGAGATACAAACATGCACGGTATGTGGAAAATACAATGTTTTTTAAACTTTTACGTTACATCTAAAACAAACAATAATATTCATTTTAGCCGTGCAATATGACTCCTTTAATTCTCAGAAATCATCCTGATGTTTCCAGGTGTGATCTCATATTACTAAATGAAATGATACTTTTGAACCATCAAAGACTATGGGGACATTACATTCTAACCTTTCGTTCTGACCTAATACCCTATTGGCTACCATCTCCAAAAAATCTCCTAACATTGTGCCCTTTGTGGCTGCGCCATCTAAAAATGTTTTTTCAGAAATACAGACAAACAATATGTTCTCCTCCCCAACGTCTTGTTCATTTCTTCAGACACAAAAACCTCCTGACCTCAGTTATTAAAAACTACAAATTCCAGTCCTCAAAACCCCATTAGCCCCTATATGAGCTCGGACAATAACCCAAGATCACACACAGAGCACAGCTCTATAATAAAGAACCACTGGGCCCTCCCCGGGTCCTCAACGCTCAAAGAAGCGGCTCTTTGGCTTCTTCTCCCCTTTTTCTTTTTTCTCCCAGCTATCCTATTCTTTCCCTCCCATGTGCATCTTGCTATGCTGAAGGTATGGTCTTTTGAAGTGCGCTGCACACTAATTGGACAAAAATTGTATTGTGAGGCTTGCTGGGTCATTATTCCTCACGCTGACCCCCTTGATAGTGGCCACTCGGCATGTCGTTAGGGGAACCTGCCATTCCCACGACGATGGGAACCGAATCGCTGGGGGTCTGGATTCCGTTAGTGTGGCCCGTAAAAATCAAGGCCCATTTTAATCAAAGGATGGAGAGGAGGTCAGTGCCGGGCGTCCAATTACAACACCAGATGTTGAGATGGGGTCACCCTGACCAGCTCATTAGACTGGTTATGGTGCAAAGAAATTGAGAGGCTGCTTCTGTTTGGACTACTTGGAGAACGTTCTGCCAGACGTATGGACGCATGCCTCATTTACTCTGGATTATTTGAATTCTGTTCTGTGATGCGTATTTGATCAATTTTTCGTAGATCTCAATAAACAATATGTAAAATCTTCATAAACAATTCTAAAGAAATAGGTGTGCTTAAAGGGATAGTTCACCCAAAAATGAAAATTCTCTCATTATTTCCTCACCCTCGTGTCATTTCAAACCTATATGACTTTCTTTCTTCCGCAGAACACAAAAGAAGATATTTTGAAGAAAGCTGGTAACCGAACAGCGCCGGGCACCCATTCACTTCTATTGTATGGACACGAAACCAAGAAAAGTGAATGGGTGCCGGTTACCAACATTCTTCAAAATATCTTCTTTTGTGTACACTTCACCATAAAAATGACGTTTTCTTCATATATGAACAAAAGTGGAAATACAATTACAGACAAACCAAAAAACAGAAGCATCTTCTGGAGTACATTGTGTTCACACACATAATAACCAGCTAAATGTGGCATCTGTAGGTTATATAATAGTTTTTTGGCGTTTGATATAAATAAACATCTTTTATCATTTGATAATGTTTTATAATTGTTGTTAATAAATGAAAAACAGCCTATTTGAAGCTATGCTAAATTGCTATAATTACCCAAGGTACGCTTAGAAATCACAAAAACACAAAGTATTGGTCGGATCGCCCATCCCTAACAACTGGCAAAGCTTACCAAACAGATACATCAAAACACAAACACACACACTTGACGTATTAGCTGCTGACAGAATAATACATGTCTATAAAAGTGCCAGTTAGAGCGCACATCCCATCAAACATCTCCGCGTCTAATTTACGCAAATGTCATTTAACCTTTTCTTGGGCGCACGGGCACAAAGAAATTAATGTTACGCAACCATTTTTCTCATGGAATCTTGCCAAAATCCCTTGAAAAGAAACAATGCGCTTCATTCGGCATGGGCCTTTCCTCACCGCTGGCAGGAGGATCTTACACATCCTCATTCCTTCTGTCACTGTCTCCTGCAGGATCTTCTCCTGTCTGTTTGCACTTGGGCTGGACTGTTGGGCTTAACGCTGAATCATCCTAAA
Organism: Triplophysa rosa; assembly: GCF_024868665.1. Taxonomy (NCBI): domain Eukaryota; kingdom Metazoa; phylum Chordata; class Actinopteri; order Cypriniformes; family Nemacheilidae; genus Triplophysa; species Triplophysa rosa. The sequence continues at coordinate 7,471,524 of NC_079904.1, read as the reverse complement.
TGCTGTGGGCGGAGGCGGGAAAAGAACCAAGTTTCGGTGAAAGATCATAGATATTTACAAAAAATAAAATCAGGACAAACGCTCTTCCCAAGTATAGCACTTATATAAGAATGCTAGATAGAGGGCTATGAGGGAAAAATGGAAGAATAGAAATGTTCAAAATCAATGTTGTGTGTTTGGTTGATATTAGACATCAATAAAGAAATACTTGGCCACTTGTCTGTATACCGTAAAGACATGTAACATCAGCATGATGCCAAGAGACTGTCTAGAAACAAAAAGGAAAACCGGAAATTTTGCTCATGACATGTTGTAGCAGTGCTGAACTCGCAAGTCGTATCGAGGCATTTTACAAATTCATGAATACATGTCCCTGAACCAATTTGTTTACTCTGTAAATTTTTACTACATAGTGTATGTCACAATTTGCTACAAGGAAAAAACAGAAAAGTGTTTCTGGAGAGAGCTCTAGACAATACTGAGCAGTGAGCACTTTGCGAGATGTATACACATCCTGTCCCAAATGGCCAAAAACATTCTTGAAAACTGATCATACTGAGAAACATAAAAAAACAAGTCTGTCTAGGTTTGCAAACACTGGATTGCATGCGTTATTGTGCCGTTTGGACTACAAACATCTAAATTGATTTCACTTGAATACGCCTGTCGAAGCGAAGCCTTAGGCTTTTCAATCATCCTCTAGAGAGGTCTTTAAAGAAAAAACCTCGGCGACTGAGGCATGCGTTCGTTTACCAACACTTGACTTAACATCTGTGCTCACGGCTCATGTAAATGATGCACCTGAGGATTTTAGCATCAAGCTTCTCCTGAACATCCCCTGGAGGAAATGATCCCCATTACTGACACAGCTAAAGGAACCTGTGTCTGCTTTCATGAAGTCAACTTTGATCTGCGCATCCCAGAGGAATCTTACAACTACACGATGTCAATCACTTTGAAAATCCCTTCAATCATTTCACACAATGTTTATGTTGAGTCGAGCTACTTTGTTCCCTTAAGGAATTCCTAATTTGGTTTATCCGGCTCTAAAAAGTTTCTCGTTATTTTCTGACAAGATTTTAACATCTTTATGTGCCGAGGGATGTAGACATACATGCACACACAAACATGTCTGCGGCTTGTTCAAACCTACAGTACTCAAATGCTCGCATTAACTTTTGACCTTGACAATGAAAAAAATGAACAGTGATTTGTAAATGTGAATGAGGTGCAATGCAACTATTCCCTAATAACAGTCCACACGTTTTATACGTCATATCCCATTCAAACTCTGTGCCTGCATACTGTCGCTGATGGTTTGTATTTAAAGACATAGTTCACCCAAAAATAAAAATTCTGTCATCATTTACTCACCTTCGAGTACCAAATCTGTATACATTTCTTTGTTCTGATGAACACAGAGAAAGATATTAGGAAGAATGCTTGTAACCAAACAGTTCTTGGACCCCATTGACTACCATAGTACATTTACATTTACGCATTTGGCAGACGCTTTTATCCAAAGCGACTTGCATTGCATGATACTATACATTCGTATTTGAGTATGTGCAATCCCTGGGATCGAACCCATGGCGTTGCTGTTGCTAGCACCATGCTCTAACCACTGAGCTACAGGAAAAACAGTAGGAAAAATTACTTTATAGTTTTTGCTCTGTTGTACACAAAAGAAGATGTTATGAAGAATGTAGAACAGAAAACCGTTCTGGGGCACTTTCGACTACCATTATTTTTCCTACTATAGTAGTCAATGGGGTCCAAGAACTGTTTGTTTGCAAGCATTCATCCAAATATCTCTCTCTGTGTTCAACCAAAGAAGTTCATACAGGTTTGGAACATCTAGAGAGTGAGTAATTCATGACAGAATTTTCATTTTTGGGTGAACTATCCCTTAAATGCAATAAAATTACAAAACAGCAATAACTTAAACATTAAATAACTTTGAGCCATTTACATTTATTTCTTTAACAGATGCTTTTATCCAAATCGACTAAAAACAAGGAAGCATTCAACAGCTCATAGACTGAATTTAGACCCTACTACGGGGAAAAAAAATCAGATTTCTCCATTACCACATAATTGGAGTTTCTATCATTCTAACAATTCTGTCTAACGAGTATGAAATATAAAAATGAAATGTAGCATCTCCAACATAGAGAATCACCTGACCCATCATTGAGAATCACCTGACCCTCTCCTGAACTATCACAGCCTTGACCCTTTAACCCATTGCAGCCACTCTGATGGCATGTTCACCTAATGTTCAGTTACCTAATGATTACCAAGGAAACCATGTGCACCGACTGACCCTTCCAACCATAAAAGTGTAAAACAGAGGGGAGTGAGGGAGAATCAAAGAGAAAGACAGATAAGACAGTGAGACCTACTTACCATGCAGCCCTAAATTTAGCCACCCCTGACCATTTTTGATATATGTTAGCTTTCCCATAGAGATTACATGTTGGATGTATGCGTGTGTTCGAAAGTGTGTGTGGGCATGTCCTAGTTTTAACTGGGTCTCTGCTACTGGGTATTAAAGTGAACTAATGCTCTATTTTTCCTTTATGTGATAAATCTTACGCACGATATTGCTGAGAAAAATGTAAAGATGAGTAACTGTATTTTCCCCACATTTTCCTCAAAAAAGTGTTTGTAATTACAGATGAACAGATAAATCGCTCACCAATATTGATCCTGAAACAAAGACGATTGCTCCATTCATTTTTCTCTACCACTGCATCAAAACAAAACTTATGGTGTGTCTGTGTGGGTGCATGTAGGCGTGTTTGCGTGTGTTTGTTTGCGATAAGAAGTAAACAGACAACAAATGAGCTGAATGAGCTTAGGACTTTCTACACTGTGTGGCAATAGATGCTAGACCGCGTGACCTCCAAACACACATACATGAGTGTGTGTGTGTGTGCGCTTGACAGCGCCGCTTGTGTATGTGTGTGTGCGCGGGTGTTAGATTACAGAAATAGAGCCGCCTGTGTGTCGATTGTGTTATCTGTTCTTGGTCTCTATGAGCATTGTGCTTTGAAGATGGTCTAATAGCACTGCTCCAGGCTCCAGCGGAACCACAGAGTCTTTCTTTCATTGATTTATCCAACACGGGTTTCCCCATCACAAAACTCTCTCTCTCTTCCATCTTTCTTTCACTCTTTCTGTTACATCAGATTGTCTCACAAGGCGACATGTACAATTACAGGCTGATTCACTGGATTAAGTGTTCATTTATAAATTTCCACACCTGTTGACTTTTCTATAGAGGATGAAATGGAGATTTCCATGACCTACATACACGCGTGTTTAGAATCAAACAAGGGGAAAGCGTGTATAATTGAAGTCTGAGTTTTTATCCAAAGGCCCTTGGAGGCCGGGAGGTCAGTGAAGGTACTACAGGGGGTTTAGAGAATAGATATGTAAAACAATGTTTTTATGTTAATGATATTTCTTATACTTAAAAACATTATTTTATAACACAGAAGCATGCATCTGTAAAGGTTAAAACCCATATACACCCAAAATGGCCACTATTGAATGACCTACAACTAGAAGACATGACAAAGTCTATTTTTGATCCTTGTTATACGCGTTTTCGATAAACTGACAGAAATACACAAATCTATACAACAACACGACTGACTGTCAGATTTATTGTGGAAAATTTCAACAAGAAACAAACAACAGCATTATGACATTTTGGTATCACACTTTACAATATTCAGGGGTGCCTGTTTGACTTTCTGGTCCCCCAAAGTCTGTCTGACCAACTCTGTCTCTCTTATTCTCCCATTAACACGCTCAGTTGAGTTTGGAGGAAAACATACGTCGCATGACAGACAACAGGGAAATTACTTTTACATTTATTACTTGTGTTCGATAAAAAACTTTTGGAAGTGCAAAATTAATTTAATTTTTAATTTGTTTTAAATTAATAGCAATCTGCTGCTCATGACGTAGCCTCATAAAAGATCAATTCACAGAACCAGTTAAACTTGTAACACTTCATAAAAGTAACAAAACATTACAAATTCCAGGGATCACATCATGTAACAAATTATTTCATTGTAATTATGATAATTATATCAAATAAGCCTCTCAAAGGTCTTTCATTAAGTGGCTCCTAAGAGTCTACTTAATTCAACACAAACACAATATAATTAATCCCAAAGAAATAAAGCAAATTTTAAATTATACACCTTACTTACACTTAATTTAAGACAAACGTGTTCAAGAAACCTGTATTCTATTCAGTGCCACTCGTGGTACAGAGTACAGACATTACACAATTCACTATTAAAGGAATAGTTCACCCAAAGAAAAAAATATTTACTCAGCCTAATGCCATAACAGAACCAGATTTATATGACTTTAATGAGTGAGGGTAAAAAAACAATAGGGCATTGTGATATTTCGTCTGGCGACAATGTATCAATACATGGACACCAAGTATTGATATTTTATTAGATACAATATCAATTGTCATAAAGTTAGTTTCATATTTAAAATGTATTTTATTTGATAAAAAAGATGGAAAAAGTAATCATGAACAAGACAGGTTCTCATGAAAGAGCTGGTACATAAAAAAGTGAAACCAAAACACTCTTTTGCCCTGCCTAGACTAATCCATAGTAAGTGAAAACAATGATGGGCAAAAATATACTCCAAACCTCTACCTTTTAGCATAAAGATCAACCAAGATAGAAGAGCTTTAACAAACAGTGAAAGCTTTGTAGAGGAGGGCTGGTGATGATGGGATCGGCAAATCATGTGAAATCAATATAAATATTGAAGAAATCAAAATATGTTGTAAGTTACATATTATTTATTGTTTTGTCAAATACCACCGAGATCGGCTACCATTACAGGTATATTTGAAGAGTTTGGTTCCATAATGAGATAACTAAATAAAAAATTTAAAATTTAAATTAATTAAATTAATTAGTTTTTTATGTTATCGTGTTTTTATTGTGTTTTATTTTGTTAGTTGGCTGTATTTTTTTTTTGTTATTATGGCTTACATCCAAACAAACCAACTGAAGTTTGATTGATATTAATTGGAATGCACAAAAAAAACATGATTTTTGAAAACATTTTAAAACAGTTCTCATTTTGGAACCAAACTCTTCATTTAAAACCTTTGGAAAACACTGCGTTTGCATTTATCATAAGTTATTTCAATACTTAGCATATCTCCAAAAACAAACTATGAAACAGCTCATTTAATGTACAGTGTATGAAATTTTGTGGAATCTAGTGGTGGTGTTGCGAATTGCAACCAATGGCTCACTCCACCCCTCCCTTTAGAAGCACTACGGTTGCTGCACAGAACTAAGATGTCGTCGCGTTTACGCCTCTTTGTCGAAGGAGATAATGTACAAAACATGCTCTGTGGAGCAGTTTGACGTTTAGGGTTCCATGCAAGGGAGACCCGCGGTGTATGTAGATAGAAATAGCTCATTCTAAGGTAATACCTCTGAAGACATAGTTATGTATATTATATTGCATTTCTGTTAATAGATCCTCCAAAAAATTACACACAGCACCTTTAAATCTTTTCTTAAAGGCAAGGGGGGTTAGACTGTATAATTACTGGGCTTCCAATTAACTAATTTATCAAAAGCTGATCTGACCCAACCCATTAACTTCTTCAAATGAGGCCTTTTAGGCAGGGCATTTCACAAGCACACATGTTACCATTACAAACTCATAGCTCTCGACTGAATGTTCACTACATTCTAAACACAATTTAGGTCCTTCAATCTCAAAATGTCCCACTGCCCATGCAATGACTTAAATCAAAGAGATAATAAAGCATACTGAGAAAATAAGATTATAACACAGCAGAATGTCTTGTTGAACTCTATATTTTTCTGATGTTTTGGTTTAACGTTCCTATGGTGAGTGTTGGGGATTGTGTGTGACTGTGGATTAATACAGCAGAATCTAGGCTACAGACCGCAGGTCCATCTGGTGTTGTATCCTTTACTTACCTGCTTAATCCCTCAACCCCTTGCACAAACAACAAACATAAATCAATGCGCATACCGAAGCATGCACTTTTGCGATCCAACAATTAACAGCTTCTCTTCTAAATAGCGGCTGTTAATTCAGTTTACTGACATATGCCACTTAGACCCTATTTACACTAATGCGTTTTCGTTTCAAAACGCATCTTTTTCTCTCCGTTCTGGCCTTTCGTCCACAATTAGAAGGCGTTTTTTGCGTTGTAGTGTGGATGAGGAAAACGGAGGGGTTTAAAAACGATGACGCGTTCTTCGTCATGTGACGCAGTTGTTTCGGCTGCTCTCCTGTTTGATAGCATTAAAGTCCTGTGGACCACCTGGGGTATTTTTTACATCCCAAAACCCACCAATAGAAAACATCACATACCAGAGTAGACACCATTTCAATTAAAACCTAATAATTCCTATTATAACCATATCATTTCATTTTAACCAGTTCGTGCATACTTCAGATTGCATTTTAGGAGATGGAATATTTAATTACTCGCAGTTATTGTTTGGCAGCGGAACACGAGGATAGCTTCACTTACGCAATAGTTTTGTTACCCGCAGCAACATCTTCATTGTCCGTTGATTTAAAAAAAACTCCACATGCTCTACATCGCGCATTCGTGAAATCACAATGAACATGCGTTTCATGCGTGCTCTAAACACGCACCATTAAAATCAAAGCGTACCCACGTGACTGCTCTGGAAACTGGAGGGCCATGCTCGCTCCCACTTGAGACAATGGCCGTATACTGTATACTGTATGACGCTTAGACGTAATTACACAATCGTAAAAAAAATATGTGATAGTTTGCTGTATTGATATTTTTGCACAGCCCTTGTTGTTTTGTGAAAACAAAAAAATACATATTCATTGAAAATACAATGTCAAATATTAAAATCATGGTGAAATTAATGCTTGAAATCAAACTTGATGCTCCTAAAAATTTGATTTTGAGACTATAGATTTTACAGAAAGAGTCAATTATGAAGCAATAAAAATAAGACAATAGAACCAGCCAAATGAGCTTTTCCTAAATAATAAAAACAAAGCAAAGGAGAACAAATATACACTGAAAAATAAGAAAGCGGACTGAAGAGTCTGCTTTTAGCAGAGGAAAGTTCTCTTTCTTTTCCTGGACAGCTGAGGGTCTTATTATGGGATTAAATCTAAACATTGGCATGGTGGAATGTTATGTTGGTTTGGGTTGAGATGTCTGTGTGCGTGTTCTGAGGTGGTACTGAAAGGGGGATGTATCTGGCAGATTTCCCAGGATGGCAGATCAGTTTCGTGATGGGATGTGTGTGTGTTGGGGGCACCCGCAGTGCAGGATCTATAAGGAACAGCTGCTATATGAAGCACAGAGGGGCTCTTAAAGAACAAGGTGACTCTGAGAGGTTTCTTAAAATACAACTTGCCACTAGTGAGTTTGCCACCTCAAGTGCCAACAGACCACTTCAAAAAAGTACATATTTAAACAACACATCACACAAACAAGAGTGCTGTTACGTTTAAGAAAATTCAAAGCGCATGCTCTAGAACACCTAGAGCAAATAAATAAACCATTACACTCACCATTGACTCACACAGTCAAACAATGTCACTATTTATCTTATGTTTCATTCATAAAGTACTTTGTTTTTCTGTAGAGTTATGGTAACAGCATCAGAAAGGGTTCGCTCGCTTAAGCCATCGGTGGTATATTCAGAAGTTATTCAGACAAAACTGTGCCACTCGTTACATAATTTCATACGCCCAAAATCTAAAGAAACCACTTAGCTTTTACTTCACCTCATAACTACAAATTGGCTGGGATTATGGCGTGCTGAGTTTGTCATTTCCATCATTTTCAAATCTAGGTTAAGTTAATTGCTGCTCATCAAAGCGCTTCCAAAGGAACCTAGAACAAATGTGTGCCATCTGACCAGCTCCTCCATCAAACTGTTGAAATATGCATATGAGGCTATTCTCATCATTAGCAATGATGAATCCATTTAACCCAAAGCCTCCAGGCCATCACCTTGAACATCTTTAAACAGTTCAGATGAAGGTTTTTTTCAACAAACACCCACTTCTCCATCCCTCAAAGTGCTGTTGACAAGATGCAATGTTGGGAGTAAAGGCCGGTACATATGTGCACGTTTTTAGCCATAATTTTGCCATCTGAGACAAATTTTGAAAATCTAAAATTAGCAGTCTTTGATTGCTCAATTTGAATGTTCACTGACCTCGGCAATGAATCTCAAATTTCTACAGCGTGACTATGGCAACAAAGGACGTCCAATAAAGAAGCTCAGCAACTGATGTTACAACAGCTTCTGCATGTAACAAAAATATGAACTAACAAAATTAACTTAAATTCACACAAACGAATGTGAAGTCAAAGTTATAATTTAGATTGTGATTCAAAATTTGAATTCCTTGTTCAAAGTTGCAACAAAGGGAAGGTAAACTAAACTTCTGTTCAGTTGCTAATGGACACATATGCAACAATGAGGCTGAACAAAGAAACACTCAAAGGAAACTATAGTGCAGACGCCGCAGAGTCACATACAAAGAAAAGAAAGAAAACTCAAATGACTCGTCAGAGCAATTACAGTGCTGAGAATGAGCATAGCCGAGCGAATTATCTTAAATCTCCATCTATTCCTGGAATGCTCTTTGGGGATGCTTATTCTTTTATCTCTTGATCGATGGATTTGGCTATATAGCTTTAGGCACAACACACACACACAGCATTGCACACAGCTCTTCATCATGCTGGAGGTGACATCCACACAAAAGATCCCTGGTGCTCACTTTGTCAGCCACCCGATTCATTAGCGTTCATTAGAATACTGATATCACCAGGGTCAGTGCTCATTGAAATCACAGCTGAGAGCCGAACGCCACACGACACACACACACCTGTAAAAGGATGTGTGCGTTTTAAATTCACATATAAACTGAACCAATTTATGAAAGAGCCAAAACATCCGTCATTCATCCATCACAATCTTCACTATCGAAATCAAAAGAGAAGAAGCAGAAAAAGAAGGAAGAGGGCGGTCGAAAGGATTGAAGGACGACAGCTGCTGAAACTTTGAAATCCAACCATGTGATGATGTCACTCACGCTGGCATGAGTCGAGGTCAATAGGACAAGGTCATTGGTCTTAGATAGCGCTGGGCACAGACGACGTTTCTTCAGCTGTCCGTGTGTGTGTAAAACAGAGAAATAGGGCGTGGAGCTAATGGCTTCTTCAACATAAGCGAGGCTCTAAAGGTCAAGGGGGAACCCGAAGACTCCAAAGTCAAGCCTGTAGGTGCGTCTGTGTGTTTATGAACTAGAGCTTTAAAAGTCACTTGTAAACTTTAATGGTCCTTTACTGCTGCTTTTCTGCCTCATTTAAATAATGTGTCTAATTAGGGATTTGTTTACACATTAAGCCAAAGCGCTTTTCTGAAGGAAATCGTTCATGTCTTTCAACCCTCAGAGACTGACGTAATAATACTGAATTTGTATTTCCTTTCTCTTAACATGTTTTAGAAAGCCACTGGTTTTAAAAATCACATTCTTCGGCATGCTGTTAAAATAAAATTGTAAATATTTGCCTGACAAGTGTGTGAATGTGATACGTTACACAGCGAGAGCAGCTGTTTGGCGGAGGATTTTTTTAATTGCTTTAAAACACAATTTAGCTACAGCAGGTCTCTGATGGTTAAATTACATAGAAGAAATAGGAAATGTAATACTTTAATACTTTCAGAATTTTAATCGGTCGCCCAAAAAATGAAAAATCATAAAATATTTGTTCTTGCGTGTCTCGTGACTAAATATAATATGACAAGCTGTCAAGAGACATGCGAGAACCATGTCGCTATCTCGATGGGTCATGTTTACATTTTGAGCTCTTATGATTTTAATTTCACAACATGCTCAAACACATATCGTTTTGCTTCAGATGATTTCCTAACTCACTGGAGTCACATTTTGGGACCTATATGGGTAGTTGACAATTATACCTATGTGTCCTATGGTGTGACATCAAAAATGTAGAAAACAAACTGTCAGTAATACTTAATTTTATATTAATATAAAATAGCATTAGAGATATTTATCTTCATTGTTCAGTTTTTTTCTACATTTTCGCTGTCACACCATAGGAAACATGTACAGTATATTTGTCAACTACCCACAAAGTGACAAAAACTATGTGTTCATCTTTAAAAAAGTAATACATTTCGGATTAGGAGAGTAAATTATGCGTGAATTCACATTTTGATTAACTAATCCTTTAAGATTTTTGCATGAACCAAACTCTGCGCTTTACATAATCCCCAAATGTAATAATTTCTCAACATCACGGCATAATATTGAAGCATAATCTATCATGTGTGAATAGATGGCATGCACCCTGAACCTGATGTCGAATGATCTTCCACCAATTCCCCCCTTTTCCCAGCACAACAAAACATCGTTGTAGAGGTCTTAATCCGTTCCCTCAGGGGGTTGCTAATTAATTATTTGTTAATGACTTTAGGGATTTCAGAATGACTCTTCAGTCAAGATGATAAGATGTTTGCCGAGTGTAGGGGGTTTGGCAGACAGATTAGTCAGGTTTGGAATCACTGAACCAGGTGTGTGTGTGTGGGAGACGGAGAGAACGTGTTGGTAATTGCAGAGCACCGGTTCAATGAAAAGTCTTTATGGCTCCCTTAAAGGGATACTTCACCCAAAAATGAAAATTCTGTCACCATTTACACACCCCCAGATTGTTCCAAACCTGTATAAATGTCCTTGTTTTGCTGAACACAAAGACAGATCTCTCCCCCCATTTACTGCCATAGTAGGGAAAATAAATGCTATGGGAGTCAATGGGGGGCGAGATCTGACATTCTTCTAAATATCTTCCTGTGTGTTCAGCAGAACAAAGATATTTATACAGGTTTGGAACAATCTGAGGGTGTGTAAATGATGACAGAACTTACATTTTTGGGTGAACTATCCCTTTAATAACTTTTACTGCATGTGTGCGCATGTTTCTTACTTTCATTCCTCGACATAGATCAGTGGCCTCCTAAAGAGCGAAGCTTCCCCTTTTCCTCTCTTGATCCCTTGTTTCTTTCCTGCTCTTCTAATAAAGGCTTGAAGTGTGCACAGACGCGAGAGTTTCTTGGAGACCCTGCTGGTTTATGGGCCACCCCTGCCAGACAATTTGACAGGTCAAAATGTTTCACGCTCAGGTCAAGAGGAGAAAAAGCCTCAGATCTGTGAACAACACGTGTTTTAAAGAAAACTAACTGGCTCATTACGTTCAGTGCAGGGCACTAAAAATCACATTAATCCTGTGAAATTCTCCTATAGCCAAAACTGAGACTGACAAGATGTCATGTACCTTCAAACCAACACAGTAAATGCGACAATCTACACTGTATTAACTTAAGCACACATGTGACTATCCAATCAGAACTGAGGCAATGAACCAAATCTCATACATGCGTTTCAACCCAGGTATCCCAGGATGCCACAAATGAGAAGAAGGGTAGGACACTGGAGGCTGTAATAGCCTAATTCAACCTTCAAGCTGCGGGAGCAGTTCGACCTTGAAACAAGACATGCATACATTTGTGTGAGTGGACAGATTCCCACTGAGCATTTCTAGACGGCGGAGCCCTGCAGACACTGCCTAGACTGATGCTGATGCATCAGTCACCACACCTCCTCCTGCTATTATGTGCAGTATAACATGCAGCAAGAGCAAGGCAGAAAAAAAACATATCCTAATTCAATGTTTGTGTCCTTTAAAATTGGTGTACAGACAGAGTGGTTGGATTAAATTGTTGTATATATTTTGCATTATAAATAAACTTCAATTTTTTTTGTATTTTTCAGAACTTGTGATTTTACAAAATCATTGCAGTCACTACATATTGGGTTTATTATATATAAAGCACACAGGCAGCTGAACTGGTTTTGGACACTTCTGCCTCTCTCACATTTCTCCGCTGTCTCCAGCATCATCTCTACCTCTGTGTCCCTCCCCTTTCTTTTCCTAACACTGCCTTGGTTTGCTATCTCTGTCTGTCTATCTGTCTGAGACAGTTCTGGCACTTTTAGCTGGTGCAAGTCTGTTTCAATAAGGGATTGCAAGAAGGGGCATGCGTGAATGTGGCATATAGGTATAGGCTACATACGCTATGTGACAATGGGTTGATCATAGGTCTATGGCACCCCCAAGAGGCAGACAGCGGCATTGTGTATCATATAGGGTAAACGGCGGGATGATGAAATCCTGGCTGCTTTTCAGCAACGAGCAGTACAGTGAGATCATCCCTTTTCAATATACGTCTGCTCTCGCGCAAACACGCGCACGCTCACTCCCTCCTGCCATTATGCAAGCGACAGACAAGGGGAGATCTCGAGCGAGACGGGGGTCTGCTGGGTTTACAAGGACACATGAAGCACGTACTGTCTGGAATGCTTCATATGCTCACACATTTATGCATTTACATTCAGCTCATGTTATATAAATAAATATTGATTTCCCAGACGCTCGTGCAGTCTGTCCATGTTACAGACAGCGGCTCGATACAACAAAGACAAGCGACTATTTTTAACACCTCCAGTTAGGCTACATGCATGTGTTATTTGAAATTTCACAATTTCCCATTTAATTAGTTAAAAATAGATAGCATTGGAAATATTCACTGTCACTGTTACATTTGAGACAATGGACTGAAACATTTAATGGGATAGTTCACCTAAAAATGAAAGTTCTGTCATCATTTACTCAACTTGTCATTTCAAACCTGTATGACTTTCTTCTGCAGAACATAAAATAAGATATTTTGAAGAATGTTGGTAACTGAACAACAGAGGTACCCATTGACTTGCAATTGGTTTGTGTCCATACAATAGAAATAAATGGGTTCCGCCGATGTTCGGTTACCAACATTCTTCAAAATATCTTCTCGTGCGTTCTGCAGAAGAAAGTCCAACAGGTTTGAAATGACAAGAGGGTGAGTAAATATTGACAGAATTTTTTTTTTTAGGTGAACTATCCCTTTAAGAATCTTTAAATTAGCTGTAAAAGGTGACAAATGTGTTATTTCAGGCATGCCAAAAATATCTGTCTCTTATAGATTGTACAATAACAAATATGCCTTGCCCTGATTCACAGATGATTTATAGCTGTTAAAAAACTAACATAAAACAGTAAAAACAACAGATGCCCAAGCAACCTATAAATCAAAAGATGCTCAAACGTTTATAAAAAAATAGAAAATGTTGTTTAAGTAATAAATAAATATTGGGGTAGAATACAGTGTACTATTGTCCATATTATGTGGTAACATTACATTTATTGGTTTTTATAAAAGTTTATATGCCTGAATAAACCTGGCTACATTAGGTCACACCGAATGTCATTATTAAAAGGTTTGATCAGATAAAAGGTGAAAATTCATGTCAGCACTCTTTACAGCATGGGTTGTATATGAAACATATGGTATTGTACACACTACATGTGTAGAACAAAGCCGGGCTGCAGTATCCCAGGTGCAGGCGAACAAAGAATCTCAGCTCATGGCTGAAAAGTGTATTACACAACCACAGAGCCGTACAATAAAGTGGCACTACAGGATTGGCTGAGATGAGATTATGTCTGACTCCAGGTAATAAATCCCCCCGAAGCACCTTTTTTTTACACATTTCTCTCTCTCTCTCTCTCTCTCTCTCTCTCTCTCTCTCTCTCTCTCTCTCNCTCTCTCTCTCTCTCTCTCTCTCTCTCTCTCTCTCTCTCTCTCTCTCTCTCTCTCTCTCTCTCTCTCTCTCTCTCTCTCTCTCTCTCTCTCATGCATTCAAGCACATACAGTACAAACTGTTGTGTATAGACAAAGCCTCAGTCTTTTTCCCTTTGTTATTATTCTCTCTCTCTTTCTCCTGCTTTCACTAGGCTCTTAACCTTAGCACTGAAACAACTAGCCCTACATTATGGAGTTCATAAAAAAGCATGTTAGGAGGACACACAGTGTAGGGTCTCAGCAACAAAGAAAATGTACAGTACAGGCCGACTGCTGGGCTTTTCAAAGGACCCAATACCAAAGTGCCAGGAATCATTAATCATGAGCAGCACCGGAGATATGAATTCATTCAGCTCATCAGGCTGGGGTCATCTCAGTCATTCAGCAGGGCGAGCCGGGACCGTTTTCTCTGCATTCCCACGACATCCATGCAGAATTCCCAAACCTTACCACACACGGAGCCCGAATCGAGCTCCCCGTACCTCACAAAGGTAAACGGCTCCCAGCATACGGGAGGGAGTCAGCTCCTGTCCGATTCAGTCAAAGCAAACGTCCGTCCCCGCACAATCGCTCAGTATGGGAGAAGACAAGAGACAAAATTACCAAGCACAACCAATTAAAAACACAATGTGTTGAAGAAAAGTGAAAAACAGAGAGGAGGAAAAGAATAGAAAGGCAAAAATCCTTTCCTTTGTCATGGCCATGTTTGAAGCCTTTGTGCCTATGAAAATGTTTCAGGTTTAAGTGAATAGCCAGTGACGGGTGAGCAGAGTAGAGGCACATGAATTACCCCAGGAGGGGCGGTGGATGACCGGGAGCGACGCAAGAACAATGGCTGAGTGCTGGTCCGGGCTGGAGCTGTATTTGTGCGGCAGATGGATTCTGCTTCACGTAATTTGTGTGTTGTACATGATAAGGGGCCCAGTACAGCTCGATTAATATCACTGCCCAATCACACGCTGGGGCTGATTCCTGAGATCCAAAACCTACCAACGATCTCAGTCAATAAATACTAATAAAATCTTGTTTGGCTTTTTACCTCAAATATTGAATTAGGTAAATTATGGTCATGTATTTTGAGTGCGTATCGGATATACCCATTTATCAAAATCATAAGTTACGTAAATATATAAGGCATTTATAGAAAGGAGACACACATGTAGAGCGGGAACTAACAGAAGCCCTAATAGGTTTGGGCAACCCAGCGCTGCCGTTTGGTAGCTCAGGTTTTGCTGTCATTTCCATATCATTACACAATCATTGTTGTTGGATTTCAGCCTCTTCAGTGGCCCGGCTCCATGGCTGCTGTTGCTTATTAGGGGCCCTGAGGTCGGTCCGCTCGCCTCTGCCCTACACACAGTACTCTGTTCTGGTGAGCGTGGTAGGTGGGTGAGGCGGGGGGCCAATCACCCACGGTAGTTCCCAGGAGCAGAGCACCATAGGCCCCCAAGATTCCCCCCGGGGTAGAGGCATCTGGATAGGGGGAAGAGGGGGGCACTATTGTCAAAAGCCATCAGATCTCAATATAAAGCACAGAAATCCTTTTCTGTGAAACAGAGTTTTTCCACTTTTCTTGCACTTTTGAAAATCCGTTTTCTTCCTTTTCATCGCCCCCTTTTCATTTTTTGTCAATGGTGGTTACTCTCTGCCTTTATCTAGAATTGCTTGCGATCATGGCAGGAATGCATGCCTCTGGATTTTAAAGGGATAGTGCACCCGAAAATGCAAGTTCAGTCTGTTCCAAATCTGTATGACTTCTTGTCTTCGGTGGAATACGAAGTAGATGTTGGATAGAAAGTTAATGCCCGGCAGCCTCAGTCCATATTCATGTGTATTGTATTGAAACAAAAGAGAAACATCAACATTGGATCCCACAGAAGAAACAATCAGACAGATCAGGAACGACAGAAGGGGGTTAATTACTTATTTCATTTTTGAGAAAACGATTGCTTTAAAGAAATACTCCACCCAAAATGAAAATTCTGTCATCATTTAATCACCCTCAAATTGTTTCAAACCTGTATAAATTTATTTGTTCTGTTGAACACAAAAGAAGATGTTGAGAAGAATTTAGGAAAGCACACACAGTTCTGAGGCACCTTTGACTACCAGTTTAATTTTTTCAACTCTGGTAGTCAAAGATGTCCCAGAAATGTCAGTTGCTATCATTTTTCCAAATATCTTTCTTCGTGTTTGACAAAACAAAGAAATTTAAACGGGTTTGGAACAACTTGGGGGGAGTATTTCATGACAGAATTTTCTTTTTTGGGTGGAGTATGCCGTTAAGAACAAGGCGGATATACAATGAATGACAACACAAACACATCCTCAGCCAGCTCACTCCATCACAACTACATGCAAATATTTTCATCGTTCACAAGCCCGCCACAGACAATCGCATACATAATAAATCCATCAGAATGAAACAAAGTGTGCGGTTGTATAATTTATAGCTGGGGTGAGCGAGTGCATGCTGACAGAACGAAATGAGACATAAAAGCTGTGTTTTTACCCGTTACAAACCATCCAATAACTCTCTATCTGCGATCTCATCAGAAAGTTTATATAATCTGCCAATATAATTGATTGTAATGCGACCCTCTACAGGCACTCAGTCATGATTCATTATTCTATAATCCTGATCCGCCTGCAATAATCCACACTGCACAGGGTATCAACATTATTTGATTATGTAACAGCAAATGGCGAATAATTTCACAGAAGTTTAAACACAAGAGCTTGCACATTCTGGTACAATTTGATGCAAAAGTTTCATGCCCTATAAAAATTGAAAAGGTTAACTGTAGTTCTCGCCAGTATATCATAGTCTCAAGAATAGTTGCTGATGTAAAATTAAAATACATGATAAAGCATCTGTTAAGAACAAAAGCTTTCAAAATCGTTCTATCCCAGGGGAAAGAAAGTCATACGAGTTTGGCATGGCATCAACTAAGCACGACCACATAACATTATTCAAGTGTGTTTATGTGTTAAAGAGAAACAACAAAGTGAGACAAAGAAAAGGATCAAGAAAAACACACAATAATCCATAAATCAGGCCACTAAAGACATCTCGAGACTGTGATGCTAATGTTTGAGGCAGTGGCAGCGAATAAAGAGAACAAGATCTGCACTCTGAGAGAGCGCTCTGTTCAAACACCCAATTAGCCAATCAGCAGCCATAGATCTACACGGCTGTAGATTCTAATTGGCAGTTTTCTCCTCCCATTGCTTAACACGTTTTGTTTTTGTGCAGTCAGCGGAAGGAAAGTGCGAAACTCACCAACCCTCGTGCAACAAAGCGGGCACTTATCTGCATATGACAGGGCCAATTTAAATAAAGAGTACATATGTAAGACTGGGGGAGGAGTGGGTACTTTGTTAAGGCAATCCTATTATTTCAGAGAGCCATCGGCCAATCAAAGCCTTGCTTACGATCGTAATAAACCGTGGCGCACCAGACATAAAGATTATGCCTAATCGGATGACATGCATTGTAGATTAACATGCTACAACAGAATAAAGCTATACTGATTAACTGTAAATCATCACATTTTGGGCGGTTTCAAGCTTGCCCTTCAAAGCCCTATTCAGATGGGAATGGGGTCTTTTCATCAGTATGCAAGTAAGGAAGAGACATACAAACGTACACCAAGACCACCCCAACTGTCATAGATGCTCTGGAATGTAGCGTTACCACAAAAACTACTGGGTCTCCCCCTAACTCATGCTGAAAAGGGGGAACAGCTTTCTTCCACCATTCCATCTAAATCCAAGAACCAGTTTAGCGTATAACCTGACCTGGAACTGTTTTTCAATGCTTTTGATTACAAAATCTTCCCCCTAAACTTACTGAGACAGCAAAGACGGTGAGTCTGGCACCATTATGCACACATTTTCCCCCTAGTCACAGGGAATGTTTGTTGTGTAAATTACGCACTAACCCAAAAGCACGTTTCAGTTGCTTAAATTTTCGGGGTGTATTTATGATGTGAAGCACTTCCAGTTCAAAAATAACATGGCCTCTGTGAGCATGAGGTCTTCATGAAGTCTGCAGATGCCACACACCATCACTCTAACTGTAACATTACAATATATTCAACTTAAGTCTTGGTTATACTTTCACCACTAGCATGTGTCCGCTCCACGTTTATACTATGGCCTGGTTTCACAGACACGGCTTAGCTTAAGCCAGGCCAGGACTATGCCTTAGTTGATTCAAGATATTTATGTTGCTTTTATAAAAATGCCTTAGAAGAATACATTACTGGTGAATACATCTCGAGACAAAACAATGGCTTGATATATTTTAAGATATTTCTGGGCAAGTTATATTCGGTTAAGACAGGTAACACATTCCTTTTAGGAATAGCCTTAAACCTGGGTCAACATGTCAGTCTTTAAACTTAATCTTTGAACTTAATCTTTACCAACAAGAGGAAATGGTAAGAATATTGCAAATAAACTGCTTGTGATGTGAAAAGCTTTCAGCGCTACTTAGGCAAAATTTATGTTTTATATTTTTATGTACTATGGGAAATGCTTGTACAACCTCCCGGGAGTTTGTCATGTTCAAGAGCTTTGTTGTCATAAAGAATATGCAGGACGGCAGAATTATAGTCATACAGATTCATAAGTTAATAGTTTATAGTCACAATCACAGCAGTCATAACAAAACACAGCAGTCATTGTCAAACGCACATCATACTTTCACCAATCTAGATAGGCAGCTTCCTAACAAATTCAGTCATGCTTCCTGCTGCTGACTAACTTTATGGAGATGCAGATTTCATTTTCCAACAGGACTTGGCACCTGCACACAGTGCCAAAGCTACCAGTACCTGGTTTAAGGACCATGGTATCCCTGTTCTTAATTGGCCAGCAAACTCGCCTGACCTTAACCCCAAAGAAAATCTATGGGGTATTGTGAAGAGGAAGATGCGATATGCCAGACCCAACAATGCAGAAGAGCTGAAGGCCACTGTCAGAGCAACCTGGGCTCTCATAACACCTGAGCAGTGCCACAGACTGATCCACTCCATGCCACGCCGCATTGCTGCAGTAATTCAGGCAAAAGGAGCCCCAACTAAGTATTGAGTGCTGTACATGCTCATACTTTTCATCTTCATACTTTTCAGTTGGCCAAGATTTCTAAAAATCCTTTCTTTGTATTGGTCTTAAGTAATATTCTAATTTTCTGAGATACTGAATTTGGGATTTTCATTAGTTGTCAGTTATAATCATCAAATTAAAAGAAATAAACATTTGAAATATATCAGTCTGTGTGTAATGAATGAATATAATATACAAGTTTCACTTTTTGAATGGAATTAGTGAAATAAATCAACTTTTTGATGATATTCTAATTATATGACCAGCACCTGTACATATAATTTTGCAGTAAAACGCAGTGTTTTACTTGCAGTAAAACTTATTGGTTATGTATTTTGTAAAACTGTTTTTAATCACATAATAAGAAACACCACATTAACTAACGTTACATGTTTGCACTTGCTAAATGTGTCCCATCGGGTTAGAAATAGCCTACTACATGCTCACTTGGGATCTTCACGCCCACTAGAACACTTGGGCCAAAAACAGGAAATACGTCATGAAAGTAGTCAAGTGGTCAAGTGCGAAGACCGCAAGTGGGGGGTATTTGGACGCAGCCATTGTCATTGTATATAAGCGTTGTGCTGATCTAAACCAGGGGCCTGTTTCAATAAGGAGGTTCAACCAACACCGAGTTAAAATGTGAACTCTGAGTTGATTTACTCAGAGAATCGCAACTCTGAGTTTTCGGTTTCAGAACAGGTGATTTCAATTAGTTCAATCCACTCTGAGTAAGTTCACTCTAGGTTACGCGCGTGCACCATTGATTTAAAAAGCCATCATCAATTGAGCGAAGATAGCACGATTCACCATGGCAACAGTACCAAAAAAAGCAACATGGCGGCAGAAAGCACATGAGAGTGAGGCACACTTTCCGCTCGATTTACTGATGTCCTGAAAATGACTTAAGTTTAAATTAATAAATTGATACCAATAAACAAATAAATTAATCATTAAATGAATGAAACAACAGAAATAATAAAAAAATCGTATGTTCTCACTCGCCATGAGTGCTCTAGTTACGCAAGTAAGACGTCATGGTGTATAGGACACCTGTAGGGCGTCAGACTCTCGTGCAAAGTTAGACTGATCGCCGGTTCGAATCCTGCTCTGAACAGATTTCACTTGGAATGGCTGCATGTCAAATTTACTTGTTTATTACCTTTATCGCTTCATTTCTGCATGTATGTCTGTATTTATTCATTTCTTTATTCATGCACTTTATTTATGTGTAAGGATGGATGAGATATATTTTGATACATGTAAAGAAAAACGGTACAGTTTTAATAAAAATGCACAGGGAAATGACAAAATTCCACTCGGTGCTCTCCTGAAATCAAAGTACATTCCAATGAATTAATGCAGCCTCTTCATGAATCCTCTATAAAAGCACATATGACATACAGTATAAGTCACTGAGATGGTCTGTGTAATCAAAATGTGTGCCATGAATGACTGTATTAATGAATGAATGGATGAGTTACACCACTTGCGCTTTAAAAGGGGGAGGAGATCGAAATAAACTCTGGGTTTACCAAAGAAAACCTGCTCCCGACCAGGTTAGGTTCACAGAGTAAGTTACTATGGTTACTGACTCTGAGTATAAGATACCTCTCCTTTAGAAACGGGCTTGAGTTACCCCGCTTTCTCAGGTTTGACATACCTCACATTCTGAAACGGAAAACCCAGAGTTTCCCTCATTTCAGGGTTAATATACTCAGAGTTTTCACTAAACCTCCTTTCTGAAACGGGCCCCAGGTTAGGTTTATGTGGTTTTGTCAACTCAAAACTTACTCTGTTTGTTCACCTCGCTTCGTGATCCAGGCCACTGGTTCTCAAGCCCCTGTTTGTGCGTTAAATCGCTTTGTTTCTGGTCCAAACGTATCTTAATAACACGGGCCTCCGTGAGAGGTGAAGTATTACCACTGAGATCAAAAACCTGGGTAATACAAACACGCTACATACGTACGGTTAGGTATTTCCTGTAACACACATATACCTAGGGGCAACTTAACAGTGCACTTAAAATATGGATAAAACGATGTTTCTCATTGCGAGCGTGTTTGTTCTTTGTGAGTATTCTTACCGTCACACGTGTTTCCGATGAGCAAAAATAGATCTGAATTTCAAGTAAAAGTAATGGCGAGCAGACGCCGTGTAGGTGGGAGAACATTCTTGTTGATTGAGGTAAGGGGAAGTGAAATATCCCGGTCAGCTGGCTCAGCTCCAGGCGTGTGAAGCAGCGGGAGGCCCCGCCGCAGCTCGGTTAACGGAGCGGATGAACGGTAGCGGGCGCTGGGCGCAGCGGATCCCGGTGACATTTCAAGCGGGAGGCTGTTTCAGCCAAACACGATGATTAATGACTAGCATTATCCCTACTGAGAGAAAACACACCCCACCCCAAAAAATATACATGTGCCTTTTCCTCCGAGAATAAAGGGATGAAAAGAACAAGTGTGGAAAGGTTCAATTCCTTCATCCTCTCGGCTCCGTGTGTACTGCGGGCAAACTCACACATATGGCACATCTGATGGCAATCATCTCGCGCACGCTCCCTCTTTATCTTCTAGAAGAGATATTTATTGCTTTTTGGAGTTGAGGTTGTATGACGGGGTAAAACAAACACCGGTTATGTTCGAAATAAATAACTATTGCATACGGTGTCTGCAATAAAAACAGTGGAATCAGAGATATAAAAACATTTCAACATTTTTCATACACAACACTTAGTAATAGTAACCATGGATTTTAACTACAGTAACCATTATCCATGATATTAAAGAACATTTTAACCAATTCGCCAAGAACCGGCCTACAGAATTCAATTTTATGTAAACATGGCCTTTTTAAAACTGAAAATGCATTGATGCTGTGCATATGAATAGTATATACTGCCTATAAATAGAATACATAATTTCTGTTCATTATATACTGTATATATCGGACCTACATGGAATAATATAATAAATAGGCATATATGCTGTTATGCGCATTGCCATGCACTCTCTTTTTCTCTCTCTTTCTCTCTCTACTCCTGTTTAGATAGTCCCTCACTTTCTGCTTCCCCTGTAGGTGTGAACTTTCTCACATCACCACATTCAAAGGCTATTTACTGTATGTTTAAATGTGCTGAGATAGAAGACCAGCTCATAGATGTTGATAGTATATTAACAGGTTTTTAAAACCACTTTGGTGGTTTTAAAGCAAGGCAGATTGATTTCTTTTGAGCCTGTTGTCTTTCTCTCTCTCACTGTGTGCGTGCGTGTGTGTGTGTGTGCGACCTAATGCCTTCTAAAGTGTGGCCGATCAATGAGGATAGAGACTAGAATTTCGCTTTCTCAGCATACTGAAGGTTAGAGCTCATCTGTTCACTTTGACCTCCACAGGCCAGAGGACATCTGTCGGACCTTACTAATCGCCACCTGCTACAGTGAAACAACACTTACACACACTCAAACACTTGGATTAATATAGCAGACATCCTCTTTATCAGACAACAAGACCCCTATCAGAGTAACAGAAGTAACAAGGAAAAACAATAACATTGAAATACAATTGAAAATAAATTATTTAATTAAATTAAGTGTTCAGAATTAAGTATTCCAAAAGCTGTGACATCCCCAATAGCTCTTTATGGCACATTTATGATTGTGATTGCTGATTTTTTAACAAATCAGTTTATCCAGACAAAATCAGTCAGATTTTCCTTTAAACTCAGTAGAGAAAGTATCAGGTCGCTATTCAGAAGAACAGACAGTCTGGTCGCTGTCCAAACACATCTGATGCATGTCACAGGTTTATTAAGGTTTGTATTCTGTGACACAATCAAGCATATCTTTTGGTAATGTCACTACAGCGAAACGTGATTCTCGAAACGTCACACATGACCGAGCACAGAGCATGCAGCCTCACAGTGACCTCTAACCCAGATCCACTACTGCATCATTTTTTAGATCTCAACCCTGACCTTAACGGATTGGGTTTGGACGCCATTGATCATTTGACCAAGCAGTCTTTTTTGTTCACTGATATTCCTCTCCGAAAGGTTGCAGAGAGGTCTCATAATAGCAGTGACCTTTCACCTTTAAAAATGGGCATGGACTTCTGGTTAATCCAGTCATTGGACTGTGCATCGGATGGCACAGTTAGTGGCGCCTATGTCAACACAGCTCATCGCTCGTCATTGATGTTTTGATCTGATCCAAGCAACATTTAATCGGCTAAAAAGAAGAGCGAGGCAGAAAGAGTTTTGTTCAATTATGTTCAACTGAATTCTATAATGCACTTTGTTTCAAAGCAGCTTTACATGAAACATTCTAACACATTATTTTACATTCCAAATGTTTGTAAATATGCAGTACAAATATCAGTGAAATGCGTTTGTTTCTCTTTTGTCAGTAAGCACCCATGTCTTATACTGTATCACAGAATGCAACACACCTACAGTGGTGGGAATTTATATAGTATATGGAAATAATCTGTATCATGTAGGTATGTTCTAGAGCAAAGGAGAGTGATTAAAGCCCTGTGCTCTGACACAGATCTGTTAACTGCCTCACATGCTTTATAAGCCACACTGGGATAAGTAAGGAAAACCGTATAAAAACGGAAAAGCCGACCAAAAAGAACAAACACCACCTTCTCAGAACAGTAAAATGGTCAGGAGACACTGCTTGTTGAAAACTGCCATTGTGTAATTCATACTAATTTGTTTTTATAGGAAAGGAAGTGTTATTCTGACTTAAAAGACACATTCTATATTTATAGTCCAGACACTTTATATGGGGCTGTGTTTAACCAAAAATCAAGTCATACAGATTTTACAGATTCATATAGACTTTATTTGCAGAAATAATGCTTAAAGTAATATAAAAAAGGCAAAGGTTTATAAATCAAACAACAAAATCCATATTACAATTATAGCCTTGAAAACAATATTTTTAATCAAAAAAGCCGATCTCCACCTGAAAAAAAAGAGGTTTGCAGCAACTGTCACTTTCACAGAAGGCAAATAAAGCTCATGAAAGAGTCATTTATGCTCCTCAACATGTTGTTGCCCCAGGTCATGTTAACAGACTGTGATTAAACATGTTTTTGATTAGCGTGTGAGGGCCTGACAGCCTTTGAAACACATGGACCGAAGCAGACCTGCACAATGGGTGGGTTTTTCATCGGAGCTCTTCCTCTGAGACCGCACTGATCTGCCATCAGCATGTGACCACCGGTGGAGACAGTAGACAATTGCGCTTCAACAAATCACAGATCTTAAACCAGCCATAAAATCTGTGAATATATTACTGGACCTCTAAATTCAAAAGCAGCTGTTACTGTACCGGTTCTGACCCAGAGAGAGTTTGATAGAGCAGTCGAGCGGTCCACTCTGATTTGTGGTCGGTGGGGAACGAGTGAGCCTCAGCTGGGGAGGGTTTCCTGTGTCATCTCGTGAAAAACCATTTTACAGTTTGAGCAGTTGGCTTTATGGACAGCAGGAGAGAG
This sequence comes from Triplophysa rosa, assembly GCF_024868665.1. Taxonomy (NCBI): domain Eukaryota; kingdom Metazoa; phylum Chordata; class Actinopteri; order Cypriniformes; family Nemacheilidae; genus Triplophysa; species Triplophysa rosa. The sequence goes on along the minus strand of NC_079904.1, from coordinate 7,447,096 downwards.
ATCTCTACGCCCCTGATGTACTTTAACAGCGATGACTCTGTTCTCTCTCACACACACAGACACACATAAATCGAAACACACGTTAAAGAGTTTCCGAACTAAACTGGAAGAGGTCATGCAGAATGTAAAAAGATGTGCAAAAAAAAGAGAAAAGAGTTATTGGAAAGTATGCCATGCTATAAAACAAAATTCTGCGGAACACAAAAGAAGACATGAGAAATGTCTCTGTGGTTTTGTCCATATAATCGAAGTCAATGGGGTCAACGATGTTTGGTTACCAACGTTCTTCAAAATATCTTCAATTGTTATCAGCAGAAGGAAAACGTTTGGAATCACATAGGATTGAATAAATGATGAAATAATTTTCATTTTTCTGTGAACTATCCCTTTCATTTCAGTCAAAGAATGATGAAATATTGATGTTATATTGAATAAAATATATACTACAGACTATACTTTTTACTTACAAATCTGATGCCATTGAGATAAACTGAATCACATTTCAATGAACAATATATACAGTCTCTCTCTCTATATATACTGTATATATAGTATATACAGTATATACTATATGTTCTCTGCACATATCGAACAGCTCTTTCAAGACACATTTCAAACAGCAAAGCGATGTAGAGTGCCAATAACGTGACAACTAAATATGAAAATAACAAAGTAAACAAAACTGTAAACAAAGCTTAAATTAGCTCGAGCTACTTGAACACTTGAATATGAATTCAGGGTACTAAATCTTTTCTGCATCTATTTGCTTTAACAAAAAATAATTTATTAACTGATAAATCGCATCAATGTTCGCAATACAATCAGAGATAGTGGAAGACCTGACCTTAAGCAAAGCTATGTCAACAGCCTGTTTTAGACATATGTGTGTGAGTGTGTGTGTTAAGGGTTATGAGACAGATATGAGAGCTCAGAGAGCAACACTGATCTTTCATGCGGTTGTTTTTACGATGCACTCAAAGGGGCTTTTAAAATGAACGGTGAGAGAGAATAGATGCTGCACACATAGAGACCTGCAAAAACACATTTTATAGCTCTTTTACAGATGCTGGTGACATTACATACCATTTTATGCAATTAGGTCATAATAGATCAAACTAAATCCAATTTGGCCCAGAGCACTATACAAAGAGCTCAGAGCTAAAAGAGGAAGCATGTGGACTTGTATGTCTGCTGGTGGGTGTAAATCAAACCCGTGGGTATTGACGCCCTTTCTGTCAAGGGAGTTTTACAGCAGATGTGGGGGAATTTCAAAGGTACCATGTGATGGCATGCCCCTTATGCTAATGACAGAACGTGGGTCTGGGGTTTGTCACCAGATAATCCAGCAACTCTTAACCCCAAAATAAGAAAAGCAGTAAAGAGTATTACAGTACTAACAGCAGTACAGTTTGACACACTTCTCTTATCTCTTGCCCAGGCTAACAGAGGGCCCCAGGCTATTGACAGCACAGTGAATGAGCGAGGGAGATTCAAGACAGCCATACAGTGCTCACCAGCAGCAGAGATTGACACACTTCTCTTATCTCTCGCCCAGACAACCACCTAGAGGGAGAGAGAGAGAGCAACAGTCATAACCCTTTACACAGATGCACCACAGACAGACTGACACAGCAGAACGGCCAGTGTAGACTAAAGGCTGAAGGCTGGATGGTGATCCAGTCAATGGATCTCTGCAAAAGCTGTAAAAACACACAATTTATTTATATCAATAGAAGAGTCTATAAAAGTTTTATAGTGATGTTTTAACATTAAAAACCTAATGCTGCTGGCAAGAAACATTCACTGTGCCTTATACTAAACCGACACTCTAACAAGAAGATCAGGTTATAACTTAGGTTTTATACAGTGTTCTCTGTTGTACACACTACAGCACATTTCCACAAATGCAGAAGTCCAAATACATCCTTGTATGCATACAGAATAGCTGCACATAAGTATACATTAGTGGCCAAAAGTGATGTCCAACTTTGGACAATTGACAACTCTGTTTTTATTCAAATATAAAAATACATAAAAAATGTAAGCATGTTGCATTTGTGTGTAATTTTTATAATTTGTATAAACCGAAGATCAGCTTTGAGAAGAATTTATAAAAAACTTGACATAGCTCAGGATAATACCTATTAAATATTACCACAAGAGGGGGTCATAAATATTAATAATTAATATGTCAGTAAGTCAGTAATAATTAATATGTCAAACATTAACAAATGATTAATAATACAATAAGTCAACGTATGTTTTATATCCTGTGAGATTTTTGTTTTATGCATTTTTATATTAAAACAAAATCCATATTCCCTGATAAAACGTGGTTTGTCATTTTGCCAAATAAGCGGTTAGTGTGTTGTTATCATATTTTGGATGGTGTGATCGAACCTGAGGGGGTATTAAAAGAAAATACTGTACAAACATGCCCCCTGGCCTGAACATCACATGGTATGCTTTTACTTTAAGGCTCCTTCATTGTCTACTAGAATATGTGAAATATTCTAATGCTTGGCATAGCTAAAACAAACAGCAATTTCTTTGTCTTATATTAATGATTGTTTCATCTGATTTTATATACTTCTGAGTGATCCAAAGACCCCTTTGAAGTTTGTCGAGGCCCCCACGTTTGAGAAACACTGTCCTAAACGTTAGAAATAGGATTATTTACACTCTAGAATGAACTAACACTGAACAGGATAATGGGGTATGCCAATAGTCTAAAACCAAACTAACCAAGTGTACACTCAAATAGGAAACAACTAAAATCGAAAATGTGAAATGGATGTTTATAAACGGGCTTGTGATCGAGCCACACCGAACAAAGGCTTTAGTGAACATTCCCAAAGATCAATCACTTAAGACGTTTACCCCAAGCTCCATTCAGCAATCAGCAAAAGTCAAAATAAAACAAATCCCAATCATGTGAATCAGTCAGTTTCTTTAGCGCCTTAATCTCAACCATATGCTCAAACTTTTGCCCTCTCTTGCAGCTACCGGGCACCGTTAGAGCAGAGACACAATGACGCGTGAACGGAAAGGCGCCCGTGGCTCCTCGCTCCCAAACGGATACGCTGGAATTTTACACGGTGATTAATCACACAAACAGACACGCTATGCTGAACGTGCCCCATGATCACCTCCACAGCGGCCGCCGGGCCGAAAGAAGGCCGCACGGCCCACACAGTAGCCACTTTGTGCGGGGAACACAAGCGATTGTTAGTGCGGGCGACAGGGTCGAGTTGTGCACATGAAAGTGCACATTGTGCGGCTGTTTTGACAACCTTGTTGAGAGACGCCGAGGATTTCCCGTGCTGCTGACTTTACTGCGGCTGAACGATTATACAATCTGTCACAAAGCCTTTCTTCTGGTGGTTGGGGGAGGATTAGCCATCCCTCGCCATCTGCTGGAAGTTTATAGGCAGTGCAAAAGCACAAAACCTGACGAAATATGAGCATGAGATGCTGATTTAGCTTTATTTTGTGCTTTATTAAATTATAACAAGACACTTGATATGTCTTTTTACGAATCATAGTAAAGCGGATTGTAAACCCGTATGAACATATTCTTTGACCAGGTCAACCAGATCAAACAGAAAGGCCTGCTAAAAACAATAAATCCATTACAGAAATTCTAATAGATGTAATGGTATTTGTAAATAAAGTAAATAGGGGTTTATTTAATCATTCAGCTTCGAAGTGAATACTTCATTACTTTTGCGTCCCAAAAACCTTATTCACGAATTCCGCCAGTGGGCACTCGTGCTAAAAATTTGGACTGGAGCGCACCCCAGGTCTACATCCCTTTCCGTCATCTTCGATCTGAAAATGAGCGACGCCTGTTTGTTCCATCACAGCGAGGCACCAAATTGCTTGCAAAAACCTTTACACATTCGGTTCCTGTGGTGGAATGAACTGCCAGCCTCCACCCGTGCAGCATCCTTCAAAAGACAACTCAAAACACACGTTCCGCATTTATCTGACCAACCAATATCTGTCTATGTTTGTCTAACAAAAAAATGGCCTTTCATGTTGTTCACTCTCCCTTGCTTACTTCAGCTTTAATCCTCCTAGTAACGTGGCCTTTTAAACTACCGTTTAGCGTGTTAACAACATTTTATAGGCTCTCCTAACTTGCACTTTCCCCACGGTCCCTTACTTACAGCTCCGCAAAGGGCGAGCTCTCCCGACTTCATGGACATTGCGACGGCTTTTGCGGGGCAGTGCTTATTATATCAAGCAAAAATAACATAAAGAAGGTTGTGAAACGTTATCAGCTTTGCCCTTTAAGCGGTAATATTAATGAGCTATTTGGGGGGCAAGTCGTTTTGGAGTTATTGGCGTTTAATCGCTGAACGAGAATAAACTAAACATTTAAATTTTGAACAAAAGCGTCTGCCAAATGAATAAATGTAAATGTGGTTAAACATCACATTCTCGATCGGCTGCCTTATTTACTGAAGTCCTGATCTGACCTCAATTATTCAAAATCTGGGTGGTTTCAGCTCAAAAGACACATCTGTAGCAACTCTCCATTGGCATCTTGATGCGCCCGATGCGCACTGACACTGTCGCGTGCCAACAGAGAGCACCAATAATCCTAACAACAAATAAATAAACGGCGCGTTAATGCGCACAGACCACCACACACGACGAGGGAGACACTCACTGTAGTCCATGAGATTGGGTTGGCAGGGCGTCTCCTTTGAGGAACTGCCAGTCGCACTTGGACTTGACTGGTGTCGGACGAAGATGAGTTTTTGAACGGCTCGATTTGTCACGGTAATATTTGTAATGAAAAAGCGTGTAGTGTCTGTTTGTTTTCACTGTGTGGCGTGCCAGCGCACTGCAAGGGGAAGAGCAGGTGCGTATTGTCTATATGGGCATCATCTCAAAGATTAGACATATTGCAATCAGGCAAAACTTTAAATTACGGTTTTGGCAAAAGTTAAGTATTCATGCTTTTTAGATTTATTACCATTCGAATTACCACAGGGTGACTACAAATATGATGGTTAAACTATGGTTTCTATAGTGAGACGCACGATAAATTTGTGGTTACTGTTATTTTGCTACAAAAACGAGGAAAAAATAAACTTAATATGGTTGAGCCATGGAAATTTTGTTGAATTTACGTAATACGTTATGAAGTTAAAAACAGGTTTAAGATGCAGTTAAACTAATTAAATTAAATAGAGAAGGGTTCTGTCAATTTTATTAAATGCTGAAGCTGACAACAAGATCAGTCTTTTATAACGGAATTTGCTCATCTGAGAAATAAACATGGTTGTTTGTGAAAATGAGTGTCGGACTTCGTATAAACTCATGCCACTTGTATAACATATGTAGTCTGCCATGTTATTAATAGAATTAAATAACCCTGTGCTCTAAAACGAGCAAAAAGTATTTTCTGGGCTCTGGCACTTGCATTCCAGAACTAATGAAATAGGCCTATTAAAAATATTATGTGCTCTGAAAACGAGTAAAAACTTTTTAATACTCATTTTGAATGATTCCTCTATTGTAGTCGCTTTGTATAAAATACCCGCAAAAAGAATAAACGTAAATGCGTATTTACGAACTAAGGTGAAGTGCGCCCTCTAGTGTCGTCAAATGAAAATTATGTAGTGCTTGGGATTGCCTTAACATTGTCACGGTAATTCCGATGACACATTAGACTGGACTTGAAAACACTCAGTAAAACAAATGATAATTCAGAAAATAAAAACTGTTATCTTTAATTGTGTGCAGGTTGTTCAGCAAGACTCCTCCACTGATGTATTCAGACTAAGCAGACATGAGGCTGAAAATATCTCAGTGACGAAACCCCATTTCAAAAGACACAGTTGCATGATACAGGGAACCAGCACAACCTTGAGAGGTCTACTACAGCAAAGATCTTTTTAATGGTCCCAAATATACCGAACAACTAAAGAGTACACTCATGTAAAAGGAAAAATTAAGATATGACAAAAATCGATCACATCTAGAGTTCCACTCAATCTTTAATCAAGACGGGCTTACAAATTTTCCAAAAAAATCTGCAGTTTTGAAGGGCAAAAAAAGGGTAAAACTATCTCCCCCACTGAGGTTTTAAAAACCTGTTCAAGTGCGGCTGAAAACATCCTGAACATTAAAGGCAGGTCTCTTTTGTCATTAAAAAAACTGAGAGGAGAGAAGAACTGAATGAGAAAAGGGGGGAAACTGCTGGCTTTGAGAGAGGAAGAACTTCCGCTGAGCCACAAGAACAACGGTGACATCATAAACAATGACGACCCAGACCTCTTTGCTCCCTAGTGTCCCACCTGGCCCTAGAAACTCAAAAAAGGAAACAAATCAAGAAAGAAAGGACAACAGAAAAGGGCTAGAGGAAGGAGAGAAAGAAATGGAGATGGAGTCAGCAAAGGTGAGTGGAGGATGTGGATTGGCTGGCCCAATCGGGTCATGTGAGGTCCTTCCCTGAGAGGGGGGGCAGTGTGTCCTGGTCCAAGCCTGGGACGCTTTGTGGAGCAACAGTTTTGAGAGTCTGTGAGTGAGTGCGCGTGAGGTTTTTTTTACCCCCCAGTACTTTTAGCTTAGTCGAAATACATTTTTAAGAAATCCTTTATTATTCGTCCAAACCACGGTTTTATCTTCGCTCTCTCCATTCGTTTGACGAGTCTCTTGTTCTCTCTCAGATTGGCACTTGGACAAACTCCACGCATGGAGATGTTCACCTTTTCGCTCCGTGACCGTATCTTTTCTCTCTCTCTTGCTCTCCCTTCCTCACATGGCGCCCCATGGACTCCTGCGGGGGGGGGGGCTGCGTTCGTTCATTTATCCATTCATTTGTGTATTCATTCATTTTATTTCAGTTTTGAGTTCTAGGCTGAGCGCTGCAATAGTCTCTGGATAAAGCTCCCGTTGAGCATTACTTTGCTGACTGAAGAGGGAGTGCTTTAGGAGCTCAGCTTGGATTTCTTGGACAGAGGAGGACTTTCTTCTTTACTGTCTGCATCTTCCTCATCCTCGTCCTCTTCATCATCATCGGGATAGTCCACCAACCCCACCAGACCTCCCTGCAACAGGAGACCGATATCACTCATCAGAACAGCCATCAAGAACTCGAATTTTAGGCTTAAGTTTCAATCTATTATGCCAGTCTTGACTAACCTTAGTGGTGACAGCTGCCGTAGGGGGTGAGCTCCGGGCTCCTGTCCCGGGTGAGCTTGGCGAACCAGGTGAACCAGGGTGAAGGGATGCCGTTGGAGGAGAAAGACTGGCCTTGGGAGAGCTGGAGAAAGAAAGTTTAAAACTAGGGCTCTGCCGTCCTGAGAGGCTTGACTTCCCTGTCAACACCTCCTTCGACACCTCCTCCGACTCTTTCACTGAGGGCATGGGGCAAAGAAAAAAAACAAATGAACAATCCACACTTAAATCATTTCTAATTCAAAGTTTGTTAGAATCGAATACAGCATCATAGGAGCTGGTCATTTGTCACATACGTTTCTTTCTCTCCATGAACTTGCTGATGGGATCCATCAGGTCCTCATCGCTTTTCATCTTATCTGAGGGCGGCACCACAGCTTCACCGTCCTCCAAGTCCTCTTCGTCCGTGTTAAACCACATCTCCTCCTCATCTTCAAGTGTGCGTGCGTCCCGCCGGAAACGGTGATTTCTCAGAATCGACCGCATACTGAAGTCACACAAGCAAACATTCAGCAATTTAAAAGTAATTATTCACCCAACAGTTATTGATCATTCCTGAATACCAGCTATAAATCTGCGGTTACACTTTATTTTACAGTGCCCGTGTTACAATGTAATTATACATTTAAGTACTGAGTAATAAAAAGCAACTACATGTACTTACTATAGGGTTAGGATTAGGGTTTGGGTCAGGGTTAGTTACATGTAATTATGCATAATTTATAGTAAATACTAAAGTAAATACATGTAACATGCGTAACAAGGGCACCGTAAAATAAAGTGTAACCAAATCTGCCATATTGGTCTGCAATGACCTCTGACCTGTCAAGTTTAGGGTTGTCCTGCCTTTCTCTCTGCTGTTCGTATCGAAGCTTCAGTCCCTTAAAAGTCTGAACATAATCTACGTCTTCCAGCGCCTTCCAGTAGTTCTCTATGATATGAGCTGTCAATGATTTCACATCCTCCTTTGCAAACACAAAATGCAGCCATAAAACAAAAAGTAAACAGTCAGTCTGACGGGAGTTTTTAAGGGCATCAAAAGATGTATGCAGTCGTTTTGCCTGAATGACAAGTGATGACCAGGAACACACAGGGTGCAGGGAGTGTAAAAGCTAATTCAAATTTGGATGTATCCAGTGTTATGTTAATAATCTGTAGTTGTTCACCACTCCTAGATGTTGTACATTAACCGTAAACTCTGTTCTTGCATTTTGAAGCACAAACATGGCTGTTTTCGGTCATATCCGACGTGATGTCGGCGTAAGTGTACTCACCACTCTGACATACTCAAACATCTCTATGATGGCTGAGTTGATGAGGTTGTATCTGGATCCATTGTTTAGGAAAGCTTTGACCACTGGCTCAAACAGGAAGTTCCTCATAATGTATCTGTTATAAAACTCATCCTTCAGACCAATGATTTTCCTCATGAAACGCAAAGCGCCTGAAAAAAAGAGAAATTAGTGAGAAAGGCACAGACAGATTTAGCAGCCGCGTCGAATGTCTGTCAACAGAGTAGCTCTTGGGCCTTTGTTCAAAATACATTAAAGCTTATTAATAACGCTGCTGGTGCTGCTAAATGTAGAATCTCTTGGCATGTGTCATAATAATAGTGTAACAGTCTTTCATTGTAAGTCTTTCACGGCTGAATTTTTGGTGTTATTGATGATGCGGTTTAAGCGTTCAGTTTGACAAGTCCTGCACGTAATTACACTCTGCGCCTCTCATTTTTTCCACTTCTACCGATATATGACAGTTTGATTTTACAGTCCTTTAAACATTATGCATTTTTCAGAATTATAAGCATCTAACTGCTACCTACCCCCAAGATTATTCAATCAGAGTTTAGCTCAAAGCTTTTGTCTTTTGTAGCTAAGACCAAAAGTGGTCAAATAAGAGACGAGCAAGAAAAGCACAAAAATTGTCTATCAAATCTAACCCTAATTATCAATGTACATGAATTGTCATATCTTGTGTTTGTGATGTATTTTTCTAAAGTATGCCACTTATTTTGACGTTTTTGACACAAAAGTGTTCTTGTGACATTAGAAATATAGGTACACTATTAAACAATAACAACATCACAAATACCACAATAAAAAATACAACATATTTGAATATACAATCAAAATCCTACAACCATACATTATTTCCTTAAAAACATTTATAATTCACCGCGTGTGTGTGTGCATATACTCACATAAGGCTAGGAAAGCGTGTTGAGATGCAGTGAGCACCAAGACTCTGCGGAGGATGTCTTTGTTGATGATGTAGTTCTTTATGTGATACGTGTGATGCTCCACGCAGAACGTGAGGAGCTCAACAATCAGAGCCAACAGCTGACACGTCTGAAAATCATCTGATGGAACAAATAAACGCATTGAGAAACGGGTGAAGTGTCTTTAAATAGCTCTGCTATAGTCAATAGAGGAATGATTCTGACACAGCATTTATTTCCAAATCTAGCCGAAGGCCAGTCTACATAAATGCACACACACTGAAACTACTCTTGCATGGTTACCTTTGCTGGGTTTCTCCTCTGTGGTGTTGGCAAGAAGCGGAGCAGAAAGCACATGCATGCAATGCTTATAGAAGAAACTCAAAAACTCAGTCTTCTCCGTTTTCTGCAGGGAATCAAAATCTTTTTGTTCATGAGTTGTACAGCAACTAATGGAGACATTACACTATGGTACAAGGTTCAAGACTTAAAATATGCATTTAAACCAACTTTTCTCACATTAGCAGTTGCAAGCATGTTCTCCGGGTCCACTAGTGTCCTGAGCAGCCCCATCAACTGTACAGCTCCGCCCAACTCTGGATCCGTGTCACAGATCATATGCTCAATGATCAGATTTATCAATAGAATGTCCTTTGAATAATGACAAACAAGTTGTAAGATACAAAAACATGCATGACTAACAGCTATGTTCAGACCGCCTGTGCACTCAAAATGATTACACGGACGTGACTTACATCATCATTCTGTTGAGACTCCTGCATAACAAATTCTCGCACCATAGAAGGGTTGTACTCCACCAAGTAGGAGAAGATATCAGTGGCCGCTCCACGAACCAGTACATCATCCATGCCCTTTCACACAAAAACCACAGTCGCGTTAGTAAATGCAGATGAAAAAGAGCAAGCAGGTTTAAGATTTTCACGTTGCGAAATATGTTCCAATTTTGTAAAGATGTAAGATGTAAGTTTCGGCTTTGGAACTTGGCCATAAATCTTTTTAGAAATAGCAAAGATGCTTTACAAGAATAACTTCCAGCGCTGGCAGGATTCCCATGTTGGACAGTGTCTTGAAAAATGCATCTCTGTTCTGTGGTTGTAACGTTTGGGAGAACGCACAAAACTCCTTCAGGAAATTTACCTGAAAATATAACAGTATCAGTACAACACAAGTAATAGAAATTTTATCTTCAATGTTTGTTACATCCATTAATAGCATGGTTTACATACCAGTTCATGCCGTTTGTCGTCATCTGTGGCTTCATCAGTTAGCTGTGCAAAGAGCTCAGTCAAAAACTTCTCGTCATCCTGAAAACAAACACAAATCATATAATGGCAATTTCTAGTTATTCTGTCCCATGATCATATACTGAATAAACACATCATGGACATAGCGAAAAGAGACCAAAAATCATATAGTTCATATTTACTTAAGTGTGAAGATGAAAAATGTTTAATAGGTCTGCCAAACGTTTATGCCAAGTACAACCCTAAATGTTACAGTCATAGATTTTCTGCACCAAATACATATTATAAAATCCATATAGACTACACCAGATCACATTACAAAGAACCTCAAAACGTTTGGACATTTGCAACCACATTATTAATACATCTCTAACAGGATTAGATGATGACTGGTGATGGTAGACTCAATCTTGATATAACAGGGTGATTATCATGAAGCGAAAGGCTGCAACTGGAATTAATAAGTGGAATGAAATTGACATACAACTTGCATGTGAGTTGCACTTCGAAGTGAAGCACTTAGAAAATGCAATATCCTCTGCTATATATACACCACACATGCATGAAAGAAAACAGTATTTTCAGATCAGTTTCTGTTTCACACAAACTCCATGGAAACAGCATGCTGTGAGCTTGTCCAGTACAGCACCACAGCTAAAATGACTAGTCGACCATCAGGCCACTCCTAAATGAGAAGCATTCTAAAAACATTGTAAATGTAAACTACACACAGACACTCAAAGTCCTTCCTTTGGTTTTAGACCAAAACAAGCCTTGAGGGTTGAGAATAAACAAACTACGACGATATCAAAACAACTGTATAATAAAATGTAATACCATAAATAGTCAAATAAACTAATAGTTTGTGTTTAACAAAAAAGTGATTTCAAATGCAAGACTGAGACCCTACTTTATCCTTCTTAAATTCTTTAAAAAAGCACTAAATCGACTTTCAGGTTCAAATACAACGTGAACAGGAAAAAAATCTGTTCATTTGTGAGACCAGCTGAAAGGGTTGAAATTGTTTAGTGTGAAAAGAGATTAGGAAAAACATTTGTACTTTTTCGCACACCCTTGAACAGAGCTGCAGTTTTTAGTATTGATAAACACCAATAAAATAAATATATAACAGTTGATATTGAAATATTCGTTTTTCCACCTGCTCTGGTAACAAATTTTGATCAATGTCAATGCTCAAGTTAAACGTATTACCGCTACTGTATTTTACCCGTCATCTTTTCAGGTACATAAAAGATTCAATCAAAAGAGGAACCAGTCAGGTAAACAAACACATTGTTCGCTATACATTTTACATCGTCATGAGAAAGTAGGCATAACTGCATGGTGAAACAGCTTTCAGTACCTATTTATAGTCTGTTGTCAATTCAACATCTAGGCTTACCAGAACACACATAGCCAGTAATGTGATACGGTATTATAAAGGCACATTGCAGGGTTTTTTATGTACATTTATTTGTGATGCTAGAAAGAAAAAGCATACTGAACTGATGCTTGTTCAAGGTTTGAGATTGAAAAAAAATGATCATCCAAAACGCCTGCCAAAGCGTTTGTGACATCACATGATATGGCTCTAAAGAACATGATGGTGTTGTTTCCATGGAAACAGGTCACCTCCCTCTAACTCCACTCGCAGTATAAAACAATTTCACTGTAGGTGCTTCATAGCAGCTTGGGAAAGAGGCACGTATATAAAGCCACAAACAATATTTCTGTGTGTTAGCTGGTTAATTTTAAATAGTACATATTTATATTTTAAAGACATGACATTTTGCGTTATTCTTCGATATGTTTTAATCTGTCTTCACATAATGAAATTGTTTTTTTCCCACAAATTCACAGTGCTCAAGATGCAAATCCGTTTACTTTAAAGCGGTTAGTGTGAAAGCTACAAAGACTTGACCTTAAGAACAGCCAACCAAAGTTCACCCCACCAAGGACATCCCATTGAGACCAAAGAGAGGGTCTCATGCAATGAAAATGTTTAATATTTCAGCTTATTCACGGAAGGATATTCAGGTGTTGAGATGGCACCTGAACAACATTTCAGAGGTGGCAAGTAAACAAGAAGTACAATCTTTGTTACCAATCTTACGTATGTGACCATTTGGGAAAACCCACCTGCAGCATGCCAACAATCTCCACCTTGTTGAAGAAGATGAACGAGTGGAGGGTGGAGAGCATGTTCTCTTCAAACACAGAAGGGGTGGGAAGCACCATGTCCTGAATGTACTGCACCCGATACGTCTGGTGAATCTTCTGTCGCAACTCTGGGTCTGAAATGGGAATGACCTCTTTAAACCGCGCCGTGGTGGTCAGGAACTCTCGATGTCTTCGTGGCTGGGGCAGCGACGGATCAAACTCCAAACATCCGATCACGTCCATGATGCATTCTTCAGAAAACATGACTTCGAAAAGCGCTGTACGATTGAGGAGGAAAATGCCTTTGATGATGTCGTAGAGGTGATGCAGGCCTTCTCTGTTTTCCAGGTCCTCGCAAACACGGAAAATCTCCAGCAGCTTGCGTATGTAGCCCTCGTTCTCCAGAGCTAGGGCCAGTTTTTCCCGCCGTAGTGGAGAGGGTAAAGACGATGCCACCAGCTCAGCCACTTCCTCCAGTCGGGAAAGCTCGCAGTGTGGGAGTTCAAGGCCAGGAGAAGACATATCATCAAAGCGCTCTTCTTCAGACTCATCTATCAGTTCCTGGGTGATGTCTACAGAGGGATCCTTTCCCTGGACCTAGGAAGACAAACCCAAATATATAATAATGAATAGTCCATGACGAGAAAAGACCAAAATTGAGATTAATTTTTTACCACTATGTACGTAGATCATGATCTGCATGATCAGATATACAATCACCTGACATATTTTCTCCCAGATCTCGTCACAACCAGCCTTTTCTTGGAAGCTGAGAGCCAGGTCATAGTTTTCAGCCTCAGACCACACTATTAATGTATCCTTTAAAAGTAAAACAAGCACCATCAATAAATGCCCAAAGAACATGAACAGGAAAACAATGCAGTGTTATTCTACACACATCAAAACACATGTCTTTAATAAGCAACTTATAGTTGAGAAAATATATCACCATACGATATATAATAAATATATACGGTACATTTGTGAGTAGATCATTGTGAATTAGTCTGATAAAAAAACACTGATGTGATCTCACTAGATAATACACAACAGTTCAAACGCACCTGCTGTTTCTGATAGGCGGTGTTAGGGTTGATTTTTGACTCCAGCAGCAGTGACCCTATTTCAAAGAAAACACAAGTTATTCGTGATGTGGATGAAAAACAACACGTGGAAAAGCCCACTATCTTGTGTTTTGAAACCTACCGTCACTTTCGGCGCGCACCAGGAGAGACGTGCCTTTCAACCTCTCCACGTAGGCAGACGACACATGTCCCGTGCCCCGATCGTCCCACTGGCGATCCTCATTCAGAGTATACACCTTTACTCGTCTACGAGTGTCAGTCATCCTTGCAAGTAACTCTCGAGGGTTTTCCCTTGATTAAATAAATTTCAAAATCCTCGCCTTGCAAAATGCAACAGATTCTGCCTTTAGACTTTGAGATGCACAAATCTGCGAACTATTTAGCATTTACTTGCAACCTGTTGCAATGTGTTGTTGTGGATCTATTACAGTAAACCCAAGTATATCAAATGAAATATTCTGACCAGTCTGGCGATGGTCAGCTAGCTGCTGTCTGCAGCCGAGACTCTCCACAACATACCCAATATTTTGAAATATTTTGCCCGGGCTACGGAAACTTCTATTCCGTTTCTAAGTTGGACGAAAGGTGAGAAATTGTCTCAAAAACATGCAGACACAACACGAATGCAATTTGTGTTATTTTACTTACTTACTTTTAGCTAGTTATGCTAAGCTAACGCTGCGACTAATTCAGTCAAACTGGGTTAGCTCAGCTAGCACATTCGCTAGCAGGCTATCTCTTCGCGCGAGTCATTTTAACCCAGAAATGAGAAAACCGAACGCGAATAAACTCCAAAGACGTACCGATAGCACTATTTGATCATTATACTCGCTCGCATTCAATGAAAATTTATGAAGAGTCGTGTATAAAACGCCGCGTTCATAATAAGCTACGCTATATTTTCTCCAAGTATTCCGCCATATTCTGGCTAAGGGCCGCGCAGGGACCAGCCAGTCTCTTTACACAAAAATCCACATTTTCCGATTCAACTAATCAAATAGACTCGCTCGTTTTACTTTCCGGGACGTCAAATCGTTGGCGCGACCTTCGAGCACAAACAAATAGCAGCGTCTTGAAGAAAAGTAATTATTAGCCCCACTGTGAACATTCGGCCATCTTGGGTGCCCTCAGAAAGCCGCTACGGGGTTTCCTGTTGCAGGCGCAGGGCCGCCGCCACAGTTTAAAGACACAGTGCGCCAAATTCACCAGCGCAGACGAACGGTTTCGTAACACCGAATACGTACTGGTGAAAGATAAGAAAAGTGCTGGCATTTCATGTACTGTGTACCCGTGACAATTTGGTAAAGCACTGTAGATTATTAACTAGAAAATGGAGAGTTTAGCCAAGTCCCAATTAATGGACATTTCTTTTGGATTTACTATGTTATCCCTGTTTTCTGTAACCCTTTCTGGGTCTTTTTGACCCGCAAGTGATGTTTGCTAAAAAAATTTAAATTATATTTTTGTCCAAATGGCACAAGACTTTGTTCGGTGGTCAACACTTTCTAGATCTACAAAGAAAAATTACAGTATTAGCACCTATTGTGTTACTGCTCCTGTATGACATATCGCTTATTGCTCCCTGAACTCATAAGTCGCTTTGGATAAAAGAGTCTGCTAAACGACTAAATGTAAATGTATTTTTTTTAATGATAACACAGAACACAAAATGATAGAAATTAAGTGGCACACTTCCGACAATGCAAAAAAACATCCACAATGCAAAATGATCATGCTCACACGCGGACACACAGAGAGAGAGAGAGATAAAACTACGACCTTATTAAATCAATGTACACCGAGAGTAAATGCGGCATAAAAATCAGCACAAAACGTACTAGATATCTTTATCAGGAGCGTGGAGTGAGACAGGGATGCGGTTTAAGCCCAACATTGTTTAATATTTACATCAATGAACTGGCAACCATCCTAGAGCGATCTGAAGCCCCCGGCCTCACTCTACACGACTCGCAAATCAAATGTCTTCTGTATGCAGATGATCTGGTTCTGTTGTCTCCCACTCAACACGGCTTACAACAGAGCTTGGACCTGCTAGAACAATACTGTCAGACCTTGGCCCTGACAGTTAACCTCAGTAAAACTAAAATGATCACCTTTCAGAAAAGACCCAGATCCCAACTATCACAACACACATTTACATTAGGCACAAACCCCATAACACACACATCACACTATAGTTACCTGGGTTTAAAAATCACATCCACAGGAAACTTTAATCTTACAGTGAATGAACTGCAGAATGAACTTCTATGCCATCAAACGTCAATGTCCTATAGAAATCCCAATTAGAATTTGGCTGAAAGTATTAGAATCAGTAATTGAACCAATTGCCCTCCATGGCAGTGAAGTGTGGGGTCCACTGACAAATCCAAATCAAGATTTTACTAAATGGGAAAAACACCCAATTGAGTGCCTGCATACAGAATTCTGTAAAAATATCTTACAAGTGCACCGCCACACAGCAAACAATGCATGCAGGGCAGAATTAGGCAAATATCCACTGATCATAAAGATAGAAAAAAGGGCCATCAAATTCTGGAAACATCTGAAACACACTGACCCTCACTTCTAAAGCCCTGAAACACCACGAGATGAGCAAAGAAATGAATCCTCTCTGACAGCTGGTCCAGAGCTTCAGTCCTAACATCTACTGATGCTCTCAACCACAACAATACTGACAAAATCAGACTCAACCAAATTACAACACAAATGAAACAAAACTATATCACTCATTGGGAAACCCAAACAAAACAACAAAGTAAAATGCAATGTTATTTGGCCCTTAAAAGAGAATACAGTACGGCAGACTATCTGTACACAGTGACAGATAAAAAAACATGTTGACAAGATACAGACTCAGTGGACATAAACTCACTATAGAGACGGGCAGACACAGACAAACATGGCTGCCACAGGACCAGAGACTGTGTCCACACTGTGATCTCAACAACATTGAGACAGAACTCCACTTCCTAACAGAATGCACAAAATACACGGATATACGGACAGTGTTTTATGATAAAATCAAGTCCATACACCAGACGTTTGAAAGTCTGTCAAACGATGACAAACTGGCGTATCTGTTAGGAGAACACAAGGACTGCTGTGTGTTAGCTGCACAATATGTGTCTGCCTGTCACAACACAAGAGAAAACAATCAATCTGCCCTGACCTGATGTTTCCAATATATGTACATAACATTATATTATTATTTCCCTTTATTCTGCTACTTACATGTATATTTTGCTTTTGTAAATCATTCTTTAAACTGTACTCTATTTCTGTTTTTATATATTTAACCACTTCAAGTTGTACATACATCACACTTTATTTTATTTTATTACTATAATTATCTTTCTTTTCGTTTGTTACATATTTGCAGTATTTGTACGCAGCCCCGCTGCAAATGCTTTGGCAATACGAATGTACATTTTGTCATGCCAATAAAGCACCCTTAAATTGATCAAAAAAATTGAGAGAGAGAGAGAGATGCAAGGATGAGACAAAACAATTTAGCACAGACATACAGTTCAAATACTGAGAACAATGAGTTTGAGGCAGATGACCTTTTCTGCTATCACTATCAGAGTACTTTCTCTGGTTCTGCACATTTGTTTTGAAAACAAAGTCATGTGACTGCATCTTGTGTAACTGTGACTCACATGCAGCTCACAGTTCATTCTGTGACAACATCATGAGTATTGTATTGGTACTCAATGTGTAATATAACTGTTCATTTCTATTAAAAAAAATTGTAACTGATGTTTAGATTGTATTTGTAGAATCATATGAAAAATATGATTGAAATAAATGATAAACTCTAAAGACTCCAACTTTTCTCTTTGTAACATCTTGTTGAGGTTTCTTGGAATCCCAATACTACTGATAAGGAAATCTTATGCATCATTATATTCATAACAAAATATATATTTTAAGTCGGCAGCAGTTTTTACACACAAATTTACCATTGAAAAGTTTAAATTGTTGTCTGGTTTTCGAAGCAAAAGTGCACACAGTACACAAGTATACTCAGTCACAGAGACGCTGCAGGATCATGAGTTTTCTTTAAAAGGGAAAAATAGGCAGAAGGAAGCCTGACTCTAAATGGGTGGTGCATGCATATTAATTATCCCAAGATACAGTATGAGACATTACCAGTGCAATCCTCCTGGGGTTTGTGTTTTTTTACATCACTCCCCACTAGAGGGAGTTAGATCAAAATACACTGGACAATCACAGAATATCCTCTATTCATTTGAATAGCACAAGCTAGAAATAGTCAAAAATAAAGTCCTTAGGACATTCCAGTGCTGTAGACACAGTAAGGGTAGTCCTAACTGAAAGATTGTCCATGTGTTTTGCTGACCCTTGTATGCTAGACAAATAGATACTTGCAGGATCTAAAGTCAGCAACAAAAACAAAGTTGCTAAAAAGCAGGATTTTGTACATGCTTCACATCCTCTTTCTGTTTAGGTTTCCTGGGATAAGGACAAGGAACCAATATGACAGTTTTCCGCATTACTTACAAGCGCTGCTCACAAACAGCAGGGGGTTCAAAGTAATTGAACAGGTTAAGCAGGAAACACAGAGAAACTGGGGGAAAAGTCTTTATAATGGGACTGTGGTGTAAATATACATATTTCCCATACAGTGAGGGAAATAATTATGTGATCCCCTGCTGATTTTGTAAGTTTGCCTGCTTACAAAGAAATGAAGGGTCTATAATTTTTATGGTAGGTTTATTTTAACTGATAGAGACAAAATATTAAAAAAAATCAAGGGAAAAATGTTATAGAAAGGTTATACAGTAAATAGATTTGCATTTCAGTCAGTGAAATAAGTATTTGATCCCCGAGCAAAACATAACTTTGTACTTGGTGGAGAAACCCTTGTTGGCAAGCACAGAGGTAAAACATTTCTGATAGTTGGTCACCAGGTTTGCACATGTGTCAGGATACATTTAGTCCACTCCTCTGTCAAGGTTTCTTGGCTGTCGCTCAGCAAATTGGAGTTTTAGCCTCCTTCACAGATTTTCTATAGGACTAGGGTCTAGAGACTGGCTAGGACATTTAATGTGCTTCTCCTTAAAGGCGGGGTCTCTGATTTCCGAATTACGCTTGTTTAGACAAAGTCGGGCCGAGTACCAAAACAACCTTGTAACCAATCAGCAGTAAGGTGTACAGTGCACAGGACGGACATTAGTCGAGCCGAGTGCTGACGAAAGCGAAAGATGGGGTTAGGGGTTTGTCTGTTTTGGTGATTTGAACATCAACAACAGCTAAGAGAAATCGGACACCCCGCCTTTAAGCCACTCTTTGGTTGTCTTGGCAATATGTTTTGGGTCTTTGTCATGTTAAAGGCACATCCACGACCACGACCCATCTTCAGTGATCTAGTTAAGGGGAGGAGGTTCTCGTCCAAGATTTTAAGGTACATGGGCCCGTCCCTCAGCCCCTCAATGCGGTGAAGTCATCCTGTACCTGTAGCAGAGAAAAAGCCCTAAAGCAGAATGTTTCCAACACTGTGCTTCTCTGTTGGGATGGTGTTTTTTCTTGGGGTCATAGTCAGCATTTATCTCCCTCCAAAAACAGGAGTCAATTTTGGTCTCACATCACTTTCTCCAAACCTTTTCTGAATCATCTTGATGTTCGTTGTCAAACTTCAGATGAGCCAGACGGGCCTTCTTGTGCAGGAGGACCTTGCGGGTGCTTCAGGATTTCAATCTATTGTGGCATAGCGTGTTACCAATGTGTTACCAATGGTTTGCTTGCTAACTGTGGTCCCAACTGTCTTGATATCATTAACAAACTTCTTCCGTGTAGTTCTGGGCTGATCTTTAACATTTCTCATGATCATCTTTACCCCATTGGGGAAATATTGCAGGGAGCTCCAGACCAAGGGCAATTGATAGTTATTTAGTATTTCTTCTATTTCCAAATAATCACACCAACAGTTGTCTCCTCACCAAGCTTCTGTCTGTTGCCTATTCAAGGTTTGTGCAGGTCTACAATCTTGTCCCGAAAATCATTTGAAACCTATTTGGTCTGGTGGAGAGGTTGAATGGAAGATACAGATTCTGTTGGCAGGCATCTTTTATATACATAACAAGCTGATTTAGGAGTACTTTCTTAAAGTGACAGGACTAATCTGTGGTCCATATAGGCACATGACCAATCTTTCTGGCTGGTTGGTAGGGGATCAAATACTTATTTCACTGACTGAAATGCAAATCAATTACAAAATCAGCAGGGGATCAAATAATTATTTCCCTCACTGTAAATTATCATAAAAATCTCTATAAAGAGGTTAATGTTTTTTTTAGCATTAAATGGCTCATCGGATAAAAATCAGACTTTTTCTGTGTTTAAAGGGATAGTTCACCCTAAATGAAAATTCTGTCATCATTTACTCACCTTCGAGTTGTTCCAAGTCTGTATAAATGTCTTAGTTCTGATGATCACAGAGAAAGATATTTGGAAGAATGCTTAAAACCAAACAGATTTTGCCCCATTGTAGGAAAATTACTTTATCATTGACAAAACGTAGTACAGCAAACAGTTCTGGGGCACTTTTGACTACTATTGTATTTTTTCCTACTGTAGTCAATGGGGGGCGAGATCTGTTTGGTTATAAGCATTCTTCCAAATATTTTTCTCTCTGTTCATCAATATAAAGAAATTTATACAGATTTGGAACAACTCGAAGGTGAGTAAATGATGACAGAATTTTCTTTACTATCCCTTTAAGTGCTATAATCAGGTACCCGGTGCTTCTACCAACTCAGAAAGGTTGAAACAGAAGAACCCAGTAACTATGTTTTGGTGAGATTTTCTCTACAAGCATGTGAGAAATCGAGCCGATCAGATTTCGCTTCCCTTGTGACATAGGAAGGGGTTCTTATTATAATATTACCACCCATTTATCTACATGTTTACACACACGGCACGGCCATGGCATGCACTACACCAGTCCCTGTGTTCCATTTTGAAGGGCTCATCCCTATGCCCTTCAAAGGGTTTACCCTCCAGAGTGAGAGCTTCAAATGGTTGAAGGGTGTAGGGGACCAAACAACTGTTTCTTGAAGTTCCCTTCATCCCGTGCCCATAAGGAGGCGCCGTCGCCACGCAAAGAATCTGCACGAAAAATCATGGGGGCCTGAAGTGTCCAAAAGTTGTACCCTTCGAAATCCATCATTCCAAAGGGCCCTTTGAAGTGGCCAGTTACAAGCACTTCGTTTTGGAACAACCCTTCAACATGGCAGACATGATTGTTTTCACTCCGTGAAGTGCGATATATCCCATTTGGAAAGCACAGAGTGTTTCCCCAACACTGGTCCTCGGGTCACACCTCCCAGAACCAGCATTGGGAAACACAGCACACTTTCCCGGACGGAAGAGGGGTTGGGTGCGCAGTAACCCATTAGCATTTAAAGAAACATACACCAAAATGGTTGCTGTGAGCACATGTGGTTTTGACAAGGCATAAAGGGTGTCGTTTCCACAGCCATTGAGTGTTCCATAAAATTCCTGCGGTTCAGTGGTTAGAGCATGGCACTAGCAATGCCAAGGTCATGCGTTCGATCCCAGGGGATTGCACATAGTCAGAAGCAAATGTATTATACAAATGCAATGCAATTCGCTTTGGATAAAAGCGTCTGCCAAATGCATAAATGTAATGTAAATGAAACATACAATGAGTATAGAACACACAGAATCAGCAGCCAAGGGTAAAAATACATCGTTGACAGCAAGTGAAAAGTTTCTCTTATCACATTCACTCTCTACCCCTGATTTGACCAACAAATGTGTCATGTTCTGCACAAAAAACAGCATTTTTCCACAAAGGAGTTTAAATGTGTTTTTAGAAATTAGCATGAGAAAGGCAGCTGTTTTTAATAATTTAACAGTCAGGGTAAAAAATTAGGCTGTCCCCAAACACAATCATGTATCACTTAATTAAACAGACTTAAAGACTAATCCAAACTGGGAAATATAGCAAGAAACTTACAGCTACTTAATGCTTAGATTGTGTTCTGGTTACAGAAGAACAATTACATTTTAAATAGGCCAAATAAGTATACAGTGAAATGATCTATTCCTTATAAATCTGCAATGCTTTGTCATGGAAACTATATTTAACCTATATTCAGGTGAGGCTGTAATGAAAACCAACACATGAACGCTTCTGCAGGAGTAAGATCCAGTTAAGCAGATGCAGACACTTACAGACCTCAACACCTCTCCACAGTCACACTAGGTGTGAAAGCTTCAATCAAACATAATGCTTCGCATCAAGTTTTAGAGTACGCGGTTCCAGAAAGTTTTACCAATCACTCTAAATTCTTACCACCCTCAGTGAAAACCGCACCAGATACAAATAATAAAAAGGCACCCACCTTTGTTTTACAACAATATTTTCCATCACAGTTTTAAACAAAAGCAGTTTATATATTGTCAATGTACTGAAGATATTTATTTTCTAGTAATGATGGCCAGATAAACAGATAAAGGGCCAACAAAACTTGTGAACCACGGAGTACAAGAGCTGGGAAATGAGACGACCCAGAACAATTTGAAATGTGTAAACAGTATACTTTACTGGATTAAACTACAATTTAAAAAACAAAACACAAGAAAACACATCATAATCAATTGAGCGGGACTAAAAAAAAACAAATCCTGTACCCATTTTACCCATCTTAGCCTCATGTCTGATAAATATGCCAAGTCCCCACCTTCTGTTTGTTACAAAAATTTTAAATGGAAAATATTGTAACATTTAACTTTATGCATTTGACTAAATAGACATGCAACAACATGTGAACTAAGCAGCAGCACATTACCACTAGGCCTGGCTATTCAGTCCTGTGATGTTGCATAGTTCAGATGAAGTTGATGTCTTGCATCAAAAATATCTCAGTCCATTTGCATCTCCCACCCACTCCCTATTTTCCAGCCTGCTGGGCTTGACGCCTCAGCAGGATGTAGATCTTTTCTTTGATCCAGTCTTTGTTGTAGGGCTGGTAGGTCTGCGTGTCTGCCCTGTACCTGTTTAATGGGCAGAAAAATTGCTTTAAGTTTCTAGGTTGGTTTTAGGTTTATACACAATGATAGTAAAGAGTTCCAACTATAACATATTTCCTGAAATAACAAACTGTGATATTTACACAAGACAGCTGAGGTCAGCAAGATCATCAACGAAATCAAATAACTGGCTTATGTCATATGTGATAGAAGGGCTGTTAGGATTCATCCTCTTCAGATGTTCTTCATACATCTTGCACACTCCTATTGTCAATAGAAAAAAACAAGGTGAACATGAATTAGAGCATTAAAGAAAAGTCCACGACAGTCTACAGAAATAAAAAGGAAAAAACGTACCTTCCATGCATTCGTTGACAGACTCGTAGTCTGCATATGTCCTGCCTTCCGGTCTCTTGGTGGGCTGCACCAGCAGAATTGTGTGAGACTGTACAACAGAACGAAATAAGGTCAAGAAAATCGAAGACAAAATGAATTGACTATAACTACCCTTGACATATACGATATTTAAGACATTAGACATTCAAATAAACAAATTACACAGACAACAGTCACAATCTCTGACGCAAGACCCCCTCCAATAAGCAACTGTTGAACTTCGGCCCTTCCCCCAAAAAACAAAGCAGCTGGATTATACAGATACTACTACTGGTGAAAAAAAATGAATTTATTGTAATCGCATTCGAGATAAAATAGTTAACAATTTACCGAAAAATGACTAGATACAGTACATCTAAATGTAGCCACTGAAAATTCGCGAATATTCGACGACATTTTTACAAATCTGCTTAGGCTACTGTGCGCGTTTTACGTTACGCATTACAACATTCGTCGAGGCACGCAACGAAACCCAGGTTTATAACATCACATACGCCAATAACACACGTCATAATATAAATAAAGTATCTATATACTCACCATATCTGTTTCTGATATCTCGAAGACGTAACTAATACCTTGCTAAATGCTAACAGAGATACTCACTCACGGGTCCCTTGCTCTACAGAAAGAGCATTAATGTACCACAAACTTCCTCTTCCGGTGATGCCAGATGGCTTTTCAAAATAAAAGTCTGCTTCAGAATTGACGAGAATGCCAATTTATTTTAAATACAATGTTTGATTAACCACGATAATCATCAGTAAATAAAGGACAAGATTCACATCATTTGGTTTCAGACAAGAATAATGTTTTCTTTTTAATTTTTGTTTTTGCATGAAATCAAGTGCAAGATAACTTCACATATAAGATATGCATTTTAGAAAATCATACTAAAAGCACCATTTGAATTCAACATTTAGAATGATCAGTGGTCCTGGTCTGTGCTCTTTCATTATTAACCTAGCAAGAATATAAATAATAAAGCTAAAACACAGAAAAATAAACAATAATTCAAAGTATACATGCCACTAAAAGGGTTTATTTACTTTCAGCTTTATTTCTAAATATAAGCAAAAGTGTATTTTAATGTATTCTGTAAAAGTATTATTGATCTTGCTTTTACATTTGAGGTGATAAGTGAATATTTGTTTCTCAAACAACAGCAAAAAGCTTAAATATACCCTCAGTAAATATGGTGTTCACTCACATTAGACAAACTGCAGTCTATCAATCCCTTAAAAACAGATGTTTTATTCTGCGTAAAGCCGGTTGGCTCATGGGGTCTGAGGCTGACATTTTAATATCACAAGCCAAGCCAAATACTATAATATCTCACTAGCCTCTCAGTTATTATATACTTTGCCCTATATGAGTAAATCATCCATCAAAAATATTTATTACTGAGTGCACCTTAAATTGTGTATGTGTAGTAATCAGCTTTGTATATGCATGTGAATTAAATTTGCTTGACTGTTTCTGTGTTTTAATGACACATCTTTTTTAAAACTTATGTGCACGTGATCTCATTTTATAAACTTTGATCGGTTTGATCCCTTTCCTGGATGTTGGCTCCCTTGGGGCAAGAACTCTGACAGCACCCTTGCATGTCCTCTCACATTCCTCCTTGGAGACAAAGTTATTGCCATTCCCATGGCAACCGCCATACCAGAAATGTGAGCAGGAGTCAGAAGAACGATCAAAGAAGAAACGAGATGTCCATTCATAACAAGGCCCATCATCTCGTGCCAAACCGCACACACTAGTGGAGTGGACACGGTCTGAACTATAATCCTGCTAACAAAGAGAACAACAGGGGTCAGAAGGTCAGGGGTTGGAGAGATTCTTCTCGCGATGGTTGAGCAATGGTCAACTGAATGAAATTATAAAGTAATGGATGGAACATAAAATAATAATGAGAGTGAAAATATTGAAATCACCCTATTGAACTCAGGACATCCTGCTCTTTTAAAACCTTGGGCAGCAGTAACACCATCCAGACAACAGCCATATCTATCATCACACATGCAAACACACACCATCAATTAAAACACAAGAGGCCAATGGGTAAAACATAGTATTTTGACTGCTTGTTGCTATACATAATCTATTTTCAATGAGTCCTATTATTGATTGCAATTTTTCTATCTACTGTGTGTGGTTGTGTGGATGATTGAACTACATATGTACCTGGTCCTATTACAGTCTTTTTTAGCACAGCCTTCTCCTAGAGGCCCAGAGGCAGCGGTGTGGCCATTAGGGCAGCAGCCGAAATATGACTGGGCACAATATGGGCCAATCACTGCAGGGTACGGATCACTTGGTCTGTAAACTATCCATAAAGAAAATGGATAAACATAAACAAGCACATGAGTGACAAGTGGGGGAATTCACAACTAGCAGTATAATATTCAAATAATCTGATGAAATTCTGACAACTTGTATTCATTTTAAGAAAGAAGCTTTATAACCTAAGGGAGCATCATGGGTATGAGGCACAAGTCCGCGCAAGGTATTCTCGTAGCCATTTGGGTTCTGGACACTGGGCACCACTGCACAAGGGCAAAACAAATGAGTCAGAATGAGTTTTGCATGCCATATGCATTCAATCAAAGTTCACATGCTGTGGAGCTGTCTGATTTGAATTGAATCAGTATTTTTGTCTTGAATACAGTAAAAATATTAGCACAATAGGTCATTCATGGTTAAACTCACTCTGTGCACTGGGGCAGGTCTGTGTGTTGCAGTTCTCCACAGTGTGAGGTTTCCTAAGAGAAGCGCATCTTTCTTCTGCGTATTGATTGTGGTCCAGATCCATGCACACAACTCTGCGTTCCCGAGTACCAGTTCCACAGCTACGAGTGCACTAAAACAGAGGTGACAATATGCTTAAAAACCGATCAGCTTCATCCAACTGTGTCTTCCCCTTTCATTCCTCACCAGGCTGAAGTCATTGGTGTAGTATCTGAAAACTTGTTGGCACGCTGGTCTCTGACAGGATGTGATGTCATGTGGGCGTGTAAGGCTACTGCAGTGGTGCTCAGGGATGCGCCGCCCTCTGTCCCTGATGCAGAAGACCTCTCGAGTCTGCTGTCCCTTGCCGCATGTCACCGAACACTTTAGAAAAAGACAGAAGTTACACTCTTAAAAACAGGTGCTTCAAAAGGTTCTTTGATGCAATAGAAGAACCTTTTGGTTCCATAAAGAACCCTTAAGATCTGAAGAACCTTTCTGTTTCACAAAAGGTTCTACATTTACATTTAGAAAACTCTTTTATCCAAAGCGACTTACATTGCATTGTACTATACATTTGTTTCTGACTATGTGCAATCCCCTGGGATCGAACCCATGACCTTGGCATTGCTAGTGCCATGCTCTAACCACTGAACCACAGGAAAGCTCTATGAGGTGAAAAAAGTTTCTTCAGATTATAAAAAGGTTGGAAAGAGATGGGTATTTAAGAACCTTTGACTGAACGGTTCTTTGTGGAACCAAAAAAGGGTTGTTCTATGTCATCGCTGTGAATTTTTAAGAGTGTAGGGACAGCAGCATCCTAAATCCAGTGTTAACACAATGCTTTACCAATTCAGCTCTTACTGAGATCTCCATTATGTCTCCTGAGTTACGAAAGATCATCTGCTGCAATAACCTTTCTTCTGGGTGCAGGCTTAAAAATAAAAGTGCTTAAAAGATTCTTCACAGCGATGCCATAGATAGAAGAACCATGTTTGGTTCCTCAAAGAACCATTCAGTCAAAGGTTCTTTAAAGGACCATCTCTTTCTTACCTTTTCATAATCTGAAGATCCTTTTTCCGCCAGAAAGAACCTTTTGTGAAACAGAAAGGTTCTTCGGATGTTAAAGGTTCTTTATGGAAGCATTTAGACAAAAAAGGTTCTTCAATGGCATCGTGAAGCACCTATAGAGTGTGTGGGTGTGATTGCATTAAAAAAGTTTGAATGCTATCATACGTCACCAAATGGGCCGACACTGTACTCGACACAGGGACGCTGGTTGCAGGCCTGCTGGGAAGTCAGTCTCCTGTGGCCTTGTGCCATGCAGTGGGAGTCATCGACCACAACTGATGTTCTTTCATTAATACATTGGACTGTACGGGTTTGTATGCCCTGACCACAGTGAACCGAGCACTCTGAATAGGGTTCATATGTGTACCTATAATACACACAAACACAAATGTATCTTAACCTCTTATTCATGTACTTTTTTGCTCTTTGTTTATGCACAAACAGGTTCCCAGTAACACATGGTTTTACCTGTAGGTGCCTATTATGTGGTTTACTTCCTCAGTGTCATGTCTGGAAGTGACAGGAAAAGAGCGATCCTCCAAATCCACAATCTTTCCACGGCTCACCGCCTTTCAGTAAAGACATGAGTGTTAGAATGGAGTGTTTGTGTGTGTGGTTTTGTGTTATAGACAATTAACACATACTCTGCAGACACCCTCCACACAGACGTCTCTGCGGCCTGTGTAACATGGTGTGCCATCCACCACGGCTGCTTGGTGCCGGTAGTAGAAGTTCTCACCGCTGGGCACACACACGAGCTCACATGGGTTCGAACCTGGAGAAAAACACAATCAGATAGAGTGACAATGTGAAAAGCCTTCCCATGTTAGTCCACTGAGCCACCTTAGAGATGCTGTTGACCATATCAAGAAATTAAAGTATCTGGAATGTTCTTGCTTAACCATGACATCTAATTATAGGTTTATATTATATGCTTCACAAATTACAGCTCCAATTAAAGTCATTCTGAGATTACTGTGGAATCCTCGCATAAAGATGGCAATTATTTTAGCTATACCTACCTGACGCGTATACATTTGCCAGACACATTTATCCAAAGCAACACGTGTTATCAGTTCATGCATTCCCTGGGAATTAAACCCAAACCTTGGTGTTGTTAGCACCGTGATACCAACCAACTTTCCACTCTTTAAACTCTCTTATTTATCTTGGGGACTGTGTAACCAAAAAACGTATTTAGTAAATGTTAAGTGTCATTTTTTACCTCCATGATATGGCCGCCAGGTGTAACTTTTCCCCTGGAATTCCGTTTGGTCAAACAGAGAACACTGTTGTTCACGGAAATCTCTAGACCCATCAGCGCATTCCTTAATGAAAAACACAATTTACAGCACTGCAATA
The DNA here is from genome assembly GCF_024868665.1 of Triplophysa rosa. NCBI lineage: Eukaryota > Metazoa > Chordata > Actinopteri > Cypriniformes > Nemacheilidae > Triplophysa > Triplophysa rosa. The sequence continues at coordinate 7,418,564 of NC_079904.1, read as the reverse complement.
AACTTTGATTGAAAAAGTTTGTGTGTGTCTGTTTCTTAGAGCGGTAAATTGTTTACCTGTGTGTTACAGAGTTTATAGGACTTGGATGGCCCCACACAATTGTGCCCACCATCCGTCCTTAATATCAGAAGACAAGAGTTATGATGAAGATAACAAGATAAAAAGATAACGTGTTTAAAATGCATTAAACACAAACACACATTCACCCACCTCATGGTGTTACAGATCCTGGTTCTCACAGCTACTCCTGTGCCACAGGTGCGGCTGCAGGCTCCATACGGCCCATACTCTCTCCAGTAATCATTGGTTGGATGCCCAATCTACACACACATATTTATGCATGAACAATTATGTTCATGTATCTGAATGACAGAAGAAGCTTTTAAAAAATCTGAAGTGTGAGCAAACATAAATGGAGCATGCACTGCAGCACTATAAAAATGTTGAACACCAACCTCTTTAACCTATTCTGAGTTGTTTTTACCCAACTACGGGTTGGATCAACCCAGCATTTTTTGGCCGAAAGACTAATTTCATGAAACCAACCAAATTTTAGAATTATTATCATTTTATTTACAATAAGAGAAATCAGAATTTGTAAGCATTGTTTGGGTGTTACTCACACTGAAAGCTCCAGAAATTAAGCAGAACATCCAGAGAAGAGAGAGGATCATCATCTTCTACACACAGTTAAAGCAAGTAATTTTTTTGCATTTATTAGCGACACGTATTAATAAAAATGCTGATAACAAAGTGTGACTTCTCTTACCTTCCCAGTGTTGAAAATTCTAAGTTCACTTAGCCACAGTGAGAGAGTAATAGTAGTGATCTCGATCCAATTTGGATTAAATACTTGGGACACTTTGGACTTGCCTACACAAACTCACCAATGGACACCACTCTTCTCAGGTTACAATCAGCCTCTCATGGGAGTCTTATGAGTAAAAAAAATATATTTCATGAGTAAAAAATATATATTTTTCATATGTTAAAAAGTTACATTTACTTTTTAGGTATAAAATCCTTTAAATGACTATCAGGAAGGGAATATTCTGTGGACCAGGTTCTACAAAACATTTGTTTATTCAGACCATTTTGACATAAAGTTGATTTCATTCCATTGTTCTTGAAGACAAATAATTACGAAAGACTTTTGTAATGTTGTAATGGGAATACAAAATCACATTTACAATCCTGTGAATAATATCATATAAAATTCTGAGCTGTACAGCAGATTCTGCACACCAAACACTTTAAAGTTCAATATTGTCTAGTTCCCATTTTCTTCAGCGCAGTTGGTTTCTAAAAGCCAAAATTGTATTAAAACATACAAAAAAACATTAAATGTGTGCGGACCTTCCCTAGTCACAAAGAGTTTTTTTATGTTTTAGCCACAGAGTTCCTCTTACGAATGCCACTAAACACTTTAAAATCATAGGGTTGAAACATTATGTGACAACCAAGGCTCCAAGGTGCTATTTTGGGTGTTTTCCCTTTTTAGCAACTTAAATGAGACAGAGGCTGTCATTTTGAAGGAAAATTCAACACAAACAGACTCATTATGCCACCTTTACCACACATGGATACACCAAAACAACATTCATGAGTCTCAAAGCTACAATACCACACAGAAACCAAAAATCCACAAAACGATCAAATATTCATATATCTCAACTGCAATTTTTGAGTATAGCCTAATGTATGGAGGAGACCGGGAAAAGAACCATATACTCAGCTTTGATTTTATGCCATTCTCACGCCTTAATATGCAACTACAGTTATATGCAACTCAACTATTTAAATCTTGGTACTTCAATTCATGTACATTCTTCTACATCACCCTTTAAAAGTGTTGTTGCTATCTCTCAGAATATAAATGAATGTTCTCCTTGTTGCAGTTTCATCAGAGCTGTCGGCTAAGTTTATTAGCCTGCCTCCCTTTGGAATCCAAGGCATGTTTTGTCCCCTGGAGGTCCTCAATGGTCTCGAAAGCATCCTGCAGCTCTTGGGCAAGGCCATTGTATTTGTCCATCAGTAATCTGTTTTCCAGGTGGAGCTCTGTGAGGTGGCGACTCAGCTCCAGGTTGTTATGGCCACAACGTCCACGTAGCTCCTCCATGTCTCTCAGCAGGACCTCCATGCTCTTTATCAAGGACTCCAACTTCTCTGTCTTCACCTTCTCTGACATTCTCTTTCTGTCTTATCCTTTTCTGTATTGCTCTTGTGATTTGCTTCAGATTCTAATATTCGTAAGAAAAGAGAGAAAAGTAAAGACATACAAACAGATTATTATTGTCTCTCTCATTTCCCTAATGCCACTAGTAAACTCCTATAAGAGTCAAATCCAGTTTACTTAATCCGCTGCTTCTCTAACCTCTTTCCTTATCTTCCTTTTTCTCACTATGCATGTTTTGTTCAGATCCAGATTTAACAATGAAAATCAATGAATGTATGTTGTATTTTACTTTTTTGTATTATTATTATATTATATTATACGTGGCCATTGACATTTTAATAAAAGACTACTTCGCGACCAAGCACAGTACAGAATTTGTTTATTGTACAAAATAAAAAATGCCATTGAAATGAAACATTGAATTAATAAAATAAACAATATGCAAAATTATTGAAAATGCATAAACAACAGCAGAAGAGTGTAGGCCTAATACCAACTACACAAATGAGTTTGAGAGAATGCACAGCATTTTACCTCAATGAGAAAAGATGGCATTTTCTTCACCTTTATTAAAGTTTACACCAAGTTGCATTTTATTATTTGCGTTTAGCAATATTTCATCCTGTCAAACAAGGCATGCAACCATTTTTGACATTGTAATCCATGACTTTTTACACTTCTTTAGAACGGGTGCAGACACACAAACACACATTAACTATAGAGATAAAAGAGAAGTTGTATCTGTTCCTTCATCAGTTTCCTCAAGATGGGGGATCCATGATGCTATCCTCAGGCAGGCGAAGATAAAAGTCAAATCACTGTCTCTACTCAACTTAAGCCACTGTCATCATTTGGCTACTAGGACAGCACAAATACTTCAGCCCCAGCCCAGACAGTGACTAGAAGTTATCTAGAAGACTGTAAAAGCATACTGTCATCTCAGTATGTAAGGTTCAATGCTATAACATATATTTTAATGGATGATACTGAGCAAAAAAATATTATAAAGTGTGCTACTGTAAAGTGTATCATTTCTTTTACATTAGCCTATATTAAAATGCTTTAATCTGATGGCTCAGTCAGATAGGTGCACATAATAAACTAATCCAGCCATTCTAAAGCAAAAATCTCCCCATTCAACGCTGTCGATGAGGGATGTGACCGACCAAGCGCGAGCGCCACTTGAGCTGTATCATAGCAACACGTTTTGTAAACAAAAGTCGCACTTTCGTTGCGCATTCTTATTCACTTCTCTTGGTGCTGTTTTTGTCTTTCTACTGTACTTAACTTATTTTACAATGCATCAAACCGAACCGTTTGCAGTCGATGAGGCTGAACCTGGACCATCTGTTGAGTCTGACAACCAGGAGGAGAGAATCAAAGCGCGCCGCCTGCGCATAGCCGAGAGAAATGAGGCCAAGAAAGGGTATGCGTTCATCTCATTAGCCTTTAGCATTAGCTCGCAAGAGATATCCCACTGAGTAGATCACCTCAGCACGGTTTTAAATGTGCAATGTGTTATTGCAGACGTAAGCTTGGACAGGTTTTGCAGAGAAAAGAGACCATTAAAGAGGAAAAACGGGAAAGTCAGAAGGAGGTGGAGTTAAGTGAAAGGGTGAGCTGACTGCACCTAAATAAAATCAATATATATATATAAATCTTAAAATCAATATATAAACAGATAAGTAACGTAAATAATGGAATGATAATCATATACTAACAACATCCAGGATTAATCGTGTATTTCTTAAGAGCTGAGTCTATCTTTTGAAGTTATGCTTTATAGCACGCAAATGCACTGAACAATGCATATAGTGCATATATATGCATATAGTGGGTGAACTACATTTGTTTGTTAAATTACTGTATTTAACAGCACATGGAAAAATTAAAAAGTGATGGCCTGGAGCTGGTGACCAACATTCTTGTAGCTACAGACGCCAGAGAATCAAACAGGAGAACAGACGAAGAGGAGGCAAATCGACTGAGGTATTCACATAGGCTACTGTATGCTTTCCCCATTAGCATTGTAAGCTCCCAAGCCATATTATTCATATACACAATGCCCTTAATATAACACAAAAAAACAGTCAATAAAATAATGAAATTAATACGTGGCAAAGGCAGCTTGAAATTGTACCCTTCAAACATATAGACAACCTTTGTACTCGCACTAAAAGTGCTTCTCTCATTTACCTTTGATCCTGTGAAGGAGAGAAAAGCTGGAAAACGAGGCCAGGTCCAGCCAGGAGAAGTACGAGGAGATCACTCACAAATGGACGGAGGCTAAAATGAAACAGACACCGCTAGATCTGAGAGATGCTTTGAACAGCCAACAGCAGCTCTGCAACCAGATCACAGATGATAAGAATAAACTGATCAATGATCTACAGCAGGTGCGGACACACTTAAGACTCAATACAAACAATACAAACTCCATAGCAAGTGTAAATTAGACAAGTGTGTTTGTATAGGAGCTGAAAGCGAGCGATGATCGCTATGTCAAAGACCTGAGGAAGGAGGCTAAGGACACAGACCTTCTGATCGAGAGGATGGAGGAACAGATCTCAAGTTTGAAAAAATCATACAGGGAGAAGTTGCACCAAATTGAGGTGTAGTACTGCCCCATGCATACTGGAGGCCTGTCAGATACAAATCATCATCTTAGTCTTGATAGTATTTTTTATGTTTGGTATCATCACAAAAGCAATAACACCATACATAAAGATCATGCTTGTGAAAATATACAGTTTTGTGCATATAATATCTTTGGGAAAACGCATACGTTTATGTGTATATTATAGAACTCATTTGGCGATGAGAGGAGAACTCTGCTAGCCAAAAACAGAAAGAAATGGGAACAACAGATGAAGGAACGTTGTGATAAAGAGGTAAAGAGCAAACAAAAAGCCATTATAATAGCTAGATTGTCGTCTTGTTTCTGACTGTATATGTCTTCAGCTGAAGAATATGATGCAGAGTTTAAGCCTCATGGAGGAACATGAGGACTTGCTACACAAGCTAAGAACACAAACAGCTGAGGAATATAACACAGACAAAATCAAACTGGATACAGAAGTACAGGTGCATACACCACAAAAAAATAACCTTGTGCCTTAAAGTGATAGTTCGCCCAAAAATGAAAAACTTCTGGTTGAACTATCACTTTAACAATTGCTTCCACGTTCCTGTTTACATACCTACTAGAGATACTAACAGTCCAGGTAAAGGTTAAAAGGTTTCGCTTTCTCTGTTTGTGTAGAATTCAAGAATGAAGGTACAGGAGATGAAGTTCAGTTGTCACCTGAATCAGGAGAAACTTGACGATAAATTCACAACACTAAAGAAACGAGAAGAGGAGAACACGATCTTAAAATCTCAATTAAAAAGGAAACTCATTAGGTAACTTTCATTATCTTACTACATTTCATTCAAGTCTAGCGAATCAAAATAAACTACATTTCTAGATTATCTTTAGAACTGATGGTAAAATGTTCCTTTTCCAGAACGCAAGATGCTGTCAACAATCTAAAGTCTAAATGCTCAGAGCAGGAAAAAGAAACAAAATTGGAGAACCAGTCACTGAGCAAAGACTACACACACCTGAATCAGCAATACAAAGACATGCAGAAGAAAGCAAGGTGAGCACACTTACATCATGACATGAGCGAGTATTGCAGAATAAATCACAAATATACTTTGTGACAAAAACATACATGAAGACTTAAAGACAAGGTAATAAAAAAACATCTGGGGATTTACTAGAAACATCAGAAAACTCTTCTCTAAGTGCTCACGATGATGTAAATATGTGTGTGTGTGTGCATGTGGCCAGACACTTCGCAGCACTAGATATGGAACGCTATGAAAAGGTTTGGCTCATGAATGAAGCAGAGGTGAAGAACCTGGCACACAGGGCACTGGAGGTCGACCGCCTGATTCATGAGCAACAGTTGGGTCTTGCTTGGGATTCACCTCCGCTTGACTTCATGGAGCGATTCGGCCCGATCAGGAGCGAACAGCGGGCCTTCAGGACTGCTGGACAGGCAGCTGCAGATGCCCTGAAAGAAGAACAGGAAGAGGAAAGCGGTGTAATGGAGGGATCTGAGAACACTGCTGGCGGAGTCAACAGGAGAATAGTAAAAAACATTCTGGAGCTGTTGTGTGATGAGACGGTGAGAGTGTGCGCGTTTGTGCAGCTGTTTAAAACCATATTTAATTTGAGCATTCTTTACTACAAAGTCATACTCTTGTTTACACCTCCAATACGTCTCTCTCTTTCAGGGATTTCTTGTAGATAGTAAACTGCAAACGCTGTTGTCCTGTCTGGAGAAAAGTGAGCAATCCCTTGTGAAGCTGGATGCTGTTTTCTCAGTAAGTTTAACTACACAAGAGACCCCCTTTATCCAGAACTTATCCTTATATAAGAATCTCCTCTTGCATGAACACAGGCAGTGGGGATTGAGAGTGAGGAAGATGTGTATAGAATGACAGAATTCTTTATGAAGTACAAACAGCTGGGTAGAGAACAGAGGGATCAGGAGGTAAGTGAACAGTTTTACCATCACATGAGTTGGCATCAATGTTGCTCTGAAACTAAATATGACTTGCACTTTTGTTTCTCAGGCAGAGGAGGGAGACAGCGATCGGAGCGAATCAGAAGCTGAGCCCATTGACCTCATCGATCCAAATGAAATATTATTGGCCCTAAAAGATTTTACTGCCCAAAACTGCAGACCCCGGTCAGTGTGCTTTTGTGGGTTTTTTTATCACACATGCATTTGATACATGTTTCCTGCATATACAGTTCATTCAGAGGATATCATTTCTCTATATGTGTTCTAGAAATCCAACCTGTGTTGTTCTTAAAGCCATGCTTTACTAATTTAGCTAAAGGAAATTGAAAGGAAAAAACTTTACTCTGTGTTTGTGTTGGAATGTGTGTGTCCAGTGGTGTTTGGGATTCACAACACAGCAGTGTTTTGGAGCTGAATATGAGAGATGACTCTAAAGATGCAGCATATTGGGAAAGCTTGGCTAATGTCATTCCAGAGTCCAAACTCAAGCTGTGGGCCGCTCTAGATACAGCTCTCAATGAATACCAGTAAGAGCACATTTTGTGATCAATCATTTACAAATTTCACCCAAATTCAAGCCTTACATTACATCACACAGTTCTTGATTTTATAAGTATAACAATTATGTTTTCTCTTTAGTGCTGTATTAGCGGAAAGGGCTGAGCTTCTAGTGGAAACACAGAGTGTAAAACAACAGAATACAGAGCTTAGGAATTTACTCCACCAATACACAACCTCCAAGGTAAGTCTATGTGCCTGTTGCATGTCATTAAGGTACAGTTTGCCTGTTAATGTCAAATTTTATATTTGTCTTCTGATAGGCCAATTCTGAGCTGGACATCCACCCAACCAGATGAAGCAGTTTTCGAATTATTGTGCATTGTCTCCTTTGTCATTTTACAGAGAATACTTGGGGGGGAAAGTGTATTTAAAAAAAATGTATTAATGAAAAGTATGTATGTATTTCAACAATGTATTTGAAATTGTTCATGTATTTAGTCATTTGAATTAAAATAAATAAAAACAAAAAATATATTACTAATATATTACGTTTATTTATAATAAGTGGTAATTATATTATATTTTATTTATATTAGGTAAAATCAGTCAATGGACTGGAACGTTTGCTGCATTGCAGTTCCATTTTCTAACACTAGAGGGAGATATTTTAAAAATAATTTCAAGGCGCTGATTGTTCTTCCACCATTGGAGACTACTGTTTACAGTAAGCGACAGGCAAACATTAAAATGTTTATTAGTTTTGCGTTATATATTAGTATTTAGTAGAGTTGGACAAATTACAAGTTTATCGAATTAACAATTGATGCATACACTTAAATATATGAGTTGTATGGGTGAAAAAGTATACATAAGATTTCTATGAGGCCGGTATTTTTATGTGTGCTTTCGATTATACCCCTCTATAGGACTGTATGTGTTGTTTTATGACTGCATAAAATATAGCCTGTTCTAAAAACATAAATCACACCCCTCCCATCACTCCTCTCTGTCCCTCACACGCACACTTGCATATAGTTCTGCACCCCCTCACCCGTTTTATGTCTCGATCTTTCGAGGTTATGCTTCTGTCTACACGGCAAACGGACATTATGCAGCTGAACTGAGAAGACTTTCTTTACAAGTTATCTCCAAACATCCGTAAGTTTTAAAGGAACTGACTATATTATCATGCTAAACTCTATAATGCTATATTAACTCCCGAACATGTTTTTAGAGCTTTATATATAGCTTTGTATGCTGTTCCTTTTATTGTTTGCATTGCTTTTATATGCGCATCGAAAATAATTTAATCTATATGAATAAACATATGCAAATTAGCCTACATCATTTTAGACATGCTGTCTATAATTACTCTTTTTTTTCATAATACATTTCACACATTAAAAACTAACGTTTTGTCCCGTTCTCACTTTCATAAACTCTGGATTGTGCTCCAGAACCAAAATGCGGGAGTTACCGAGAGTGCGTTATGCCGACTGTAACAGTTCAGAGGCGAGTGAAGAGACGGTGATCGCGGTAAATATCGGCGGGGTCAAGCACGTTCTGTACGGAGACATGCTGAACCGATATTCCGAGACGCGCTTGGGGCAGCTGGCAGACAGAGCCACGGACTGCGCGCAAGATCTCTCTGCGCTCTGTGATGACTACGACTCATCAAAGCGAGAGTTTTACTTTGACAGAGATCCGGAGGCGTTCAGGTGCATCATGGAGCTTTATTACTGCGGAGAGATTCATATGAAAAGAGGAATCTGCCCTATGTGTTTCATGAGAGAGATGGACTTCTGGGGAATCGATGCGGAGTATCTGGACGAGTGTTGTACAAGTAGTTTACACGAGGTGGAAACTGAGCTTGCAGAAATTGCGGAGAAAGTAAAGACCATACTGGACGATCTGGAGGGAGATGCTACGGCGAATAGAGTCCAGAGGTGCCAAGTGTTCCTGTGGAAGCTCATGGAGAAACCAGAGTCATCATTGGCCGCGCGCGTAATCGCCATCGTGTCTTTTGTCTTCGTCTTGCTTTCCTCTGTGGTCATGTGCGTGGGCACCATCCCGGAGCTGCAGGTGCAGAATGCCGATGGACACTTAGTGGAACACCCGACCCTCGAGTGCATCGAGACGGCATGCATTATTTGGTTCACCGTGGAATACGTCCTGCGTTTCATCTCCTCTTCTAACAAGGTGCACTTCATGTTTTCCTTCATGAATATAGTGGACTTTCTGGCCATCATGCCTTTCTACGTGGTGTTGATTCTTACGCACCTGGGCACTGCTATGATGGAGCTGGCCAATGTGCAGCAAGCAGTGCAAGCGTTGCGCATCATGCGCATTGCGCGCATCTTCAAACTGGCGCGCCACTCCTCGGGTATCCAAACTCTAACTTACGCGCTTAAGAGCAGTTTGAAAGAGCTGGGCCTGCTGCTCATGTACATGGGCGTGGGGATTTTTCTGTTTTCCGCGCTGGGGTACACGATGGAGCAAAGCCACCCGGAGACCATGTTCACCAGCATCCCCCAGTCCTTTTGGTGGGCCATCATTACTATGACCACTGTGGGTTATGGAGACATCTACCCAAAAACCACGCTGGGCAGGTGTAACGCCGCTGTCAGCTTTTTATGTGGCGTGATAGCGATTGCGTTGCCAATCCACCCGATAATTAACAACTTTGTCATTTTCTACAGCAAACAGCGCGTGCTCGAAACCGCTGCCAAACACGAGATTGAACTAATGGCATTACGCGCAAAGGAGGAAGTGCAAGGGTCCCCGGATGATGGTAAAATGGCAGCACAGAGGACACGGGCATCGGGTGGCAACAGCTCAGGGTGGGACAGTGCTGCTGTGAATGCGTCACATAGTGACACGTATATACCGTTACTTGGCGATACAGCTAAGGGGTCCAAACGGCAGCCAGTGCACAAATGCAAGGACAGCTGAGTGATTTGCTCTTAATATTGTCATGTTTGTAAAACATAACTAATCAATATGGACAGTTCACTGGGAAACAATTTAAGCTTGACCAGTAATGTGTAAACGTAATTATCATTATATAACCAATGTTTAGTTTATTGATCTTTTGGGGGAATAAGTCCACAGAGCATTAACCAAAACTTCGACAGAGCTTTTACAATTTTGACCCAAGAAGGATTTATGTTTCTGTATAATCACATTTAAGTAGTGTGTTTTTGTAGCTCACTTGGTAGAGCATTGCATAGATTGCATAGAGTCAACAAACAATATATATTAACTGTTTACAGTACCTGTTAAATGAATGTACATAATACAATATGCCATTTCAAATTTAAAATCTTGTAACTACTATTGCCATGAACAACCACTTCAACTGTAATGATTAAAACGACCCCCTCCGATCACATCCAGTTCAGATAGACTTGAATGATCTGTACTTTTTTTCTCTAAAATCTAGATGTTTTAATCCAGTCTTCTTATTAAACAACGGCGTATGTGTGAATGATGTGTCACTAGATGATTTAAACATCCCTGCGGTGCTTTGAGTGTCCTTCAGGGTGTGGGCCACTCTTCACCATTTGTTGGGTCTTGAAAGACATGGATGTGTGTGTGTGTGTTTGCGTGGGTGTTATTCTTTCTTTGGCCTAGTGAATTATAGTGTTCTGAATGTGCTGGTGCCCACATGGAAAGGTAGGGACGAGATTATCTGTGTAGGTCTGTGGATTGCTGGACACTGAGATATGGTTTAGATGGCACGTGGGTGGACAAAGGAAATGGCACAGCTAATAATCACTGGCCCCCAGCCGCTCAGCCCAAATGGCACCACACGCAAACAGCTGATGCCTAAAATGTTCTCTCCAAACACACACATAACCATCTACAATATAAATAAATGCAGCGAAATGCACCTCTGTAATGCTCGCACACACCCTGCTGGCACTTATCATTTCGAGACTCCCATTTGGTGTCCCATTAAGCCGATGAAATGCCCAGCTCGCACAAGTCGGAGACGGAGGCACATGTTCCATACAGCTGACCGACTGTGGCCAAAATCCCTCTCAATGCCCTGTGGATCAGTTTTGGGTTACACATTCAGCATTGTAACCAGAGCACATCACTTGCTTGCCCTCCACACAAGGGGTATGTCTAAGCCCACTGTTTGTCATCTTCTAAAAATATGGGGGACCATGTTTCCCCTCAACCATTACACAAAACTGCTTCAGCTTGTATGAAAGGTCATTATGCATGACTTTTAGAAAGGTTGTGAAAGTGTAATCGAGCATTTGTTCAAAAAGACACAAACAGGTGTTAGGTAATCATTATTCGTAGTTAAAGTGAGGTCTCTCACAATGTGAACAAACTGAAATTGATTGAAAATATAATTACACACCAGTAGGTCAATGAACTGGGAGACAAAAGCAGCTGCCGTCACTTAAACCGACTGGGTCAGAGTGATTTCCTCCACCTTCCTGCACAGCATAACCAAAGAAAAAAAACTTTCAAGGAGAGAAAGGTCTTTTGCACAAGTAAAGATTGTGATTTTTAAAAGTACTGTAAAAGCCCCCCTCGCCCTTATGCTGCAGGAATAAAGCGGTTTCTTCACAAAAGAAAATTACTCAAGTGCTCTTAGAGTAGCTGAGTGATGTTACGACTGCGGTGAAATCTGGAGGAAAATAATCATAGTTATTAAAACTGACCTTTACAGAAGATGCAGTGAAAGAATAAGAAAACTCTGTTTTTCTTTGAAAAACCAAAGTAATAAGAAAAAAATACCCTGATGCGTGCATAACTTGCCAAAATGTAATTTAAATGATAAATTACATATTTTATCTTTTTAATCCTTTATTTAATGTTTGCTGAGAGAAAATGACTAAATAAAAATGTTAATGTCTCAAAAAATGGTAAATGTATAGAAAAATAACATGAAAGAAAACACATTTAACATTAAGTTAGACCTTTTGAGATTGACAAGTCAACATTTTGAGAAGATTAAGCACTTTATTGCCCATTTATACTTTCATTTTTGTTTGTTTTATATTTTTAGGTACAATAAAATTGTGTTCACAAGTCATTTCAACTTACTATTTTAACCAGTTGTGAATTGCTATAACTTATTTTGAGCTGAAATGATGTAAAAACAAATCGTCGCTGTCCTTCCGAAACCTCAGACTTTCAAACTCTGCACCTTTTAAATGATTAAATACTGTGTCGTCAAAGTTGACAAGCACTTTTTAATACTTTTTGTTGTTTTAAACCCAGTGACAAACATAAAGGTGGCTAATAATAATGATTTCTGGCAAAAATTTAAATCACTTAATATGGAGAATCTTCAGAAGGACAGCAAATAGTAAGCCGAATTGACTAAAACTTTAAGGCAGCAAAAAATGTAAATTAGTAAGTTATTACCCAATGTAATTGTATATAATAATTGTACTTAACATTTATAGCAGTAAAAAATTAGGCTATATTAAATTGGGCAAAAACATTTCTGGAGCTCCGACCCCTATTTAGTATCTGTGGACAGTCAACTTTGATTAGATTATAATGATCAGATGCCTCATATTATTTAAAGGCATTCCCTACCCATACCATTCATTTGACATTGAAATAAGAATTCAAATCATACCCAGACCAGAGTGGTTTACCTCTGACTGACCTAGGGTAAAAAAGTCAAGCGCTGCCTATAGTGGGAAGATGGCTCGGTGCCACAACAGTAAAAACATGCAGTGTCCGATTAAGCTTGTCTGACACCTTTTATGCTAAATGTGGATACAAAGAATGCAAAGGAGGAAACAAGAGAACGCTCAACGTTCTGTTGACAGAAGAAATCAGGTGATAAATAAATGATGTTACTAAGGTGGAATGGGTAGCTGTCAGTAGCTCCTGAGTGCTTGACTACATGAGAAATGCAACTCAGGGAGTCATTCTTCACAAACTCATGTCATCTCAGCTGCTTTTGGGAATCTTAATCCAGTGGGACTCACTTTACATTAAAGGAAGTGACAGTCATAGTTCACTCACAACAAGGTCATCCTTAAAACAGCAGAGATTCTAATGCCCGCTCTTAAATCTTATGACGGCACACTCTAAACACAACATTTCAAAACTTCTAAGGGAGCCAACGCCGTGCCCTTCAGTCAGACGAGTGTGCTAGTCTCACAAAACGTACTTTTATTGCAGGTATATTTTACATTTCTAGCAGACACCTCATTAAGGATATTGGCTATGAGTGAAAGAGCGAGTACAGTGCAGAATAAAGCCAGTACTTTGTATAATTAATTACCAGAAGAAAACAAAATTATGAGAACATTACTCTCATGATATATTGGAAATATTCAGAGCACAAAGCAGTTTTTGGCAAAGAGTTTAAAGACCACAATACTCAGCTAGAATGAATGTGAACCTTTTAAGCTGCATTTCACCTTTTCACAAATGGATATATTTAAGAGAATGTGACTTGAAAATGCATTTAAATGATTTAACAGTTAAATATAGACTCTGTAGTATATTAAATTGATAAACGTTTAATTCAATGTTAAAACTTCTATACTGTTTATTTCTATATTTTTGCATATCTTGTCAATTGCTTTTAGTATTATTGCTTTTAAAGGCAAGTGTGGGACAACCTTGACTTTAAATCAGTAGCTTAAAAACGAAAAAGGTATTCATTTGAATTTTAAAGGACCAGTCAGTGAAATTCAGTGGCATCTAGTGGTGAGATTGCAAATTGCAATGGCTCACTCTATTGCTCCCCCGGTCCCCCTCACTTTCGAAGCACTACGTTGGCTCTCACAGGACTAAGATGTCGTCACACTTTCGCTTCTTTGCCGAAGGAGATAACATACTTACAAAATGCACTCTGTAGAGCAGTTTGTCCGTTTAGGGCTACTGTAGAAACAACATGGTGAATTCCATGCAAGGGGACCCGCAGTGTATGTATGTAGATAGAAATAGCTCATTCTAATGTAATAAAAACATTATGCTTCATTATGTAAGGTCTTTACACCTCTGAAGACATAGTTATGTACTGTATATTATACTGCACTTCTGTCAATAGATCCTCAAAAAATTACACACTGGTCCTTTAAGGCATCAAACTTTCAACATCAAACAGAAAAACAGAATTAAAATTCCAAAAACTTTTTTTTTAATTTGATTGGGTTTTTTTGTAAACATTCTGTAAAAACTCTAATAAAGATATGTTATACAAAAAAATCCAAAAACTGCTGTCAGTTTGAAGTACATAGTACTTCTTATAAATCTATTCCCTTGAGTAACCAAAATGGCTATTTATGTTTCTGTGTCAAATCTACGCAAAACAGAGACTCAAACAACTTGACTAGCTTGATCTAAATATAGTTCAAAGGGAATTGTCTTGAACACATATGTCTCTGGTATAAAATAGTTTAAAGACGTTTGAAAAAAGACATAAAACCTTTCCAGTCAACTTTGAGGGTATTCAAGGTCAGAGAGTATTTTGTGAGGTGTGTGTTGTTTTAAATGAGATTTGTGGTCCTGAAGGTGCAGCACTGTTAAGTGTGTGAAGTGGTCAGTTTCTCAAGGGGAACATAAAAAGCATTACGTTGCATTAAACAATGAATCACCTTGAGATCTTCTTTACAGTGCAGAAGGTGAAACTAAATCAGACAGGTCACCAGAATGTTGATGTGCTCTCCATCAAGCTTCTTAACTAACTTAACCAGTAACATTTCTTTGGTCTAGTTCACATTGACCAGCACATCAGTCCAGTTTGGACGGGCCATTCTTAACATGACTTTTTGCATCTTCTCCTTAAACCATGTCAGATCAATTTATTTTTCTCTTCATTTGCAATGGCTTTGAGTCCATTTAAAATTTATGGGAGCTGGTTTGACAGTGCCATTTTCCTGCTTAAATAGATAAATTTTGAGTGCTTTTACAAGGATGCATTGAAAAGAAAAAGCTATATTCATTAAGTTTTTCCGAAGCCCTTGGGATGATTATATACATTTATGAATATAAAATTATAGGTTCGATTCCTGGAATACAAATGCATCTCTTATATTGACTCGTGTATACAATCACAATAAATGAGAGCATGATTTGTCTGGTGAATACAGTATCATTACTATGAGTATCAGTACAATATATTTCTTGAATTTTTACCAGAGAGTGTTTTCATTATAAGTATTTCAACATGGAGTTTTTGTATAAAATCACCACTAATACTAAAAGCATTGAATACGTTGATGTTTTTTGTATTTGTCACTAAATTTAAGAACAGGTCTTTTTTTAATACATCGGTTATTTATTAAACCGAATTAAACCGATTATTACTGAATTAGTTTAAAACCATGCTTTTCTATAGGAATTAGACCCATGTAGGCCTATGCGATTTGTTTAAAAGTGTGTAACTGTATCTACCACTGCAATGGTAAAAATAAGGAAATATAGATGTGGTGACAGGAGCGAGCTCTGGTCATTAGCATTTATTGTGTTTCACCCATCCTTTCAATAAACCACCCTTCGTAAAAAGGTTTAATTTTCATGAGTAACCTCCTCTGCACTGTTTACAGTAGTCATAAATCTCTCCAAAGCACAAAGGAACATTTCAGTCAGATACAACGGGATTTCTAAGGACACACAGAAAGCCAAACAGACAGAAGCCACTCATCTTAGTGACGTCATGGTATTATTGGCAACAAAATATTTTTTTCTACATTCAATATATTATTTTGTACTTACGTATACATATGCGCTTGTAAATAACTCAATCAATTACGTCAGTAATATGCCGTCATTACACTGCCCTCTGCTGGCGAAAATCGGCAACGTTCTCGCCACGTCTGCCAATGCTGTAACTCCTGAACAAAATCTTAAAACCGGGGGAAACATTACAAGTATTCGCATTTCTCGCTGGTGGATCGTAACCAGATTATAAGTACTGCTTCAAAATGCCAAAACAAGAAACGGGAGCAAGAGACGAAAAAAAACAGAGAGTAGGCAATTTATTGAAAACTTCACTTAAAGTTTCATCAGCTGATCAAAAGTTTGAAGATTTTGTTCAGGAGTGTATGTGGTGTTTATTACGCCCGTCACTTTGTAATTCACTTAAGCCTTGATCCCAAGCTCCGTCTCAGCAATTTCAGTGATGTTTCTACCCTTCATGCGTTCAGGTGATTGACAAGTGACCTCATCAAAATGATAAAGTCTATTCTTACGAAGCCAATGCCATAGATATGCCAAACTAGAGTCGCAGTGCCAGGGATTACCAGAAAACACCACATACAAACGTCCATCCAACACACCTGGAGTCACGCTTTTCATGTAGTTGTTACGCAAGTCAAGAAAAACTAGCTGAATCTGCTTATGAAGGAGTCCTGCAGGCAGGTTTTCCAAACGGTTGCTACCCAAGAACAACTGGCGAAGGTTTGGATTACCACTGAAGGCTGAGGCATCTAAAGACTTGAGTTTGTTGTTTTCCAGGTAAAGAGCTTCGAGTTTGGATAGCGAGTTTAGAGCTCCAGGGGACAGAACCTCCAGCTGGTTGCTTTTTAAGTCTAAGCTTTCAAGATGGCAAAGTCTTTCGAGGAACGCCACAGGTATCTGGGTGAACCTGTTAGAAGATAAATCCAACCTCTGGAGAGAGCTGTTTACAGGAATGCAGTCAGCGTTCACCTCAGAGAGCAGGTTATTTGAGAGGGTGAGCTCCACAAGAGGAGAGTGATGAAACACCCGTGCCGGTAATGTTGTCAGATTGTTACCTATAGGTGGAGAAGATTAGACTTCAAAACTACACTCAAATATTTGTAGTTTAAGCAGTACCTGTAAGGTGTCACGACTGAGAAACACTCGGACCCAATAGCGGGGTAACAATGCTTTATTGCACAAAAGACACACACTAGTGCACAGAGAAAGTTCAATAGGCTAGGCACTGAAGAAGTCCCTCCGTCCACGCTGACTGCAGGGCCAACCGGGAGAACCGGTATACGGCAGCGTCAGCTAGGGTGATAGTGGATGAGATCCGTAAACCTCCCGCAGAGAGGTTTACGGAGAGGTAGGGAGGCAGCAGCTGACTCAGACGACAACGGCGAGAGCGAAGCGAGCGGAACCCCGCCTCTCAGATGGAACAGGCAACCCAAGAGACGAACCGTAATCCACAACAGTCCACGATGGCGAGAAGTACGGGTGGTGTAATGGTGAAGGCAGTCCTCAGGATATTAAAGGTGACACGA